>NC_053024.1:351317412-351623365 GCF_003073215.2 Triticum urartu | reverse complement strand
GTCCGGACACACTTTTCTGGGTCATGCCCGGCCTCGAAAGATCAACACGTCGCAGCCCTACCTAGGCACAACAGAGAGGTCAGCACGCCGGTCTAAATCCTATGGCGCAGGGGTCTGGGCCCATTGCTCATTGCACACCTGCACGTTGCGTATGCGGCCGGTGAGCAGACCTAGCCTCCCTTATACAAGAGTAGGTGTTCCAGTCCAACTGATAGAGGCAAAGGTGTCCCGATGTTTCGATGAGATGGTGGCTATCGTTTTCTGTGGGAGTCGACCTTGACGATCCGACTACGAACGTGCGAGACGTCGCGCCTTAGCAATCGCTAAACCAACTTCCGAGGGGTTATTGACCACGCCGGAGCACGATCAACCTGACCACGAGGGCCTATT
Organism: Triticum urartu; assembly: GCF_003073215.2. Classification (NCBI taxonomy): domain Eukaryota; kingdom Viridiplantae; phylum Streptophyta; class Magnoliopsida; order Poales; family Poaceae; genus Triticum; species Triticum urartu. Next base: position 351,622,975 of record NC_053024.1, on the reverse strand, counting down.
TCCTGCGAGCAAACGAAGAACAAGCAAGAAACTGAGATTGCAATCTGGATATTGCGAATATAAGATGAAAGCTTTATTGATCAAGGTGGGGTTCTGTGACGTCTTGGTCTGGTCGTTGGACACAAACGAAGTACGCGAAGTTGCAGCTATGGCGAACTTTTAATCTAAACAAAACCCAAAATCTAAACGACGCCCTAAGGGCTATATATATGGAGGAAGAGAGGGGAATTTCGTGGCCCTTGAGGGTGGGGTCCGAAACCAACCCTAACTCTTGTTTCCCCACACATACGGACTCTAAAAATAGCCTATACTTAAGTATTTCGAAATTACATGGGCCTGGCCCATTAATAAGGTGACGCAGCACCTAGAATAGCCTATGGACGAATAATATGAAGTGGCATCTTGTATATTTCGTCCATGGCTTCATGCACTCCTTATGGCGGCTTCAAAGTCCTGAAATCATCACTTGTAACTCCGTTCTTGATCCCCTTGCGCATGCCATCAACTTCATGCGTGTTCTTGCTCCAATGTTCATCCTTCTCCAAGCTAGGCCCTTCATTTGAAAGCAAAACAAATGTATCCAATTTAGGCAGCATCATAATCTCATGAACATTAGAATCATTACCAAGAAACGAAAGTACCTGGTAATTTAATTGGCGTGCGCGAGCTCTAGTAATTGGTCCAGTATATGTAACAGTAGGGGCTGTGGGTGTAACAATGGTATTGATGTCCTCATCACCAACACTCAACTCTCTCTCATAGGATTTGGATCTGGTGGAAAGAAGATTTGAGTGGAAAGCAAATTGGGAAAGGCTAGAGATCAAGATTCATATGGTAGGAATGGAATATCTTGGTCGCAACACATGAGTAGGTAGTTCTTTCTCAGAAATAGGATGCTGGCAGTGTAGGCTTAGTCTTATGGCTCTCTCTCCAAATGAAGAGGAGGTGGAGGGGTATTTATAGCCTCCACACGAAATCCAACCGTTACACACAGTTTTCCAATCTCGGTGGGACCGAATCATAAACTCGGTCGGACCGAAATAGTAAACCTAGTGACCGTTAGTGATTCTCGGTGGGACCGACTGGACCAACTCGGTGGGACCGATGTGCTAGGGTTAGGGAAAATCCAAAACTCGGTTTGACCGATTACTCAAACTCGGTGGGACCGAATTGGGTAATAAGTGAAACAGAGAGTTGGCCAAGCAAACTCAGTGGGACCGATTGCATATCTCGGTGGGACCGAAGATATTGCAACAGGTAACAGAGAGTTTGCAAGCCCATCTCGGTGAGACCGAGATCCTTATCGGTAGGACCGAATTGCTAGGGTTTGGCAGTGGCAAATGACAAGTGAAACTCGGTGGCGCCGGATAGAAAGAATCGGTAGGTCCGAGTTTGGCTTTGGGTTTAGGTCATATGTGGAAGTGGGAAAGTAGCTGAGGATTTTGGAGCATATCATTAAGCACTTTGAGCAAGAGGCTCATTATCAACACCTCATCCCTCCTTGATAGTATTGGCTTTTCCTATGGACTCAATGTGATCTCGGATCACTAAAAGTGTAAAATGAAGAGTCCTGAGCTTGAAGCTTTAGCCAATCCTTTGTCCTTAGCATCTTGAAGAGGTTCCCACAACCTTTAGTCCATGCCACTCCATTGTTGAACTTATCTGAAATATACTAGGTAAAAGTATTAGTCCAACAAGAGATATGTTGTCATCAATTATCAAAACCACCTGGGGAGCACTTGTGCTTTCAATCTCCCCCTTTTTGGTAATTGATGGCAACATACATCAAAGCTTTAGATAAAGATATAAAGAACAGCAAGTAAAGCTTCGGAAGGACATGTAACAAATATAGGCTCCCCCTACATGTATGCACTCATATGAATATAAAATATAGAAGCATGTGAGAGCATAATCATGACAGAGTAGGCAATGTGTTACATGTATCTTGGCCATATGCATCAGAGCAAAAGATTGTTAAGGAAAATACCTTCATGCTCATGAGTCTTTCTTGCAAACAGTATGTACATAAGCAAGAACTCCTCATACTCATGATTTTGATGCATACATTTACCTTGTAGTCTTTGAGTTGGCTTAGGATGGAATGAACCTGCACAAACAAGGTTAGATAACACAGGTACATCCACTGGCCAGAGCAAACAATAGAAACCGCAAGAATACCAAGACTGGGATGACATGTAGAGAGTAAGTACTAGGTACTACATTGAATTCAACATGTCCCCAAGAGTAAAGATATGCAATGAATTTGACCGATTTCTTTCCCATAGGTCTTGCTCCCCCTGAATCTTATATGGGATATTGGGAGAAGATAGGGAATAGAAAATCAGAGCTGAAAGAAACAAATGAACATGTCTTTCCCCCTAAAAAGACATGTGACATCTCTCCTCTTGAACATCAAGCATCTGGGATCCTTGAGTATTGTCTCTCCCCGTAGAGATCTCTTTCTCCCCCTTAATACTTTAACTGGGACATCTGGGATCCTTGAGACTTTTTCTCCCCCTTTAGTGTGTTCTCTCTCTCACAAGCTTTGAAGTGATCTCTCTCTCCCCGATGATAAGCTTTGATGTGATCTCTCTCTCCCCCTTTGACATCAATTTCCAAGAAGGTTCTTCTGGAATCCGTCCAAAAGGTTTGGTCCTTGAGACACAGCATAAAGCAAAGAATAAAATTGGGATGCTTGTAGAGGACAAGATTCATTGAGTGGAGCTGGATCAGAAGAATTATAGATTATGTGACAAACTGTTTTTCCTGTTGCGAAATCGGTGGCACCGAGTGGTATGTTTCGGTGGTACCGAAGAGATTCGGTTGGACCGAAAATTACAAATCGGTGAAACCGAGTTCATTACAGAGAAAACATTTGTCAGCTCAGCTCACTAGTCAAATAAAATCTCACAAAGATTTGCAATGAATTAAATGCAGAAAATGCAGAACAACAAAAAAAGAGAAGAAACTGAAGGATATAGATGAAGTAGAAGGAAATAAATAAACAAGCATGAGACAAATGCAATAACACAGAAAGGAACACAAGAGAACTTCATCTAGAGTTGGGCGGTGACATAGTCACCTATGTTAGAGTATATTGACTTGGGAGTCAAGTGAGAACACTTGATCATAGGTCATACTCATCGTTTAAGCTCAAAATGGGGTTACCATTTTTCGTTTAAGCATCTTGATGTATTCACATCTTGTTGAGTTGCTTTGACTCATGTCTTGGAGTAAAGCTTCTCTAAGATGGAATAACATACCTTGGGTGGTGGAGTGGTTCTTGCTCATGTAGTTGAACTTGTGTGGGTGCTCATGGTTGATGTAGCCCATCAAGAATTTGGAGCACCACTTGGAGTTTGAGTTCATCTACCTACATGGGTTAGTTCTTGCAAGGAAGAGCACTTGTGTATCCAGAAATGACAGTCATAAAGCTCAACATAGAATTTGTCAAAGGATATGTTTGAATGGTTTTGTGCTTCCTTGTCTTCAACCACCATTATGTAGAGACTTGGTGATGTAGAGATTGCTCAAGATGTGAGTGAGTCGCAATCTCATGGAATTAGTTTCAAACAAGCACCTACATGGGTTAGACAACATGCAAGGTACGAATATATCCAAGACATAAGATAGTCATCATAAGAGATATATCATGGATTAGTCATAAGCTCATGTCTTGCATGTATCCAATGGAGTTCCTACTCCACGTTTGAAGCATCAATGATGTTCAATTCTCCTCTCAACCTGCAAAACACTTTCTCATCAAGTGGTTTAGTGAATATATCCGCTAATTGCTTATCAGTGCGAACATGCTATCCAAGACATAAGATAGTCATCATAAGAGATATATCATGGATTAGTCATAAGCTCATGTCTTGCATGTATCCAATGGAGTTCCTACTCCACGTTTGAAGCATCAATGATGTTCAATTCTCCTCTCAACCTGCAAAACACTTTCTCATCAAGTGGTTTAGTGAATATATCCGCTAATTGCTTATCAGTGCGAACATGCTATCCAAGACATAAGATAGTCATCATAAGAGATATATCATGGATTAGTCATAAGCTCATGTCTTGCATGTATCCAATGGAGTTCCTACTCCACGTTTGAAGCATCAATGATGTTCAATTCTCCTCTCAACCTGCAAAACACTTTCTCATCAAGTGGTTTAGTGAATATATCCGCTAATTGCTTATCAGTGCGAACATGCTATCCAAGACATAAGATAGTCATCATAAGAGATATATCATGGATTAGTCATAAGCTCATGTCTTGCATGTATCCAATGGAGTTCCTACTCCACGTTTGAAGCATCAATGATGTTCAATTCTCCTCTCAACCTGCAAAACACTTTCTCATCAAGTGGTTTAGTGAATATATCCGCTAATTGCTTATCAGTGCGAACATGCTATCCAAGACATAAGATAGTCATCATAAGAGATATATCATGGATTAGTCATAAGCTCATGTCTTGCATGTATCCAATGGAGTTCCTACTCCACGTTTGAAGCATCAATGATGTTCAATTCTCCTCTCAACCTGCAAAACACTTTCTCATCAAGTGGTTTAGTGAATATATCCGCTAATTGCTTATCAGTGCGAACATGCTTAAGATTAATGTCACCCTTAGCAACATGATCTCGAATGAAATGATGACGAACCTCAATATGCTTAGTTCAAGAATGTTGTACAGGATTATGACCAATTTTGATAGCACTTTCATTGTCACAAAGCAGTGGAACATGTTTCACATAAATTCCATAATCTTTAAGAGTTTGGGTCATCCAAAGTAATTGAGCACAACATGAACCAGCGGCAATGTATTCCGCTTCGGCGGTGGATAAGGATACCGAGTTTTGTTTCTTGGAGGACCAAGACACAAGAGATCTACCAAGAAATTGACAAGTACCCGAAGTGGACTTCCTATCAACCTTGTCTCCGGCATAATCCGAGTCGGAATAGCCAACAAGATCAAAAGAAGACCTCTTAGGATACCAAATGCCAAAGTTTGGTGTGTGAATTAAGTATCTCACTATCCTTTTTACGGCCTTAAGATGACATTCTTTAGGAGCAGCTTGATATCGTGCACACATGCACACACTTAGCATAATATCAGGACGTGAAGCACATAGGTATAGCAATGAACCAATCATAGAGCGATAAACCTTTTGATCAACCGGTTCACCACCTTTGGTCAAATCATTATGTCCACCAGTGGGCATGGGTGTAGACATACCTTTGCACTCTTGCATATTGAACTTCTTGAATAAGTCCTTGGTGTACTTCGTTTGAGAGACAAATGTACCTTCCTTAGTTTGCTTGATTTGCAACCCGAGAAAGAATTTGAGTTCACTCATCATAGACATCTCAAACTTCTCTGACATTAGCTTTCCAAACTTTTCACTAAAGAGAGGGTTAGTTGAACCAAATATGATATCATCAACATAAATTTGGCATACAAATAGTTCTCCATTAACCCTTTTTGTAAAAAGAGTAGAATCAATTTTACCAATTTCAAAACCACTTGCAATAAGGAACTTGGTCAAGCATTTATACCATGCTCTAGGAGCTTGTTTAAGACCATAAAGAGCTTTGTGAAGTTTGTAAACATGATTAGGTTTCTTAGGATTGACAAAGCCGGGAGGTTTTTTGACATAAACTTCCTCCTCTATTTCACCATTTAGAAAAGCACTTTTAATGTCCATTTGGTACAAGGTGATATTATGGTAATTAGCATAGGAAAGTAAGATGTGAATGGACTCAAGTCTAGCAACGGGAGCATATGTCTCACCATAGTCCATACCTTCGACTTGTGTGTACCCTTGTGCGACGAGACATGCTTTGTTGCGAACCACTTGTCCATCTTCATCTTGCTTGTTGCGAAACACCCATTTGGTACTAATGATGTTGTGGTTGTTGTCGGGCTTCTCAACCAATGTCCAAACTTGGTTTCTCTCAAAATTGTGTAGCTCTTCATGCATAGCGTTTATCCAATCTGGATCTTCCAATGCTTCTTCAACCTTCATAGGTTCAATGCTAGAGATGAATGAATAGTTTTCACAAAAGTTAGCTAAACGAGTTTTTGAGCGAGTGATTCTCCCGGTTTGTATATCATTGAGAATTTGCTCGACGGGATGATCTTTGGCAATTCTTGTTCGAACTCATGAGAGTTTTTGCTTGGGTCTTCGTTGAGCATCTTCTTCATCTTGTTCTTCTTCTTGGCCTTCTTCATTGTTGACGTTGTCATTCTCTTGTCGTGGTGGAGAAGGAGGTTGTTGATGTTCGTCTTGATGTACTTCCTCGTCTTCTTCATCTTGGCGTGTCCCACTTGTGGATGCTTCCATGTCAATTCTTGGTTCACCTTGTTGTGAAGTAGAAGCTTCCACTTGGACGGATGAGGTACTCTCCTTCACCTCCGTTGGACGAATTTTGCCAATGGACAAGTCTTGGATTGCTTCCGAAGGGTCTTTTTCTCCTACATCAATTGGCAATTGCTCTACTTGCGAGCCATTAGATTCATCAAACTTCACATCTACCGTCTCTTCAACCTTTCGGGTGAAATTGTTGTAGACACGGTAAGTGTGAGAGTTTGAGCCATAACCAAGTAGAAAACCTTCATGAGATTTAGAAGCAAACTTTGAACGACGATGCTTATCAAGAATGTAGCACTTTGAGCCGAATACTCGAAAGTATCCAACTTGGGGTTTGTTACCGGTGAGGAGCTCGTATGCCGTCTTGCCGAGTAGCTTGTGAAGATACAAGCGATTTGTTGCGTGACAAGCTATCTCAACCGCTTCTGCCCAAAAGTGCTTCGGCGTCTTGTATTCATCAAGCATCGTTCTTGCCATTCTGATGAGCATCCGGTTCTTCCTCTCAACAACTCCATTTTGTTGAGGTGTGTACGTAGCCGAGAACTCGTGTGAAACCCCTTCTTCGTCAAGAAAGGTGTCCACATTTGCGTTCTTGAACTCCATTCCGTTGTCACTCCGAACCTTCTTGATCTTCACGTCAAACTGATTTTGGGCTTTCCTAGCGAAGTTTTTGATGATCTTCTGGACCTGTGACTTGTCATCAAGAAAGAACACCCACGTAAATCTTGAAAAATCATCAACTATAACTAGACCAAAAGAATGTCCACCGAGACTCTTGTAGGCATTGGGACCAAAAAGATCCATATGAAGTAGCTCGAGTGGCCTCCTTGTGGTCATGATGTTCTTTACGGGATGCCTTCCTCCAATCTGTTTACCTGCTTGACAAGCACTGCAAAGTCTATCCTTATCAAATATGACATCGTTAACTCCAAGGATATGATTTCCTTTAATAAGCTTGTCAAGGTTTCTCATGCCAACGTGACCTAGTCGTCTATGCCACAACCAACCTTTTGAGGATTTAGCAATAAAGCAAGTTTTAGGTTGTGCCTTTTTAGAGAAATCGACAATGTAAAGATCACCTCTATGCATGTCGGTAAAGACCATTTTATGATTGTCTCGACGAAACACTTGGCAATCTATCTCAGTAAATAGAACATTCAAACCAAAATCAGCAAGTCTAGATACTGAAAGTAAATTGTAGCCGAGAGATTCAATGAGCATGACATTTTGAATGGAACTATCATGTGAGATGGCCACCTTACCAAGGCCAACCACTTTACCCTTTGAATTATCACCAAAGGTGACATATTTTCGAGGGCCGTCATTTTCAGCAAGCTCACGGAACATCTCTTCATCTCCGGTCATGTGATCAGTACATCCACTATCAAGAACCCATTCCTTTCCACCTGACGCATATCCCCGAAGATTTGCCGTAAGACCAAAATGTCTCATTGCATCATCAAGATCGAAGTCACTGTCATCATCATCATCATAGTATCCATGTTCATCATGATCTTGTGACTCATCATTTCCTAGACAGGGTAATTCATTAGATAAATGGTCATCAAAGTGGTCACTTTTATGAATTCTTATAGCTTCGAATATGATATCACTAATGATTCCAACATCTCCTTTAGCATGCTTGAGATTGGTAAGCTCAAATAGACAATCCCCAAACTTAGGATCACTAGAGTTCATCTTACTCAAGGCAATAGATTTATGGAGAATTTTATCCAAATTTTTCAAGGAATGATCGGGAAATCGTTCCTCAAGAAATTTCCATATAGTATAGGCACAATTAAGAGTGGGCAAACTAGCAATCAAATTTTTGGGCAATCCTCTAATGATGAGCTCAATGGTTCTAAGATTGCGAATCATGTCAATATCTTCATCTAGGGTAGGACGCAAAGGATCAATATGAGGTGCACAAGGGCTAGCAATATACTTGTTTAAATGATATTGATTGAAGATTACAAGCATCTCATTTTTCCACTCATGAAAATACTCTCCATCAAGAATAGGCACTCTATGTCTAAGACTCCCTAAAGTAGACACATCCATCTTCCTCCAATGGTGATTAAACCAAGGCAATGGAGACCAAAGCTCTGATACCACTTGTAGGATCTAGAAGTAGGAGTGTCTAGAGGGGGGGTGATTAGACACTTAATGCTAAAGTTGCACTTTTTAAGCTTTTTTGGTTTAAGTGGAGTTTTAGGCACAGTTTCAGCAGTACATATCAAGCAAGTATGCAAAGAGTATATAGGCAGCGGAAAGTAAACCATGCAACTTGCAAGAATGTAAAGAGAAAGGTTTGGAGAATTCAAACGCAATTGGAGACACGGATGTTTTTCCCGTGGTTCGGATAGGTGGTGCTATCCTACATCCACGTTGATGGAGACTTCAACCCACGAAGGGTAACGGTTGCGCGAGTCCACGGAGGGCTCCACCCACGAAGGGTCCACGAAGAAGCAACCTTGTCTATCCCACCATGGCCATCGCCCACGAAGGACTTGCCTCACTAGTGGTAGATCTTCATGAAGTAGGCGATCTCCTTGCCCTTACAAACTCCTTGGTTCAACTCCACAATCTTGTCGGAGGCTCCCAAGTGACACCTAGCCAATCTAGGAGACACCACTCTCCAAGAAGTAACAAATGGTGTGTAGATGAACTCCTTGCTCTTGTGCTTCAAATGATAGTCTCCCCAACACTCAACTCTCTCTCATAGGATTTGGATCTGGTGGAAAGAAGATTTGAGTGGAAAGCAATTGGGAAGGCTATAGATCAAGATTCATATGGTAGGAATGGAATATCTTGGTCTCAACACATGAGTAGGTAGTTCTTTCTTAAAATAGGATGCTGGAAGTGTAGGCTTAGTCTGATGGCTTTCTCTCTCCAAATGAAGAGAGGTGGAGGGGTATTTATAGCCTCCACACGAAATCCAACCCGTTACACACAGTTTTCCAATCTCGGTGGGACCGAATCATAAACTCGGTCGGACCGAAATAGTAAACCTAGTGACCGTTAGTGATTCTCGGTGGGACCGACTTGGACCAACTCGGTGGGACCGATGTGCTAGGGTTAGGGAAAATCCAAAACTCGGTTTGACCGATTACTCAAACTCGGTGGGACCGAATTGGGTAATAAGTGAAACAGAGAGTTGGCCAAGCAAACTCAGTGGGACCGATTGCATATCTCGGTGGGACCGAAGATATTGCAACAGGTAACAGAGAGTTTGCAAGCCCATCTCGGTGAGACCGAGATCCTTATCGGTAGGACCGAATTGCTAGGGTTTGGCAGTGGCAAATGACAAGTGAAACTCGGTGGCGCCGGATAGAAAGAATCGGTAGGTCCGAGTTTGGCTTTGGGTTTAGGTCATATGTGGAAGTGGGAAAGTAGCTGAGGATTTTGGAGCATATCATTAAGCACTTTGAGCAAGAGGCTCATTATCAACACCTCATCCCTCCTTGATAGTATTGGCTTTTCCTATGGACTCAATGTGATCTCGGATCACTAAAAGTGTAAAATGAAGAGTCCTGAGCTTGAAGGGGGTGGCGCCCCCTTTCCTTTCCCCCTCCTAGTAGGAGTAGGAAAGAGGGGAGTCCTACTCCTACTAGGAGGAGGACTCCTCCTCCTGGCGCGCCATAGAGGGTCGTCCGGCCTCCCCCTTTGCTCCTTTATATATGGGGGCGGGGGCACCTCTAGACACAAGTTGATCATTGATCTCTTAGCCATGTGCGGTGCCCCCTCCACCATAATCCACCTCGATCATATTGTAGCGGTTCTTAGGCGACGCCCTGCGTCGGTAGCAACATCATCACCGTCAACATGCCGTCGTGCTGACGGAACACTCCCGTGAAGCTCTGCTAGATCATAGTTCGTGGGATGTCATCGAGTTGAACGTGTGCTGAACTCGGAGGTGCCGTGCGTTCGGTACTTGGATCGGTCGGATCGTGAAGACGTTCGACTACATCAACCATGTTCTCATAACGCTTCCGCTTACGGTCTACGAGGGTACGTGGATGATACTCTTCCCTCTCGTTGCTATGCATCACCATGATCTTGCGTGTGCGTAGGAATTTTTTTGAAATTACTACGTTACCCAACACTCTGCCCGTGTAGTAGTTACTACGTTACACAATAGATGGATTTAACCCATTTGGCCACCAGAGAGCCACATATAGCATGTGGCCAGTGCTTGTTATCCTTTACAACATGCCTCCAAATGTCTACACCAAAGAATCAAACTACATGATGGCCTTGCTCATCCCAGGTCCAAAAAGTTCTGGAAAGGATTTTGATTTAATCATGGAGCCTCTTGTGGAGGAACTTCAACAGCTATGGAGGGGTGTTCTCACTTGAGACCAATATAGCAGCCCACCAGCTAATTTCTTTTTGTGTGCTGTTATAATTTGGTGCATCCATGATTATCCAGCTTTGGGCACTATGTCAGGGCGAACGACACATGGTTATAATGCATGTGTTCGATGTGACAAGAATACACTGTCATACACAATACTTAGCAAGATTCATTACGTTAGACACCGTTGTTTCCTTGCCAAGGACAAGTCGTGTCCTACAAAATACCGAAGACATGTGTTAAATGCAAAGCATGAAACCGTGATGCGCCAAAGAAGCTCACCGCCGATGAGTTGCAAGTGGAATTAGAGAAGATCAGGCATATTACACCAGGAAACCATCCTGGTAATGGTAGCGTGAAAAGGAAGCGTGGCAGGGCAGAAGAGAGATTATTGTTTACCTGCAGGTCCACTTTGTGGGACTTTGAGTATTGGAAAGATTTGGATCTGCGACATAATATTGATGTGATGCACATCGAGAAAAGTATATGTGACCGCATTATCAGCACACTTCTTAATATTGAAGGCAAGATGAAAGATACCTTAAAATCTAGGATTGATTTGACACACCTAGCTATCAGAAAGGATTTGCGGGTGGAAGATGCAGGTAAACCACGGGATATGGCACCAGTTGTGTATGTCTTGGATAAGGTAAAAAGAAAAGAATTCTGCAAGGTCCTGTCACTTGTGAGATTCCCACATGGATTTGCTTCCAACCATGAAAGGAAAGTCAGTGCAGATGGAAACAAGGTACTATGGTTGAAAACTCATGACTACCACATCCTACTTCAAGGGGTTTTACCTGTTATCCTTAGAGGATTGGGCCGCCCTGACTTATACAGAGGAGTTGCAGAGTTGGGACAATTCTTCAGGGAACTCTGCAGTAGAAATATTAGGATAGATGCTTTGGAGCGTCTTAGGGACAAGATATGAACTATCCTATGCGACCTTGAGAAGATATATCCTCCAGCCTTCTTTGATGTGATGGTGCATTTGGATATTCATCTACCTGATGAGGCACTACTTAGAGGTATAGTATAGTATGGCTGGATGTACCCTATTGAAAGGCGGCTAGGCACTTTCAAGGGCTATGTTAGGAACAGAGCTAGACCCGAGGGTTCCATTGCAGAGGCCTACATTGCTACAGAAGCGTTGACATTCTACTCAAAATACATTGAAACAACTGATGAGCTTAGCAAAGAGGTGGGTGAAGACAATCCCGAGCTCAATGTTTTCAATTGTTCTGTTCGAGTTACACGAAAGAGTCGACAAGACGACAAACCTAAAGATTTGGACAAAATGGTTTGGTATGTGTTGAATAATTGTCTTGAGATTCTACCTTATATCGAGCAAGTGCTAAGTACTACAGCTTATACATCATAATCTACTAAACTTGCAGTACATTCTTATATATTTAGATGTTTGACGTGATCACTATGTTGTGCAGCATCTAAAAAAAGGAGTTATTGTCACAAAATCCAAGAAACATTGACAAACTGGTTATGGTAGGATTTGCGAAATGGTTCAAGAGCCATGTAAGCTTTTGAATTGCACTGTCAGCTTTTTTAATATATTGAGTACATAAGACGATCATCTTGTCCATTTTATAACCATAGGTTAAGAAGATGCGGGAGGATGGGCAGGCAGTCAATGATGCCCTTTATGCACTAGCAATGGGTCCTGATACTCGGGTAAGACATTATGAATCTTGCGTTGTTGGAGATGTGTGCTACAACACCCTTGCACGCGACGAAGGCAGGAAGACACAAAACAATGCCATCATGAGCATGGATAAGTACGGCGAAGTGACAACTGAAATGTATGCTAACATAACAGACACTGTTCAGTTGCAGTATATCTCTAGTTTCGAGGTTCATGTGTGTGGTTCTGTTGTGCTGTCGTTGGTATAACCTGTTTTCTAGGATCGCAAAACCTGGAGCTGATGATAATTTCAAATCTATCAATGTCAACGTGGCGTACCAGACCTACGAGCCTTTTATTTTGGAAAATCAAGAAACACAAATATTTTTCTTGGAAGACACATTTGCACATAGAGATGACTGGAGAGTATTGCAAAGGTTTGAGCAGAGGAATCCGTTTAATGAAGTTGCACAACAAGATGATGCTTACACTGCTCATGATGTAGAAGATCCCACATATGTTCCTAATATCTTTGAGAACCATCACATCAATGACGCTGGCGAAAAAATTGCCTGCCGGGTTGTGGACATACGAGAGTTGATCAATAAGAAGCCAACGTTTGAGGACATTGTGGATGAAGAAGAAGATGACACTGGGGGGAATTACGATTCAGACTGATACACATGGCGAAGATATTGACGCTGCTGTTGCGGATGATAAATAGATTGCTTTTGTCGTATTTGCCTGTCAAAAGACGTTTTTTATCTACTATGTGAAATTGTGTTTGCTATGACAACTGAAACCTGATGAAGTTGTTGTTTACTATTTTGTTGTGAGAACATCACTTATTATGTACGTTGATTTGTGAGGTGATTGTATGACGACTAAAACATGATGACATTGTTGTTTAGTTGTACTTATATTTGGCTGTGAAACTTGTATTTGATGACATAGTTTGCTATTGGACTGCAATTTGCTCGATGTCTTCGAATGGGAACAAAGCTGACCCGATAGGGTCTCTGCTAATTTATTTACTTATTAGGAAAAGGGCCTCTGCTATTTATTTATTTATGAGCAAAAGGGAATAGCCCCCGATTTCCGTTAATAGAAATCATTGGATGTTCACAACACTACGCCCAGCCTGCTAAACAGGTTTCATTCATTACTAGTTTCAGTAAAGTGCTCATGTCATAGCCACTGAATACATCACGAGTGCTACATACACTGCAAATAAATATACAATCATCCCATAGAGCACATCAATTTTGCCCATTATCTTCACAAGCTCTTTCATCTCCTCATTGCTGTTAAGGCCATTCAGTAGCTGTTGCTTGGCCATGATAAGAGGAACTGCGTCTTTAACCTTCTACTCTGCATCTTCCTCTTCTGTCGTTCCTTCAGTTACTTGTCCAACACCCCAACCTGCTAGTATTGGGATTCCTCGGCTAACCAAATAATCAGCGTAGTTGCATTCCCCCACATCAGCAACTTCCCAGAAATACAAATCACACGAATCTTCCCTTTTCTGCACGATTCAAATTGGAAGATGATCAACAAAACTATTAAAAAATCAGCAACTGAAAGCAGCGGAACAACACTTAAACATATTATTACCCCATGATTCGGGCATTTGTAGAAGACTCAGCCAGGGTTGAGGATTGTGGTTGAGACGCAATGGCTGACTCTGCGTGATTTGCAGTAGTGGCACCACACCAACCGCAGTGGGCTGCTTTGAGCAACCGGCTGCGGTGCGTGTGCTGGCGGGGGTGTGATGAGACCCACAGGCGATGGTACAGGGTGGCGACTTGGCGCATATCTGGTTGTTGCCTACTGAAGAGCAGGTGGACAAGCCGCCAGCAGACACGGTTGCTGCGGCGAGAGCTTCTAATGCTAGGAAGAGTAAGTAGAGAAGAGGAGAAGCGAACGTTGGATATGCCAGTTTCATTACTTGCAGAGTAGCATAGCACCATATGTGGTCATAGTCTAGGTTTGGACTGGAACCAGCTACAGGAGCACGTCTCTTTTTTTCTAAAACTCAGCAACGTCTCTTTACTAGTACAATAGCTCGTTCTATATGCCTTCTCAAGTCTTTGATTTTCTTTTTTTGCGAGGAAGGAAGGAGGAGAAAATTGAGGGTTCCTGGGACTCGAACCCAAGACCGCTCGGTTGAAAACCAAGGGTGCTAGTCACTTATGTGGTGAACGTTCCCTGGGAGGAGGACGGCAGACGAACGTATTTTCCTCGCAGTTTTAGTCGTGACGCAAGATCAAATGGTCGCAGTTTCGAGAATGTTATCTGGCGAACGAGTCCAGTTTTTCTTTTCTTCCTATATATGAAAAGTTATGCTACTTGGTGTCGGCTTAGTCGACAAACGATTGTGCCAACCTTGACCATTGGATTGACATTCAACGTCTATCGTGTTTCATCAGTATCTTCTTCCTCGAGCTGCCAAACCCAAACCACCACCGGCAGGACTACCTGCTCCCACCTCCCACGGCTGGCTGTGCTGTCGCGCACGTATCATGGCCACATCGCACCCTAAAACTCTGCGCATCTTCCCCGGCTCCTGTTTGTTCCCGTCCGAGGCCTCACCATCGTCCTCCGCCTTGGTTCGCTCACCGCGGCGCCGCCCTCCGGTGTTGTCAACATGGTCAACAACCGAGAGGAATAAGGAGATGATTGTACATGGTGGGGATGACAGTAGGGACCCACCAGGATCATGGAAGTAGACAATCAAGTGCCTCCCTTATTACAAGAAAAAAAGGTTCCTCCTGATGGTTTCCTGACATCTGGGTCGCACGCCACAGTCAACGTAGTCAATAAGCGAGATAACTGCACAAGGAGCGGCAGACACCCGGGACCCAGCAGTGCGCGTAGTATTTTATTTTTTGTTTTCAGGGCGTAGAAGGGTATCAACTAGGTTGTGCGGGAGTTGTGGCCTGTCTAGCCCAGGCTTTTATTTCATATGTTTACCACATGACTAGCCCAATTTTTTTCCTTTCTGAAAATGGCTAGCCCAGCTATTTTGTTTTTTGCAGAATAACCAACGTAGGCCTACTTGCTTTTCTACGCCCTGCTGGGCCGGAAATCTTTCAAGACGAGGAGGGATGCATTCGGGCTTGCCCAGAAAATGGACTATAAGTAATAAGAAATGGGTTATAAGTAATAAGAAATGGGCTATAAAATGAAAAAATACAGCAAGCGGGCAATTAGTTCCAAAATACTTTTTTCTTTCCGATTTTGATATTTTAAATTTCATTGTTTTTGTGCGGGTAAAATTTCATTGGATTTAAATTAAGGTATGTTTATTTTTTAAATTAATTTGAATCTAGCTAGAAATTTCGGGTTGTATGTTGTTTGGGACAGATTTGGAGGCTGACTTGTGGATCTACTAGGTTGACGTGTATGAAAGCCTTTTTCAACTTAGTCCACAAACGATTCTAGCAGAAATGACCGTTGGATGTTAATCCAACGGCTGTGCTGCTTCTTCAATATCTGATCTTCTTAATCCAGCCGCCTAAACCAGTGCCGGTGGGACTGCCTGCTCCCGCCTCCTATGGCCGGCTGTGCTGCCGCATAGGCCGCACCACCTCACCCTACTCCATCGCTGGCCAGGCCATTCCTCTACTCACCCACACCTCCTGTTATTTTCCGGCGACGGCAGCCAAACCAGTAAACCCTCATACTCCCCACCACATGGGCAACCACTGTCGAGTCTTCCCCGATTTTGGGTCGTTCCCGTCCTAGGCCTCGCTGTCGTACACCGCCCTGGTGCTCTCGGCGCTGTGTGGTCAACCAACGACATCCATCGGAAGAGGACTGTACGTGGAGAGGCTGACAGCTAGGTCCACAACCGCACGTAGGAAGTGCATCCTTATTACGCGCAAAATAATGATTCCTCCACCTAACAGCAGGGACCCACCGGAAGGGCCTCTGTATTTCATGAAAAAAAATGTTCCTACCGCTGACAGCTCGGACCCACCAACTATATCTTCGCACGAAAGGAAGTGCCTCCTTATTACACACAAAAAAATGAATACTCCCCCTGCTATCTCGGACCCACCATAGTTGGAGGCTGACTTGTGGGCCTACTAAGTTGACGTAGACGGAGGGCTTTGTCAACTTAGTCAATATGAATGATTCTAGCTCCAGTGACCGTACAACGTTCATCCAATGACCATAGTGCTTCTTCAACCTATGGTCTTCTTGCTCCAGCCGCCCAAACCAGCGTCGGGTGTATCGCCTGCTCCTGCCTCCCGTGGCTGGCTCTGATGCCGCGCAAGCCTCACTGCCCCACGCTACTCCCATCGCTGGCCTGGCCATCCCTGTACTCACCCAGACCTGCTGTTATTCTCCGGCGACGACAACCTCACACTGCAGCCCAACCAGTAAACCCTTGTACACCCCTCCAGGTGGGAAACAATTGCCGAGTCTTCCCCGGCTCCGGGTCATTCCCTTCCTAGGCCTCACCGTCGTCCACTGCCTTGGTGCTCTCGGCGCGGTGTGGTCAACGTGGTCAAGGAACGACTTACATCGCAAGAGGACTCTACATGGAGAGGCTGACAGGTGGGTCCATGGCCGCAGCAAGGAAGTGCCTCCTTATTACGCGCAAAATAATGATTCATCCACCTGAGAGCAGGGACCTACCGGAAGGGCCTCTATATTTTGGCTTAGCTGTATTTTGCGAAAAAATGTTTCCCCCTGACAGCTGGGACCCACCAGCTATATCTTCGAACGCAAGGAAAGTGTCTCCATATTAAGCGTGAAAAAATGAATCCTCCCCATGACAGCTCGGACCCACAATCAACATCTTCGCATGCAAGGAAGTGCCTCCTTATCCTCCCTTGCAGCCGGGACCCACCTGGTCGAAGCGTACGTAGTGTTGTCGCGAACGTGTACGTACATACTGGTCGACCAGTCTCTCTGCAAGGATGAACCCTGGCCGAGCAAGCAGCGGCACGTGTAATAGTAGAGACCCGACGTATCAGTTCAGTCAGTCCCTTCTAAACCATGTACACGTACATACAACCACATGCCAAAAAATATGGCCACGTACGTACATACGGGCGGGGTCTCGAACGCGTACTTGCACATACGTACGACGAGGGCTCGTGTACATGGAGAGGCAACGGACGACAGCAACGGTGTCCTGTTCATCGGGCAGCCAACCGGCTGGGTCGGAACAGAGACACAACGTCCTGTTCATTGGGAGGCAACAGACTGGGTCCGAATGCGTCATGATCAACGGGAGCCAACCGGTTTGGACAGAACAGGCAAAACGGGGTTTGGCATACCGTAGTACAGAGGAAACGGCCTTCTCTTCAACCGGCTATGATCAAAAGGGCATGCAGTTCATCGGGAGGGGTGTGGCGTACCGCGGTACGGAGGAAACGACCTTCTGTTCGACCGGCTACGGTCGAAATGGGGTTCCTGTTCATCGCGAGGGGTGTGGCATGCCGCAAAACAAAGGAAACTGACTTGTGTTGGAGCGCTACGGTCGAAACGGGGTTCCTGTTCATCGGAGGGGTGTGGCGTACCACAAAACAGGACTCCACGGCATATTGTCACCCACCGTCGACTTCCTTCAGCCTCCACCTCCACTATTCATCCACCGCGTCTTCCTCCTGCCTCCACCAGCTACTGTTCATTCACGGGCTACTGTTCATCCAGCCCTCCACTGGCTACTGTTCAACCAGGCCTCCACGGGGTCCTATTCATCCACCCCCAACCAGCTCGGTTGTGACGGCCTCCTCTCGGGGTCCTATTCATCCAGCGGCAACGGCCTACTACTACTACCACAAGGGCCTATTCATCCAACCACCACCAGGAACTGTTCATCCAACCCTAATCACGTACGTCTCGACTTGTTCAACCAACCCCCACGTTCACTGTTCATCAAGAGGCAGCGGGTTCGATCGGCTTCAGTTAGCAGCAGTAGCGAAGGAATCCCTTGATTAGGTTTAGTTAATAGCCATGGATCGATCGATCGCTCGGATTCAGTAACGTAGCTAGTGCAATCGCTCGGGTTCAGTTAGAGTCCAACACCTCGCACACACGCGCGTATGTGTACAAGAGAAACGCGCAACCCCTCCATGCATCGCTCGACCCCAACCACCCACCGTAACCGGGAACTCCCCAAAAAAATTCCCCGCCCTCGCCTCTACCATGATTTTTTCCATCATGGACGACCTAAAGAATATCATGTAGGTGCGTCTCCGGCCCGCCCAGGACAAAAAGCCCATTTTCTGTCATGATTTTTTGTCATAGAAGTAGGAGCCCACCACATCTATGATGATACCGGGTATTGTCATAATTATCATCATAGAAGTGTCATAAGCATGACAGAAAAAATTCGTTCGACCCAAAATGTCACGGATGTGTCTTTTTTTTGTAGTGGATCTTCCCCTTTTTCCGCCATTGCTCTTGAACAACGAAGCAAATGTCTGATAGTTTGGCTTCAAAACCATTCATATCTTGATGACATTTGTCAACCACTATTCTTGTTTCCGAAACGACCTCCATTAGGGATTGGACTTGTGTCTGGAGCATAGATATATCACTCTGTCTAGCCGGAAGATTTTGTTCAGTAGGCGATTTGGACGAGGTTACCTTGACAACCAACCCAGAATTGCGCAGGAAGGTGCTTTTTTGCACTGTTAGTGTAGAGATACTGACACACTGCAGCAAGGGGTGACATTGTGACTGTGGTAGCCTTTTCACCTCCAGGTGGTTGTGGCTGTTCAATCATTTGTTCCATAGCTTGCTGAAAGTTTGAGTTTGTAAATTAGTGTACCAGATAAGTTACTAATGAGACAAAAATAAACAAAATAGGTTTCACGTTTATACATAACTTATTTTGGTGAACTACCGTAATTGATTAGCATGTATTGTAGTGCCAACTACATAATAAAATCACTTTCGGAACATATGTCCAAGTAGCATGTCTACTCTATTGTCTATTTTCTCACATTCATTGACATCTAAGGATAAAGAGACATGGTTTAAAGTACAATGAACATAGTATGACATCATTCATATCATGGGCAAACCGATATCAAACAAACATGCTATTGTATCATTATGTGGGCACATGAACATTACAAGTAGATTACAGATCAAGACCAAAGGAATATCCTTCCTCTCTTTTAAATTGTGTAAGGTGAAATGATACGTTAAGACAACTATGTATAAAAGTGAACAGAGTAACTGACATTGGCTGCAAATCAAGCAGTTAAATGAACACGTCACAGTAACAAGCAGTTCAAAGGCAGGAGGAGTAAGGACTTACAACAGTGGCTTGAACTATTGTGCTCATGCCCTTCATCTTGCTAGTGTGGCCATCCTTGAAGATTTGCACTACATTCGGATCAGGTTCTTTTTTGTCCGCACAGGCTTTCCTATGTATTTGGAACAAGTTGATGACCCACAAGTATAGGGGATCTATCGTAGTCCTTTCGATAAGTAAGAGTGTCGAACCCAACGAGGAGCAGAAGAAAATGATAAGCGGTTTTCAGCAAGGTATTCTCTGCCAGTACTGAAATAAGTGGTAACAGATAGTTTTGTGATAAGATAAATTGTAACGAGCAACAAGTAACAAAAGTAAATAAAGTGCAGCAAGGTGGCCCAATCCTTTTTGTAGCAAAGGACAAGCCGGAACAAACTCTTATAATAGGAAAAGCGCTCCTGAGGACACATGGGAATATCGTCAAGCTAGTTTTCATCACGTTCATATGATTCGCGTTCGATACTTTGATAATTTGATATGTGGGTGGACCGGTGCTTGGGTGCTGTTCTTACTTGAACAAGCATCCCACTTATGATTAACCTCTATTGCAAGCATCCGCAACTACAACAAAAGTATTAAGGTAAACCTAACCATAGCATGAAACATATGGATCCAAATCAGCCCCTTACGAAGCAATGCATAAACTAGGGTTTAAGCTTCTGTCACTCTAGCAACCCATCATCTACTTATTACTTCCCAATGCCTTCCTCTAGGCCCAAATAATGGTGAAGTGTTATGTAGTCGACGTTCACATAACACCACTAGAGGCTAGACAACATACATCTTATCAAAATATCAAACGAATACCAAATTCACATGACTACTAATAGCAAGACTTCTCCCTTGTCCTTAGGAACAAACGTAATTACTCACAAAGCATATTCATGTTCATAATCAGAGGGGTAATAATATGCATATAGGATCTGAACATATGATCTTCCACCAAATAAACCAACTAGCATCAACTACAAGGAGTAATCAACACTACTAGCAACCTACTAGCACCAATCCCGGACTTTGAGACAAGAATTGGATACAAGAGATGAACTAGGGTTTGGAGATGAGATGGTGCTAGTGAAGATGTTGATGGAGATTGCCCTCTCCCGATGAGAGGAGCGCTGGTGATGACGATGGTGATGATTTCCCCCTCCGGGAGGGAAGTATCCCCGGTAGAACAGCTCTGCCGGAGCTCTAGATTGGATCCGCCAAGGTTCCGCCTCATGGCGGCAGAGTCTCATCCCGAAAAGTTCCTTCTTATTTTTTTCTCATCGAAAGACTTCATATAGGAGAAGATGGACGTCGGAGAGCCACCAGGGGTCCCACGAGGTAGGCGGGCGCGCCCTAGGGGGGCGCGCCCCCACCCTCGTGAGCATGGTGTGGGGCCCCTGGCCTTCGTCTTTGGCGAGGATTTTTCTTTATTTATTTTAAGACGTTCCGTGGAGTTTTAGGACTTTTGGAGTTGCGCAGAATAGGTCTCTAATGTTTACTCCTTTTCCAGCCCAGAATTCCAGCTGCCGGCATTCTCCCTCCTTATGTAAACCTTGTAAAATAAGAGAGAATAGCCATAAGTATTATGACATAAAGTGAAATAACAGTCCATAATGCAATAAATATCGATATAAAAGCATGATGCAAAATGGACGTATCAACTCCCCCAAGCTTAGACCTCGCTTGTCCTCAAGCGAAAAGCCGATAACAATAAATATGTCCTCATGTTTAGAGGTAGAGGCGTCGATAAAAATAAAATACGGACATGAAGGCATCATGATTATTCTCATAACAGCAACATATATAGATTTTGTCATATGATTACTTATGTTCAAGTGATGATCTATTCACAATGCAACAGTATAAATCATAAACCTTATTGGGCTCCGACAAACTATAATCTCAGTCATTGAAGCAATTGCAATTTATCATAACATTGGAAAGAGTCTATGTCAGAGCTAAAAAGCAAGTCCACATACTCAACTATCATTTAGTCCTCCATAATTGCTAACACTCACGCAATACTTGTGGTTACGGAGTTTTAGTCGGACACAGAGAAAGATAGGGGCTTATAGTTTTGCCCCACAACCTTTTACCTGAAGGGTAATGTCAACAATATTGGTTCATGCTCCCCTACATCCAATTAGATATATATATCATGTTCTTTCCAACATGCTGAGCTTGCCAAAGGATAAAATGAAAAAGGAAAGGTGAAGATCACCGTGACTCTTGCATAAGGTAGAGGATAATAATAGAAGATAGGCCCTTCGCAGAGGGAAGCAGAGGTTGCCATGCGCTTTTATGGTTGGATGCATAAAATCTCAATGCGAAAGAACGTCACTTTATATTGCCCCCTGTGATATGAACCTTTATTATGCAGTCCGTCACTTTTATTACTTCCACATCACAAGATCGTATAAAGCTTATTTCTCCCACACCAATCAATCATACATATTTAGAGCAATTTTTATTGCTTTGCACCGATGACAACTTACTTGAAGGATCTTACTCAATCCATAGGTAGATATGGTGGACTCTCATGGCAAAACTGGTTTAGGGATTTTGGAAGCACAAGTAGTATTTCTACTTGGTGCTAAGAATTTGGCTAGCATGAGGGGGAAAGGCAAGCTCAACAAGTTAGAGGATCCATGACAACATACTTTATCTCAGATATAAGAAAGACATAACTCATTACGTTGTCTTCCTTGTCCAACATCAACTCTTTAGCATGTCATATTTTAATGAGTGCTCCCAATCATAAAAGATGGAAATGATAATATATCTATATGTGAAAACCTCTCTTTCCTTATTACTTCCTATTAATTGCAACAATGACCAAAGCTACGTCTGCCAACTCCCAACAACTTTTAATCATCATACTCTTTCTATGTGAAGTCATTGAAGGAAATATGCCCTAGAGGCAATAATAAAGTTATTATTTATTTCCTTATATCATGATAAATGTTTATTATTCATGCTAGAATTGTATTAACCAGAAACATAATACATGTGTGAATACATAGACAAACTTAGTGTCACTAGTAGGCCTCTACTTGACTAGCTCGTTAATCAAAGATGGTTATGTTTCCTAACCATGAACAAAGAGTTGTTATTTGATTAACGGGATCACATCATTAGGTGAATGATCTGATTGACATGACCCATTCCATTAGCTTAGCACCCGATGGTTTAGTATGTTGCTATTGCTTTCTTCATGACTTATACATGTTCCTATGACTATGAGATTATGCAACTCCCATTTGCCGGAGGAACACTTTGTGTGCTACCAAACGTCACAACGTAACTGGGTGATTATAAAGGAGCTCTACAGGTGTCTCCAAAGGTAGATGTTGGGTTGGCGTATTTCGAGAATAGGATTTGTCACTCCGATTGTCGGAGAGGTATCTCTGGGCCCTCTCGGTAATGCACATCACATAAGCCTTGCAAGCATTGCAACTAATGAGTTAGTTGCGAGATGATGTATTACGGAACGAGTAAAGAGACTTGCCGGTAACGAGATTGAACTAGGTATTGGATACCGACGATCGAATCTCGGGCAAGTAACATACCGATGACAAAGGGAACAAGGTATGTTGTTATGCGGTCTGACCGATAAAGATCTTCGTAGAATATGTAGGAGCCAATATGGGCATCCAGGTCCCGCTATTGGTTATTGACCGGAGATATGTCTCAGTCATGTCTACATTGTTCTAAAACCGTAGGGTCCGCACGCTTAACGTTACGATGACAGTTATTATGAGTTTATGCATTTTGATGTACCGAAGTTAGTTCGGAGTCCCGGATGTGATCACGGACATGACGAGGAGTCTCGAAATGGTCGAGACATAAAGATTGATATATTGGATGAAAATATTCGGACACCGGAAGCGTTCCGGAGAAGTATCGGATAAAACCGGAGCACCGGGGGGTTACCGGAACCCCCCGGGGGGTTAATGGGCCTCATGGGCCTAAAGTGGCGAAGAGGAAGGGGCTGCCAGGGCAGGCCGCACGCCCCCTCTCCCCCTAGTCCGAATTGGACAAGGAGGGAGGGGCGGCGCCCCCCTTTCCTATTCTTCCTCCACCTCTCCTAGTTGGACAAGGAACGGGAGGGGAGTCCTACTCCCGGTAGGAGTAGGACTCCTCCTGCGCGCCTCCATAGGGCCGGCCGCACCCCCCCCCCTTGGATCCTTTATATACGGGGGAAAGGGGCACCCCTAGACACACAAGTTGATCCACGTGATCGTTCCTTAGCCATGTGCGGTGCCCCCTGCCACCATATTCCACCTCGATCATATCGTTGTAGTGCTTAGGCGAAGCCCTGCGTCGGTAGAACATCATCATCGTCACCACGCCGTTGTGCTGACGGAACTCATCCCCGAAGCTTTGCTGGATCGGAGCCCGGGGAGCGTCATCGAGCTGTACGTGTGCTAAGAACTCGGAGGTGCCGGAGTAACGGTGCTTAGATCGGTCAGATCGGGAAGACGTACGACTACTTCCTCTACGTTGCGTCAACGCTTCCGTTGCGGTCTACGAGGGTACGTAGACAACACTCTTCCCTCTCGTTGCTATGCATCACCATGATCTTGCGTGTGCGTAGGAAAATTTTTGAAATTACTACGTTCCCCAACAGTGGCATCCGAGCCTGGTTTTCTGGTTTGATGTTATATGCACGAGTAGAACACAAGTGAGTTGTGGGCGATATAAGTCATACTGCCTACCAGCATGTCATACTTTGGTTCGGCGGTATTGTTGGATGAAGCGGCCCGGACCGACATTACGCGTACGCTTACGCGAGACCGGTTCTCCCGACGTGCTTTGCACAAAGGTGGCTTGAGGGTGACTGTTTCTCCAACTTTAGTTGAACCAAGTGTGGCTACGACCGGTCCTTGCGAAGGTTAAAACAGCATTAACTTGACAAACTATCGTTGTGGTTTTGATGCGTAGGTGAGATTGGTTCTTGCTTAAGCCCGTAGCAGCCACGTAAAACTTGCAACAACAAAGTAGAGGACGTCTAACTTGTTTTTGCAGGGCATGTTGTGATGTGATATGGTCAAGACATGATGCTAAATTTTATTGTATGAGATGATCATGTTTTGTAACCGAGTTATCGGCAACTGGCAGGAGCCATATAGTTGTCGCTTTATTGTATGCAATGCAATCGCGATGTAATGCTTTACTTTATCACTAAGCGGTAGCGATAGTCGTGGAAGCATAAGATTGGCGAGACGACAACGATGCTACGATGGAGATCAAGGTGTCGCGTGATCATAACGGTGCTTCGGAGATGGAGATCACAGGCACAAGATGATGATGGCCATATCATATCACTTATATTGATTGCATGTGATGTTTATCTTTTATGCATCTTATCTTGCTTTGATTGACGGTAGCATTATAAGATGATCTCTCACTAATTATCAAGAAGTGTTCTCCCTGAGTATGCACCGTTGCGAAAGTTCTTCGTGCTGAGACACCACGTGATGATCGGGTGTGATAGGCTCTACGTTCAAATACAACGGGTGCAAAACAGTTGCACACGCGGAATACTCAGGTTATACTTGACGAGCCAAGCATATACAGATATGGCCTCGGAACACGGAGACCGAAAGGTCGAGGGTGAATCATATAGTAGATATGATCAACATAGCGATGTTCACCAATGAAACTACTCCATCTCACGTGATGATCGGACATGGTTTAGTTGATTTGGATCACGTGATCACTCAGAGGATTAGAGGGATGTCTATCTAAGTGGGAGTTCTTAAGTAATTTGATTAATTGAACTTAAATTTATCATGAACTTAGTACCTGATAGTATCTTGCTTGTTTATGTTTGATTGTAGATAGATGGCTCGTGCTGTTGTTCCGTTGAATTTTAATGCGTTCCTTGAGAAAGCAAAGTTGAAAGATGATGGTAGCAATTACACGGACTGGGTTCGTAACTTGAGGATTATCCTCATTGCTGCATAGAAGAATTACGTCCTGGAAGCACCGCTGGGTGCCAGGCCTGCTGCTGGAGCAACACCAGATGTTATGAACGTCTGGCAGAGCAAAGCTGATGACTACTCGATAGTTCAGTGTGCCATGCTTTACGGCTTAGAATCAGGACTTCAACGACGTTTTGAACGTCATGGAGCATATGAGATGTTCCAGGACTGGAAGTTAATATTTCAAGCAAATGCCCGGATTGAGAGATATGAAGTCTCCAATAAGTTCTATAGCTGCAAGAAGGAGGAGAACAATTCTGTCAGTGAGCATATACTCAAAATGTCTGGGTATAATAATCACTTGATTCAGATGGGAGTTAATCTTCTAGATGATTGCGTCATTGACAGAATTCTCCAATCACTGCCACCAAGCTACAAGAGATTCGTGATGAACTATAATATGCAAGGGATGAACAAGACTATTCCCGAGCTCTTCGCAATGCTGAAAGCTGCGGAGGTAGAAATCAAAAAGGATCATCAAGTGTTGATGGTCAACAAGACCGCTAGTTTCAAGAAAAAGGGCAAAGGGAAGAAGAAGGGGAACTTCAAGAAGAACGGCAAGCAAGTTGCTGCTCAAGAGAAGAAACCCAAGTCTGGACCTAAGCCTGAAACTGAGTGCTTCTACTGGAAGCAGACTGGTCACTGGAAGCGGAACTGCCCCAAGTATTTGGCGGATAAGAAGGATGGCAAGGTGAACAAAGGTATATGTGATATACATGTTATTGATGTGTACCTTAATAATGCTCGCAGTAGCACCTGGGTATTTGATACTGGTTCTGTTGCTAATTTTTGCAACTCGAAACAGGGACTACGGATTAAGCGAAGATTGGCTAAGGACGAGGTGACGATGCGCGTGGGAAACGGTTCCAAAGTTGATGTGATCGCGGTCGGCACGCTACCTCTACATCTACCTTCGGGATTAATATTAGACCTAAATAATTGTTATTTGGTGCCAGCGTTGAGCATGAACATTATATCTGAATCTTGTTTAATGCGAGACGGTTATTCATTTAAATCAGAGAATAATGGTTGTTCTATTTATATGAGTAATATCTTTTATGGTCATGCACCCTTGAAGAGTGATCTATTCTTGTTGAATCTCGATAGTAGTGATACACATATTCATAATGTAGAAGCCAAAAAGATGCAGAGTTAATAATGATAGTGCAACTTATTTGTGGCACTGCCGTTTAGGTCATATCGGTGTAAAGCGCATGAAGAAACTCCATACTGATGGACTTTTGGAACCACTTGATTATGAATCACTTGGTACTTGCGAACCGTGCCTCATGGGCAAGATGACTAAAACACCGTTCTTCGGTACTATGGAGAGAGCAACAGATTTATTGGAAATCATACATACAGATGTATGTGGTCCGATGAATGTTGAGGCTCGTGGCGGATATCGTTATTTTCTCACCTTCACAGATGACTTAAGCAGATATGGGTATATCTACTTAACGAAACATAAGTCTGAAACATTTGAAAAGTTCAAGGAATTTCTGAGTGAAGTTGAAAATCATCGTAACAAGAAAATAAAGTTTCTACGATCTGATCGTGGAGGATAATATTTGAGTTACGAGTTTGGTGTACATTTGAAAAATTGTGGAATAGTTTCGCAACTCACGCCACCCGGAACACCACAGCGTAATGGTGTGTCCGAACGTCGTAATCGTACTTTACTAGATATGGTGCGATCTATGATGTCTCTTACTGATTTACCGCTATCGTTTTGGGGATACGCTCTAGAGACGGCCGCATTCACGTTAAATAGGGCACCATCAAAATCCGTTGAGACGACGCCTTATGAACTGTGGTTTGGCAAGAAACCGAAGTTGTCGTTTCTGAAAGTTTGGGGCTGCGATGCTTATGTGAAAAAGCTTCAACCTGATAAGCTCGAACCCAAATCGGAGAAATGTGTCTTCATAGGATATCCAAAGGAAACTATTGGATACACCTTCTATCACAGATCCGAAGGCAAGACTTTTGTTGCTAAATTCGGAAACTTTCTGGAGAAGGAGTTTCTCTCGAAAGAAGTGAGTGGGAGGAAAGTAGAACTTGATGAGGTAACTGTACCTGCTCCCTTATTGGAAAGTAGTACATCACAGAAAACTATGTCTGCGACACCTACACCAATAAGTGAGGAAGTTAATGATAATGATCATGAAACTTCAGGACAAGATACTACTAAACCTCGTAGATCAACCAGAGTGAGATCCGCGCCAGAGTGGTATGGTAATCCAGTTCTGGAAGTCATGCTACTAGATCATGATGAACCTATGAACTATGAAGAAGCGATGGTGAGCCCAGATTCCGCAAAATGGCTTGAAGCCATGAAATCTGAGATGGGATCCATGTATGAGAACAAAGTATGGACTTTGGTTGACTTGCCCGATGATCGGCAAGCAATTGAGAATAAATGGATCTTCAAGAAGAAGACCGACGCTGACGGTAATATTACTGTCTACAAAGCTCGACTTGTCGCAAAAGGTTTTCGACAAGTTCAAGGGGTTGACTACGATGAGACCTTCTCACCCGTAGCGATGCTTAAGTCTGTCCGAATCATGTTAGCAATTGCCGCATTTTATGATTATGAAATTTGGCAGATGGATGTCAAAACTACATTCCTGAATGGATTTCTGGAAGAAGAGTTGTATATGATGCAACTGGAAGGTTTTGTAAATCCAAAGGGAGCTAACAAAGTGTGCAAGCTCCAGCGGTCCATTTATGGACTGGTGCAAGCCTCTCGGAGTTGGAATAAACGTTTTGATAGTGTGATCAAAGCATTTGGTTTTATACGGACTTTCGGAGAAGCCTGTATTTACAAGAAAGTGAGTGGGAGCTCTGTAGCATTTCTGATATTATATGTGGATGACATATTACTGATTGGAAATGATATAGAATTTCTGGATAGCATAAAGGGATACTTGAATAAGAGTTTTTCAATGAAAGACCTCGGTGAAGCTGCTTACATATTAGGCATAAAGATCTATAGAGATAGATCAAGACGCCTAATTGGACTTTCACAAAACACATACCTTGACAAGATTTTGAAAAAGTTCAAAATGGATCAAGCAAAGAAAGGGTTCTTGCCTGTGTTGCATGGTGTGAAGTTGAGTCAGACTCAATGCCCGACCACTGCAGAAGATAGAGAGAAAATGAAAGATGTTCCCTATGCTTCAGCCATAGGCTCTATCATGTATGCAATGTTGTGTACCAGACCTAATGTGTGCCTTGCTATAAGCTTAGCAGGGAGGTACCAAAGTAATCCAGGAGTGGATCACTGGACAGCGGTCAAGAACATCCTGAAATACCTGAAAAGGACTAAGGATATGTTTCTCGTATATGGAGGTGACAAAGAGCTCATCGTAAAAGGTTACGTTGATGCAAGCTTTGACACTGATCCGGACGATTCTAAATCGCAGACCGGATACGTGTTTACATTAAATGGTGGAGCTGTCAGTTGGTGCAGTTCTAAACAAAGCGTCGTAGCGGGATCTACATGTGAAGCAGAGTACATAGCTGCTTCGGAAGCAGCAAATGAAGGAGTCTGGATGAAGGAGTTCATATCCGATCTAGGTGTCATACCTAGTGCATCGGGTCCAATGAAAATCTTTTGTGACAATACTGGTGCAATTGCCTTGGCAAAGGAATCCAGATTTCACAAGAGAACCAAGCACATCAAGAGACGCTTCAATTCTGTAGGACCTTGAAGTAGATGTGTCTAGAAGGGGGGGTGATTAGACACTTAATGCTAAAGTTGCAATTTTTAAGCCTTTTTGGTTTAAGTGTAGTTTAGGCATAATTTCAGCATTCACAATACATATCAAGCAAGCATGCAAAGAGTGAATAGGCAGCGGAAAGTAAAGCATGCAACTTGCAAGAATGTAAAGGGAAGGGTTTGGAGAATTCAAACGCAATTGGAGACACGGATGTTTTTCCCGTGGTTCGGATAGGTGGTGCTATTCTATATCCACGTTGATGGAGACTTCAACCCACGAAGGGTAACGGTTGCGCGAGTCCACGGAGGGCTCCACCCATGAAGGGTCCACAAAGAAGGAACCTTGTCTATCCCACCATGGCCATCGCCCACGAAGGACTTGCCTCACTAGCGGTAGATCTTCACGAAGTAGGCGATCTCCTTGCCCTTACAAACTCCTTGGTTCAACTCCACAATCTTGTCGGAGGCTCCAAGTGACCACCTAGCCAATCTAGGAGACACCACTCTCCAAGAAGTAACAAATGGTGTGTTGATGATGAACTCCTTGCTCTTGTGCTTCAAATGATAGTCTCCCCAACACTCAACTCTCTCTCATAGGATTTGGATCTGGTGGAAAGAAGATTTGAGTGGAAAGCAACTTGGGGAAGGCTAGAGATCAAGATTCATATGGTAGGAATGGAATATCTTGCTCTCAACACATGAGTAGGTAGTTCTCTCTCAGAAATAGGATGCTGAAAGTGTAGGCTTAGTCTGATGGCTCTCTCTCGAAATGAAGAGGAGGTGGAGGGGTATTTATAGCCTTCACACGAAATCCAACTGTTACACATAGTTTTCCAATCTCGGTGGGACCGAATCTGTAACATCCCAAATTTTCAATTTGGAATGTTATACACTAGATCATATGCATATCATATTTTCTTGCATTTTGGTCGATCCTAGAAATTTCACGCAACTCAAGGACCCTCGGAGAGAGTTGGAGATTTCGTTATTTTCAGATTTGAGTTCTCTCGAATTTTGAAAAGAGGATCATTTGATTTATTTATTTTGTCTTCAATAATTTTTCCGATATCAAAATATGAGAGAGGGAATAATATGACTTTCCCAAAATATAGGAAAAATGAAGATTTAATAAATAGATCACATTTTGTTTGCCGGAGTTTATTTGCATTTTCTTTGGATAGGGAAAAATGCGCGTTTTCAAAAATTGCATTTTAGGTCCGGAGAAAAGTTCATTTTATTCGGCTCATTTTTAGGAGTCGAGGAAAATTTACTTTATTAGTTTTGGAGTCCGGTAGATTTTGTTTTTCTGTGTTTTTCCGAGCGCGGAACCGTTTTAAAAAAAATATCAAAGTCTAGCGCCTTGGGCCAAAGGCCCAGCCGGCCAAGGCCATCGCTAGCCGCGCGCCAGGCGCAGGCGCAGGAGGCCGCCGCCGCCTCTTGTTTCTACCGAATCCTAGTAGGACTTTTGTCCTACTTCCGTATATTCCTTTTCTATTTCTAGATCTTTTCCTTTCCTTTTTTCTATCCCTATTCCTAGTCTAATTCTTGTCCCCTACCCCAAGTAAACTCCCCCCCCTCCCCAATATAAATACCCAAGCACCCCCCCCCTCTAAATCATCAAACCCAAAGCCTAGAGCTCCACCACACCCCGCGCCGCGCCACCCCTCACCCGCGCGCTGCCCTAAGCTGCCGCCCGCGCCCTGCATCACCGCCGCGCCGCCACCCCACACCCGCGCCGCCGCCGCACCTTGCCGCGCCGCCACCCCACACCCGCGCCGCCGCCGCACCTTGCCGCCGCCGCCCTACGCCCACGCCGCCGGAGCCCCTCGCCGGAGACCTCGCCGGAGGTAGCCCCGCGCTACATCTATTCTTTTTTCTCGGATCGTTTTCTTCTAATCGTTCCGATTCTTTTCTTCTCTAAACCGTTCCGGTTTTCTAGATCGGTTTTTCGTTCGGTTTTCTTCTCCGAAACCCTAGATCGGATTCGTTTTCTTCTCCGATTTAGTTGCCTTTGGACCGTTCGCCGGACCGTTCGTCCTAACGAACGTGATCACCGGATTCTTCTAGGTTAACGACGTCCGTTCGTTTAACCGTTCTTCTTTTTCTTTTCGTCGGATTTATTCCGCGATCGCGATCTCAGATCCGATCTTCTTTCTAGTCTTTCTTTTCGCTCGTTTATCGGAATCAAGTGATTCAAGCGCCTGGAGTTTCGTCTCGAAACCGCCGTTCCATCTAATCAACTTGAACAAGCTTTTGCTACAGTAAAATTTTGACCTAGATTCAACTTGCTAGAACCGAGTTGTTTTCTTCTGCCGCTTGTTTTTCCGTCGTTTGTTCGGTTCGCAACCGGAGTTCTTAAGTTGAACTTTCTGGTTCGATCTCTTGTTCGAGTTTTACCTATGCATTAGATGAGTACTTATTGTATGCTTGTTGTTTGTCTGCGATAGATTACCCGGATTGCGCCGCTTGTTACTTCAAAACCCTAGGACTCGCGGATCATCAGCAAGGCAAGTAACACTTTGATCATACCTTTTCTACAACCCATGTTTTATTGCATTAGATCAATCCTCACACATTGCATGATTAGGATCTAATTAAATTGTGGGATGGGAAGTAGATGAGGTAGTACCTATTACCTGTATTATTATGAAACCTTTGGGAGTTACTCTACGTTTGCTTATATTGCCATGCTATGCTAGTAGACGTGGATTGGGTGAGTGATATCCATGACAGATGTGAGATTGATAATTTTAATGGTTTATCTAAGGTGGCAACTTAAACACACATCTGGGTGGATTGAGGCACCTGATGTCTATCAGGACTTGCCTGTTTTTTTTGGACCGCCACCCAGGCTCAAAGGGATCATAAGATCTTTCATGCTAAATACTTACGTGTGCAGCCACAAGCCATTATGGGCTCTGGCATAGTTGACTAAGTCATGCGAACTCTTACGGGGTGGACTAGCAGATGTTACTTCGAAACCCTAGGACTCGCGGATCATCAGCAAGGCAAGTAACACTTTGATCATACCTTTTCTACAACCCATGTTTTATTGCATTAGATCAATCCTCACACATTGCATGATTAGGATCTAATTAAATTGTGGGATGGGAAGTAGATGAGGTAGTACCTATTACCTGTATTATTATGAAACCTTTGGGAGTTACTCTACGTTTGCTTATATTGCCATGCTATGCTAGTAGACGTGGATTGGGTGAGTGATATCCATGACAGATGTGAGATTGATAATTTTAATGGTTTATCTAAGGTGGCAACTTAAACACACATCTGGGTGGATTGAGGCACCTGATGTCTATCAGGACTTGCCTGTTTTTTTTGGACCGCCACCCAGGCTCAAAGGGATCATAAGATCTTTCATGCTAAATACTTACGTGTGCAGCCACAAGCCATTATGGGCTCTGGCATAGTTGACTAAGTCGTGCGAACTCTTACGGGGTGGACTAGCAGATGTAGGGGATGTAGGTGTACCGGTCTACCCCACATGTAAGGTGCTAGCGCTTCTGAAAGACTATGTCTCGGTCATCCGTCTTCTCAAACACCCTGTAGTGCGAGAAACCAAACGGAGGCGATCGAGTCTTGTGGGGAAAAGTGCGCAAACCTCTGCAGAGTGTACAAACTAATCATGATTAGCCGTGTCCCCGGTTATGGACAACTTGAGTATCTAGTACTTGAATATCATGTGAATCTCAACATGTTACTTCTAATTAATGTTGTTGGGTTTTAATTATTTTTAATTGGGATTGAGAATGCTGTCAACCATTCTCAATGTTTCACAACCACCATGATAGTTAAAAAAACTTATTCCTTTGCAGTAGGGAAAAACTGGCTTTACGCAAAACTGTAA
Organism: Triticum urartu; assembly: GCF_003073215.2. Classification (NCBI taxonomy): domain Eukaryota; kingdom Viridiplantae; phylum Streptophyta; class Magnoliopsida; order Poales; family Poaceae; genus Triticum; species Triticum urartu. The sequence continues at coordinate 351,589,761 of NC_053024.1, read as the reverse complement.
CCATAGAGCTTTCCACCAGCCATATATGCATATAGTATAGCTGTTTCATTCCATTACTCTCTATGTGTTACTTTGCCAGCATATTCCATGTGCTGACCCATTTTCGGGCTGCAACTTGTCATGTTGCAGACTTTTCAGACGACGAGTAAAGAGCTTTTAGGTCGTGGCCCTATACTCAGTGATGCCGCTGGAGTTGATGGACCCATTTATCTTCCGAGTCTTTCGCTGTTATCGTTATTAGATGGCCTTAAGCCATATTATTGTAATAAGTTCTTTTTGAGCCATCGATGTAATAAGTGTGTGATTGCAACTCTGCTATAAAACCTCGATGTACTGTGTGGTGTCAGCATTACTGATCCAGGGATGACACCGTAGCACAGTAGACGTGATCCATTCGGGTCAGGTCGCTACAGAGATGGTATCAGAGCACACGCTGACTGTAGGACACGACCACTAAGTTAAAGCCATAGATCACCCTTCTCTTCTCATTTTCTAACTCCTCATCTTTTCTACCCTATTAGGATGACGCACGCGAAGATTAAGTACGCTCAACCGGATGAAGGCACACCTTTTGGATTTCACCTGAAGGAAGTCACCAAGTACCTGAACATTGGATTACCAAGCTTCACGGGAACCTTCAACGCCACTCTGCCTGAAGAGGAGCGCTGGAAGATTCAAGCTCACGTTTCGGGAAGGACATTCGCGCCAATCACGAAGCCCATAGATAGTGTTTTTAATGCACCAACCTGGAGTCTAGGAAGGAGCATGGCAGCTCATATCACCATAGGACGCATTGGAGAAGTTTATCAAGAAGACCTCAAGGACACTATCTACGAGATTTGCGGACGCCGTGATGAACAATGGGAGTTAGTCAGCACCAAGAAGGATAGATCCATTGCATCTTTCATCTAGGAGTTAAACCAGCACATTCGACGCCACGAGAACCAGATGTGCAATGATATGGTAGAGTTGAAGAATGCGAAGGCAAGGATCATCGAGCTAGAAGGAGAACTGAAGTCTACACGCAAGGACTACATGGACGAGATCGTAGCTCTAGCAAGGCACAATTGCGATCTTAAGCAGGAGATTGAAGAACTCAAGAGCAAGTTAGCATCCCAGGAAGACGACGAGTACGTCACATGTCCGGACAACTACATCATCATCGACGACACCGATTCGGATCCAAGTGAACCCGACTTTGAAGACGAAGCTGGAGCAGATATCATGGAGTCTTCCACCGGTTCAAATTTCTAGATGACCACCAGATAGTAGTAGTATTCCCCCATGTAAACACATTATAGTCGAGCACTTTTGCGATAGTTTTAGACCGTTTGTAAGCCCTTGTTTGATTGATTGAAGTGATTTTGTGTGCATTTGCCTCATGTGCATATGGGTAGTGTTTTCCCTTTAGACCTCATTCTATTCTCAATTCTCGTCTTTTCTAAACCCTCAGATGCCTCCGAGACGTGACAATGGATTTCCACCGGAGCTCACTCAGTTGATCCAGCAGCAGAATCAATTGATGCAGATGTTAGTCCAGAACCAGCAGAACAACAACAACAACAACCACAACCCACCACCACCACCACCTGTTGACCACTTAGCCCGTTTCCTTAGGCTGAACCCGCCGGTGTTTTCCAGTAGCACCGAGCCAATAGTAGCAGACGATTGGCTCCGCAAGATAGGAAGGGAGTTGACCACTGTAGGATGCACGGATGGTGAGAAAGTGAAGTTTGCCGCACACCAGCTTGACGGACCCGCGGCAGCATGGTGGGAGAATTTCACAGCCACTTACCCAATTGACACTGTCACATGGGATCAGTTTCAGCAAGCTTTCCGCACTGCCCATGTTTCAGCAGGAGCTATGGCCATAAAGAAGCGTGAGTTTCGCAACTTACGCCAAGGAGGAAGGACTGTTGGCCAGTATGTGGAGGAGTTTAGTAAGCTAGCCCGTTATGCCCCAGATGACGTTGCTACGGATGCAGCTAAGCAGGAGAAGTTTCTGGAAGGACTGAATGATGAACTAAGCATGCAGTTGATGGTAGCGAGTTTCAACAACTACCAGGAGTTGGTAGATCGTGCCATCATGATTGAAGGGAAGCAACGGCAGATTGAGAACCGTAAGAGGAAGTATGGACAGGGGAAGTATAACTCTGGAGCCCAGCAGAAGCCCCGTTTTACCCCTAAACCGGGATTTAAGTTTCAGCACACCCATGGAGGAGGTAGCTCGCACAACCATAATGGCCATAAGAATGGTAATGGGAATGGAGGAAGCAACGGCCAGAACCGGACAACCCCATCGACCCCAACCAAGAGAGACCTGAGTCAAGTCACCTGTTTCAAGTGTTCGAAGACCGGACATTATGCCAATGAATGTCCTGAAGGCCAGAATGGAAATGGCAATGGAAGCTCTGGGAAGAAGCCGAACCCTTTCAATAGGGGACAGGTGAACCACGTTAATGTGGAGGAGATTGAAGATCAGCCCGATGCAGTAATCGGTAAGTTTTTGGTTAAGTCATTTACTGCACTCGTTCTTTTTGATACTGGTGCATCGCATTCATACATATCAAGGGGATTTGTGGAAAAGTATAGCCTGCCCACTAGGATTCTTAAAACACCTATGCTAGTAAGCTCGCCAGGAGCAGAATACATGGCTAGACAAGGATGTTTCCAAGTACCATTGAGTATAGGAAGGCATGTATTCCCAACGGATTTAATTATTCTGGAAACCCAAGGTCTGGATGTGATTCTTGGTATGGATTGGCTGTCGATGTATGGAGGAAACATCGATTGCGCCAGTAAGACAATTTTGCTTACCACACCAGAAGGAAGAAGGATCAAGTATGTATCCCGGCATGTGCCAAACAGGACACAAGTGAATTGCCTAACAGGAGTTGTGCAGGAGGAAGTACCAGTGGTAAAGGATTTTTCTGATGTATTTCCTGAGGAATTACCAGGCATGCCACCGGATAGAGACATTGAGTTTTTGATTGAGTTATTGCCAGGTACAGGCCCAATATCGAAGCGACCGTACCGGATGCCAGCAAAGGATTTGGTGGAAATTAAGAATCAGATTAAGGAGTTATTGGATAAAGGTTACATTCGCCCAAGTTCTTCGCCTTGGGGATCACCCGTACTTCTAGTGGAAAAGAAGGATGGATCATTAAGGATGGTTGTTGATTATCGTGGATTGAATGAAGTAACCATCAAGAACAAGTACCCACTGCCAATGATCAACGATCTGTTTGATCGGTTGCAAGGAGCTAAAGTGTTTTCCAAGATCGATTTGCGATCAGGATACCATCAGTTGAAGATTCGAGAGCAGGACATACCTAAGACAGCATTCACCACAAGATATGGACTGTATGAGTATACCGTTATGTCATTTGGATTGACTAACGCACCTGCCTATTTTATGAACCTGATGAACAAAGTGTTTATGGAGTTTTTGGATAAGTTCGTCGTAGTGTTCATTGATGACATCCTAGTTTATTCGAAGGATGAAGAGGAGCATAAGGAACATTTGCGTTTGGTTTTGGAGAAACTAAGGGAACATCAGTTATACGCCAAATTCAGCAAATGTGAGTTTTGGTTGAAGGAAGTTGGATTCCTCGGACACGTTATATCCGGAGAAGGTATAGCAGTTGACCCCACAAAGGTTGAGACCGTAACCGAATGGGAAGCACCAACAACAGTTGGAGAGATCCGGAGTTTTCTTGGACTCGCAGGATACTACCGGAGATTCATTGAGAACTTTTCAAAGATTGCAAAGCCTATGACTGAATTGTTGAAGAAGGATACTAAGTTCAAATGGACTGAGGAGTGTGAGGCTAGTTTCCAGGAGTTGAAGAGACGTTTGGTTACCTCACCAGTATTGATTTTGCCAGATCAGACCAAGGATTATGAGGTGTATTGCGACGCTTCACGTCGAGGACTTGGAGCAGTGCTTATGCAGGAAGGAAGAGTTGTTTCGTATGCTTCACGGCAACTGAAGCCTCATGAGTTGAATTATGCCACGCATGATTTGGAGTTAGCAGCCGTAGTGCATGCATTGAAAACGTGGAGACATTTCCTCATTGGAAATCATTGTGAGGTGTACACGGATCATAAGAGTTTGAAGTACATTTTCACTCAGAAGGAGTTGAACCTCCGACAGAGGAGATGGTTGGAGCTCATCAAGGATTATGACATGAGATTGCATTACCATCCCGGAAAAGCTAATGTAGTAGCAGACGCATTGAGCCGTAAGAGCCATGTCAATACCCTAGTGACGGGAGAAATACCAAAGGAATTAGCAGAAAACCTTTGTGAGCTATGTTTGGAAATAGTTCCGAGAGGCTATGTAGCAGCATTGGAGATTCAGTCAACATTGATGGATAAGATCAGAGAAGCTCAGAAATCTGACAAGGAAATTGCTGCTATAAAAGAGAAATTGAGCGAAGGAAAAGCTAAGGGATTTCGTGAGGATGAGCACGATACCCTATGGGTTGAGGACCGTGTTTATGTGCCCAATGACCCGGAGATCAGGAAGTTGATTTTGCAAGAGGCACATGATTCGCCGTATTCGATTCACCCAGGGAATACCAAGATGTATTTGGATTTAAAGGAAACATTCTGGTGGACCGGAATGAAGAAGGATATTGCAGCGTATGTAGCAGTTTGTGACGTATGTCAGAGAGTAAAGGCAGAGCATCAAAAGCCAGCAGGATTGTTACAACCATTGCCGATACCCGAATGGAAGTGGGATAAGATAGGCATGGATTTTATCACAGGACTACCCAGGACGAAAGCAGGCTATGACTCGATATGGGTAGTAGTTGATCGTTTGACAAAGGTAGCACATTTTATTCCAGTTAAGACCACTTACACCAGTGCTAAGTTGGCAAAGATATACATGACTAGAATCATTTGTTTGCATGGAGTTCCGAGGAGTATCGTATCAGATAGAGGAACCCAATTTACCTCAAAGTTTTGGAATCAGTTGCATGAAACTTTAGGAACCAGACTAGAGTTCAGCACAGCTTTTCATCCGCAGACAGATGGACAGACCGAGAGAGTCAATCAGATTTTGGAAGATATGCTGAGAGCTTGTGCACTAGATTATGGATCAAGTTGGGACGAAAACTTGCCGTATGCGGAGTTTTCTTATAACAACAGTTACCAAACCAGTTTGAAGATGGCCCCTTTCGAAGCTTTATACGGAAGGAGGTGCAGGACACCGTTGTCATGGAACGAAGTTGGAGACCGTCAATTCTTTGGACCAGATTTGATTAAGGAGTCTGAACGGAAGGTTAAGTTGATTCGCGATAGGCTCAAGGTAGCCCAGTCCAGGCAGAAGAGCTACGCAGATTCAAAACGCAAGGAGACAGTTTACGAAACCGAAGACAGAGTTTATCTGCGAGTATCCCCACTTCGAGGAGTTAAGCGCTTTGGAGTTAAGGGAAAGTTAGCACCGCGTTTCGTTGGACCATTTAAGATCTTGAAACGTATGGGAGAAGTCGCTTATAAGTTGGAATTACCAGAAGGACTGTCAGGAGTTCATGATGTATTCCATGTTTCTCAGCTGAAGAGATGTCACGCCGAGATGGCGGAGGTACCGCTAAGAGATACAGTGCCATTAGAAGCGATTCAGTTGAAGGACGACTTAACATATGAGGAGAAGCCAGTCAAGATTCTCGATGTTGCCAGTAGAGTTACTCGCAGCAAGGTTATCAAGTTTTGCAAAGTTCAGTGGAACCACCACTCAGAGGATGAAGCCACCTGGGAGAGAGAAGAAGATTTGCTCAAGGACCACCTCACCTATTTTCTAGCCAACCCGAATCTCGAGGGCGAGATTCATCTTAAGGGGGGTAGGTTTGTAACATCCCAAATTTTCAATTTGGAATGTTATACACTAGATCATATGCATATCATATTTTCTTGCATTTTGGTCGATCCTAGAAATTTCACGCAACTCAAGGACCCTCGGAGAGAGTTGGAGATTTCGTTATTTTCAGATTTGAGTTCTCTCGAATTTTGAAAAGAGGATCATTTGATTTATTTATTTTGTCTTCAATAATTTTTCCGATATCAAAATATGAGAGAGGGAATAATATGACTTTCCCAAAATATAGGAAAAATGAAGATTTAATAAATAGATCACATTTTGTTTGCCGGAGTTTATTTGCATTTTCTTTGGATAGGGAAAAATGCGCGTTTTCAAAAATTGCATTTTAGGTCCGGAGAAAAGTTCATTTTATTCGGCTCATTTTTAGGAGTCGAGGAAAATTTACTTTATTAGTTTTGGAGTCCGGTAGATTTTGTTTTTCTGTGTTTTTCCGAGCGCGGAACCGTTTAAAAAAAAATCAAAGTCCAGCGCCTTGGGCCAAAGGCCCAGCCGGCCAAGGCCATCACTAGCCGCGCGCCAGGCGCAGGCGCAGGAGGCCGCCGCCGCCTCTTGTTTCTACCGAATCCTAGTAGGACTTTTGTCCTACTTCCGTATATTCCTTTTCTATTTCTAGATCTTTTCCTTTCCTTTTTTCTATTCCTATTCCTAGTCTAATTCTTGTCCCCTACCCCAAGTAAACTCCCCCCCTCCCCAATATAAATACCCAAGCACCCCCCCCCTCTAAATCATCAAACCCAAAGCCTAGAGCTCCACCACACCCCGCGCCGCGCCACCCCTCACCCGCGCGCTGCCCTAAGCTGCCGCCCGCGCCCTGCATCACCGCCGCGCCGCCACCCCACACCCGCGCCGCCGCCGCACCTTGCCGCGCCGCCACCCCACACCCGCGCCGCCGCCGCACCTTGCCGCCGCCGCCCTACGCCCACGCCGCCGGAGCCCCTCGCCGGAGACCTCGCCGGAGGTAGCCCCGCGCTACATCTATTCTTTTTTCTCGGATCGTTTTCTTCTAATCGTTCCGATTCTTTTCTTCTCTAAACCGTTCCGGTTTTCTAGATCGGTTTTTCGTTCGGTTTTCTTCTCCGAAACCCTAGATCGGATTCGTTTTCTTCTCCGATTTAGTTGCCTTTGGACCGTTCGCCGGACCGTTCGTCCTAACGAACGTGATCACCGGATTCTTCTAGGTTAACGACGTCCGTTCGTTTAACCGTTCTTCTTTTTCTTTTCGTCGGATTTATTCCGCGATCGCGATCTCAGATCCGATCTTCTTTCTAGTCTTTCTTTTCGCTCGTTTATCGGAATCAGGTGATTCAAGCGCCTGGAGTTTCGTCTCGAAACCGCCGTTCCATCTAATCAACTTGAACAAGCTTTTGCTACAGTAAAATTTTGACCTAGATTCAACTTGCTAGAACCGAGTTGTTTTCTTCTGCCGCTTGTTTTTCCGTCGTTTGTTCGGTTCGCAACCGGAGTTCTTAAGTTGAACTTTCTGGTTCGATCTCTTGTTCGAGTTTTACCTGTGCATTAGATGAGTACTTATTGTATGCTTGTTGTTTGTCTGCGATAGATTACCCGGATTGCGCCGCTTGTTACTTCAAAACCCTAGGACTCGCGGATCATCAGCAAGGCAAGTAACACTTTGATCATACCTTTTCTACAACCCATGTTTTATTGCATTAGATCAATCCTCACACATTGCATGATTAGGATCTAATTAAATTGTGGGATGGGAAGTAGATGAGGTAGTACCTATTACCTGTATTATTATGAAACCTTTGGGAGTTACTCTACGTTTGCTTATATTGCCATGCTATGCTAGTAGACGTGGATTGGGTGAGTGATATCCATGACAGATGTGAGATTGATAATTTTAATGGTTTATCTAAGGTGGCAACTTAAACACACATCTGGGTGGATTGAGGCACCTGATGTCTATCAGGACTTGCCTGTTTTTTTTGGACCGCCACCCAGGCTCAAAGGGATCATAAGATCTTTCATGCTAAATACTTACGTGTGCAGCCACAAGCCATTATGGGCTCTGGCATAGTTGACTAAGTCATGCGAACTCTTACGGGGTGGACTAGCAGATGTTACTTCGAAACCCTAGGACTCGCGGATCATTAGCAAGGCAAGTAACACTTTGATCATACCTTTTCTACAACCCATGTTTTATTGCATTAGATCAATCCTCACACATTGCATGATTAGGATCTAATTAAATTGTGGGATGGGAAGTAGATGAGGTAGTACCTATTACCTGTATTATTATGAAACCTTTGGGAGTTACTCTACGTTTGCTTATATTGCCATGCTATGCTAGTAGACGTGGATTGGGTGAGTGATATCCATGACAGATGTGATATTGATAATTTTAATGGTTTATCTAAGGTGGCAACTTAAACACACATCTGGGTGGATTGAGGCACCTGATGTCTATCAGGACTTGCCTGTTTTTTTTGGACCGCCACCCAGGCTCAAAGGGATCATAAGATCTTTCATGCTAAATACTTACGTGTGCAGCCACAAGCCATTATGGGCTCTGGCATAGTTGACTAAGTCGTGCGAACTCTTACGGGGTGGACTAGCAGATGTAGGGGATGTAGGTGTACCGGTCTACCCCACATGTAAGGTGCTAGCGCTTCTGAAAGACTATGTCTCGGTCATCCGTCTTCTCAAACACCCTGTAGTGCGAGAAACCAAACGGAGGCGATCGAGTCTTGTGGGGAAAAGTGCGCAAACCTCTGCAGAGTGTACAAACTAATCATGATTAGCCGTGTCCCCGGTTATGGACAACTTGAGTATCTAGTACTTGAATATCATGTGAATCTCAACATGTTACTTCTAATTAATGTTGTTGGGTTTTAATTATTTTTAATTGGGATTGAGAATGCTGTCAACCATTCTCAATGTTTCACAACCACCATGATAGTTAAAAAAACTTATTCCTTTGCAGTAGGGAAAAACTGGCTTTACGCAAAACTGTAACCATAGAGCTTTCCACCAGCCATATATGCATATAGTATAGCTGTTTCATTCCATTACTCTCTATGTGTTACTTTGCCAGCATATTCCATGTGCTGACCCATTTTCGGGCTGCAACTTTTCATGTTGCAGACTTTTCATACGACGATTAAGGTGCTTTTAGGTCGTGGTTCTATACTCAGTGATGCCGCTGGAGTTGATGGACCCATTTATCTTCCGAGTCTTTCGCTGTTATCGTTATTAGATGGCCTTAAGCCATATTATTGTAATAAGTTCTTTTTGATCCATCGATGTAATAAGTGTGTGATTGCAACTCTGCTATAAAACCTCGATGTACTGTGTGGTGTCAGCATTACTGATCCAGGGATGACACCGTAGCACAGTAGACGTGATCCATTCGGGTCAGGTCGCTACAGAGATGGTATCAGAGCACACGCTGACTGTAGGACACGACCACTAAGTTAAAGCCATAGATCACCCTTCTCTTCTCATTTTCTAACTCCTCATCTTTTCTACCCTATTAGGATGACGCACGCGAAGATTAAGTACGCTCAACCGGATGAAGGCACACCTTTTGGATTTCACCTGAAGGAAGTCACCAAGTACCTGAACATTGGATTACCAAGCTTCACGGGAACCTTCAACGCCACTCTGCCTGAAGAGGAGCGCTGGAAGATTCAAGCTCACGTTTCGGGAAGGACATTCGCGCCAATCACGAAGCCCATAGATAGTGTTTTTAATGCACCAACCTGGAGTCTAGGAAGGAGCATGGCAGCTCATATCACCATAGGACGCATTGGAGAAGTTTATCAAGAAGACCTCAAGGACACTATCTACCAGATTTGCGGACGCCGTGATGAACAATGGGAGTTAGTCAGCACCAAGAAGGATAGATCCATTGCATCTTTCATCCAGGAGTTAAACCAGCACATTCGACGCCACGAGAACCAGATGTGCAATGATATGATAGAGTTGAAGAATGCGAAGGCAAGGATCATCGAGCTAGAAGGAGAACTGAAGTCTACACGCAAGGACTACATGGACGAGATCGTAGCTCTAGCAAGGCACAATTGCGATCTTAAGCAGGAGATTGAAGAACTCAAGAGCAAGTTAGCATCCCAGGAGGACGACGAGTACGTCACATGTCCGGACAACTACATCATCATCGACGACACCGATTCGGATCCAAGTGAACCCGACTTTGAAGACGAAGCTGGAGCAGATATCATGGAGTCTTCCACCGGTTCAAATTTCTAGATGACCACCAGATAGTAGTAGTATTCCCCCATGTAAACACATTATAGTCGAGCACTTTTGCGATAGTTTTAGACCGTTTGTAAGCCCTTGTTTGATTGATTGAAGTGATTTTGTGTGCATTTGCGATAGTTTTGTTCATATAGGTTTGGTCCTTGAGATTCAGCACAAAGCAATGGATAAAATTGGGATGCTTGCAGAGGACAAGATTCATTGAGTGGAGCTGGATCAGAGGAAAAAAGAATATGTGACAAACTATTTCTCCTGTTGCTAAATCGGTGGCACCGAGTGGTATGTTTCGGTGGTACCGAAGGAATTCGGTTGGACCGAAAATTACAATTCGGTGAAACCGAGTTTACACAGAGAAAAACACTTGTCACCTCAGCTCACTAGACATGTAGGATCTCACAAAGATTTGCAACGAATTACCTGAAGGATTCACAAGGAATTGAATGCAGAAAAAGCAGAACAAAAACAGAAAGAGAAGAAACTGAAAGATCTAGATGAAGTTGAAAAAGAGAAAGAAAATAAACATGCATGAGACAAATGCATTAACACAAAAAGAACACAAGAGAACTTCATCTAGAGTTGGGCGGTGACATAGTCACCTATGTTAGAGTATATTGACTTAGGAGTCAAGTGAGAACACTTGATCATAGGTCATACTCATCGTTTAAGCTCAAAATGGGGTTACCATTTTTCATTTAAGCATCTTGATGTATTCACATCTTGTTGAGTTGCTTTGACTCATGTCTCGGAGTAAAGCTTCTCTAAGATGGAATAACATAGCTTGGGTGGTGGTGTGGTTCTTGCTCATGTAGTCGAACTTGTGTGGGTGCTCAAGGTTGATGTAGCTCATCAAGGGTTGGGAGCACCGCTTGGAGTTTGAGTTCATCTACCTACATGGGTTAGTTCTTGCAAGAAGAGCACTTGTGTATCCAAAAATGACAAGCACCACTTGGAGCTTAACATAGAATTTGTCAAAGGATATGTTTGAATGGTTTTGTGCTTCCTTGTCTTCAACCACCATTGTGTAGAGACTTGGTGATGTAGAGATTGCTCAAGATTTGAGTGAGTCGCAATCTCATGGAATTAGATTCAACCAAGCACCTACATGGGTTAGACAACATGCAAGGCACAAATATATCCAAGACATAAGATAGTCATTATAAGAGATATATCATGGATTAGTCATAAGCTCATGTCTTGCATGTATCCAATGGAGTTCCTACTCCAAGTTCGAAGCATCAATAATGTTCAATTCACCTCTCAACCTGCAAAATACTTTCTCATCAAGAGGTTTAGTAAATATATCCGCTAGTTGCTTATCGGTACAAACATGCTTAAGATCAATGTCACCCTTAGCAACATGGTCTCGAATGAAATGATGACGAACTTCAATATGCTTAGTTCGAGAATGTTGTACAGGATTATGACCGATTTTGATAGCACTTTCATTGTCACAAAGCAGTGGAACATGTTTCACATAGATTCCATAATCTTTAAGAGTTTGGGTCATCCAAAGTAATTGAGCACAACATGAACCAGCGGCAATGTATTCCGCTTCGGCGGTGGATAAGGATATCGAGTTTTGTTTCTTGGAGGACCAAGACACAAGTGATCTACCAAGAAATTGACAAGTACCCGAAGTGGACTTTCTATCAACCTTGTCTCCGGCATAATCCGAGTCGGAATAGCCAACAAGATCAAAAGAAGACCTCTTAGGATACCAAATGCCAAAGTTTGGTGTATGAATTAAGTATCTCACTATCCTTTTCACGGCCTTAAGATGACATTCTTTAGGAGCAGCTTGATATCGTGCACACATGCACACACTTAGCATAATATCGGGACGTGAAGCACATAGGTATAGCAATGAACCAATCATAGAGCGATAAACCTTTTGATCAACCGGTTCACCATCTTTGGTCAAATCATTATGTCCACTAGTAGGCATGGGTGTAGACATACCTTTGCATTCTTGCATATTGAACTTCTTGAATAAGTCCTTGGTGTACTTCGTTTGAGAGACAAATGTACCTTCCTTAGTTTGCTTGATTTGCAAACCGAGAAAGAATTTGAGTTCACTCATCATAGACATCTCAAACTTCTCTGACATTAGCTTTCCAAACTTTTCACTAAAGAGAGGGTTAGTTGAACCAAATATGATATCATCAACATAAATTTGGCATACAAATAGTTCTCCATTAACCCTTTTAGTAAAAAGAGTAGAATCAATTTTACCAATTTCAAAACCACTTGCAATAAGGAACTTGGTCAAGCATTTATACCATGCTCTAGGAGCTTGTTTAAGACCATAAAGAGCTTTGTGAAGTTTGTAAACATGATTTGGTTTCTTAGGATTGATAAAGCCGGGAGGTTGTTTGACATAAACTTCCTCCTCTATTTCACCATTTAGAAAAGCACTTTTAATGTCCATTTGGTACAAGGTGATATTATGGTGATTAGCATAGGCAAGTAAGATGCGAATGGACTCAAGTCTAGCAACGGGAGCATATGTCTCACCATAGTCCATACCTTCGACTTGTGTGTACCCTTGGGCGACAAGACGTGCTTTGTTGCGAACCACTTGTCCATCTTCATCTTGCTTGTTGCGAAACACCCATTTGGTACCAATGATGTTGTGGTTGTTGTCGGGCTTCTCAACCAATGTCCAAACTTGGTTTCTCTCAAAGTTGTGTAGCTCTTCATGCATAGCGTTTATCCAATCCGGATCTTCCAATGCTTCTTCAACCTTCATAGGTTCAATGCTAGAGATGAATGAATAGTTTTCACAAAAGTTAGCTAAACGAGTCTTTGAGCGAGTGATTCTCCCGGTTTGTATATCATTGAAGATTTGCTCGACGGGATGATCTTTGGCAATTCTTGCTCGAACTCGTGAGAGATTTTGCTTGGGTCTTCGTTGAGCATCTTCTTCATCTTGTTCTTCTTCTTGGCCTTCTTCATTGTTGACATTGTCATTCTCTTGTCGTGGTGGAGAAGGAGGTTGTTGATGTTCGTCTTGATGTACTTCCTCGTCTTCTTCATCTTGGCGTGTCCCACTTGTGGATGCTTCCATGTCAATTCGGTTCGCCTTGTTGTGAAGTAGAGGCTTCCACTTGGATGGACGAGGTACTCTCCTTCACCTCCGTTGGACGAATTTTGCCAATGGACAAGTCTTGGATTGCTTCTGAAGGGTCTTTGTCTCCTACATCAATTGGCAATTGCTCTACTTGCGAGCCATTAGATTCATCAAACTTCACATCTACCGTCTCTTCAACCTTTCGGGTGAAATTGTTGTAGACACGATAAGTGTGAGAGTTTGAGCCATAACCAAGTAGGAAACCTTCATGAGATTTAGGAGCAAACTTTGAACGACGATGCTTATCAAGAATGTGGCACTTTGAGCCGAATACTCGAAAGTATCCAACTTGGGGTTTGTTACCGGTGAGGAGCTTGTATGCCGTCTTGCCGAGTAGCTTGTGAAGATACAAGCGATTTGTTGCGTGACAAGCTGTCTCAACCGCTTCTGCCCAAAAGTGCTTCGGCGTCTTGTATTCACCAAGCATCGTTCTTGCCATTTCGATGAGCGTCCGGTTTTTCCTCTCAACAACTCCATTTTGTTGAGGTGTGTACGTAGCCGAGAACTCGTGTGAAATCCCTTCTTCTTCAAGAAAGGTGTCCACATTTGCGTTCTTGAACTCTGTTCCGTTGTCACTCCGAACCTTCTTGATCTTCACGTCAAACTAATTTTGGGCCTTCCTAGCGAAGTTTTTGAAGATCTTCTGGACCTGTGACTTATCATTAAGAAAGAACACCCACATAAATCTTGAAAAATCATCAACTATAACTAGACCAAAAGAATTTCCACCGAGACTCTTGTAGGCGTTGGGACCAAAAAGATCCATATGGAGTAGCTCGAGTGGCCTCCTTGTGGTCATGATGTTCTTCACGGGATGCCTTCCTCCAACTTGTTTACCTGCTTGAAAAGCACTACAAAGTCTATCCTTATCAAATATGACATCGTTAACTCCAAGGATATGATTTCCTTTAATAAGCTTGTCAAGGTTTCTCATGCCAACATGACCTAGTCGTCTATGCCACAACCAACCTTTTGAGGATTTAGAAATAAAGCAAGTTTTAGGTTGTGCCTTTTTAGAGAAATCGACAATGTAAAGATCACCTCTACGCATACCGGTAAAGACCATTTTATGATTGTCTCGACGAAATACCTGGCAATCTACCTCAGTAAATAGGACATTCAAACCGAAATCAGCAAGTCTAGATACTGAAAGTAAGTTGTAGCCGAGAGATTCAACGAGCATGACATTTTGAATGGAACTATCATGTGAGATGGACACCTTACCAAGGCCAACCACTTTACCTTTTGAATTATCACCAAAGGTGACATATTTTCGAGGGCCGTCATTTTCAGCAAGCTCACGGAACATTTCTTCATCTCCGGTCATATGATCAGTACATCCACTATCGAGAACCCATTCCTTTCCACCTGACGCATATCCCCGAAGATTTGTCGTAATACCAAAATGTCTCATTGCATCATCAAGATCGAAGTCACTATCATCATCATCATAGTATCCATGTTCATCGTGATCTTGTGACTCATCATTTCCTAGAGAGGGTAATTCATTAGATAAATGTTCATCAAAGTGGTCACTTTTATGAATTCTTATAGCTTCAAATATAATATCACTAATGATTCCAGCATCTCCTTTAGCATGCTTGAGATTGGTAAGCTCAAATAGGCAATCACCAAATTTAGGATCACTAGAGTTCATCTTACTCAATGCAATAGATTTATGGAGAATTTCATCCAGATTTTTCAAGGAATGATCGGGAAATCGTTCCTCAAGAAATTTCCATATAGTATAGGCACAATTAAGAGTAGGCAAATTAGCAATCAAATTTTTGGGCAATCCTCTAATGATGAGCTCAATGGTTCTAAGATTGCGAATCATGTCAATATGTTCATCTAGGGTAGGATGCAAAGGATCAATACGAGGTGCACAAGGGTTAGCAATATACTTGTTTAGATGATATTGATTGAAGATTACAAGCATCTCATTTTTCCACTCATGAAAATACTCTCCATCAAGAATAGGCACTCTATGTCTAAGACTCCCTAAAGTAGACACATCCATCTTCCTCCAATGGTGATTAAACCAAGGTAATGGAGACCAAAGCTCTGATACCACTTGTAGGACCTTGAAGTAGATGTGTCTAGAAGGGGGGTGATTAGACACTTAATGCTAAAGTTGCACTTTTTAAGCTTTTTCGGTTTAAGTGGAGTTTTAGGCACAGTTTCAGCATTCACAATACATATCAAGCAAGCATGCAAAGAGTGAATAGGCAGCGGAAAGTAAAGCATGCAACTTGCAAGAATGTAAAGGGAAGGGTTTGGAGAATTCAAACGCAATTGGAGACACGGATGTTTTTCCCGTGGTTCGGATAGGTGGTGCTATCCTACATCCACGTTGATGGAGACTTCAACCCACGAAGGGTAACGGTTGCGCGAGTCCACGGAGGGCTCCACCCACGAAGGGTCCACGAAGAAGCAACCTTGTCTATCCCACCATGGCCATCGCCCACGAAGGACTTGCCTCACTAGCGGTAGATCTTCACGAAGTAGGCGATCTCCTTGCCCTTACAAACTCCTTGGTTCAACTCCACAATCTTGTCGGAGGCTCCCAAGTGACACCTAGCCAATCTAGGAGACACCACTCTCCAAGAAGTAACAAATGGTGTGTTGATGATGAACTCCTTGCTCTTGTGCTTCAAATGATAGTCTCCCCAACACTCAACTCTCTCTCATAGGATTTGGATCTGGTGGAAAGAAGATTTGAGTGGAAAGCAACTTGGGGAAGGCTAGAGATCAAGATTCATATGGTAGGAATGGAATATCTTGGCCTCAACACATGAGTAGGTAGTTCTCTCTCAGAAATAGGATGCTGGAAGTGTAGGCTTAGTCTGATGGCTCTCTCTCGAAATGAAGAGGAGGTGGAGGGGTATATATAGCCTTCACACGAAATCCAACCATTACACATAGTTTTCCAATCTCGGTGGGACCAAATCACAAACTCGGTCGGACCGAAATAGTAAACCTAGTGACCGTTAGTGATTCTCGTTGGGACCGACTGGAACAATTCGGTGGGACCGATGTGCTAGGGTTAGGGAAAAACCAAAACTCGGTTTGACCGATTACTCAAACTCGGTGGGACCGATTTGGGTAATAAGTGAAACAGAGAGTTGGCCAGGCAAACTCGGTGAGACCGATTGCATATCTCGGTGGGACTGATGATATTGCAACAGGTAACAGAGAGTTTGCAAGCCCATCTCGGTGAGACCGAGATCCTTACCGGTAGGACCGAATTGCTAGGGTTTGGCAGTGGCAAATGACAAGTAAAACTCGGTGGCGCCGGATTGAAGGAATCGGTATGACCGAGTTTGGCTTAGAGTTTAGGTCATTTGTGGAAGTGGGAAAGTAGCTGAGGATTTTGGAGCATATCATTAAGCACTTTGAGCAAGAGGCTCATTATCAACACCTCATCCCTCCTTGATAGTATTGGCTTTTCCTATGGACTCAATGTGATCTTGGATCACTAAAAGTGTAAAATGAAGAGTTCTGAGCTTGAAGCTTTAGCCAATCCTTTGTCCTTAGCATCTCGAAGAGGTTCCCACAACCTTTGGTCCATACCACTCCATTGTTGAACTTATCTGAAATATACTAGATAAAAGTGTTAGTCCAACAAGAGATATGTTGTCATTAATTACCAAAACCACCTAGGGAGCACTTGCTTCAATTCCATCCGGGATTAGTCCAGGTGGGAGACATAGAGATTTGCAAGATACATACGGATCTGAATGTTGCAGACCCGTTGACTAAGCCTCTTCCACGAGCAAAACATGATCAGCACCAAGGCTCCATGGGTGTTAGAATCATTACTGTGTAATCTAGATTATTGACTCTAGTGCAAGTGGGAGACTGAAGGAAATATGCCCTAGAGGCAATAATAAAGTTATTATTTATTTCCTTATATCATGATAAATGTTTATTATTCATGCTAGAATTGTATTAACCGGAAACATAATACATGTGTGAATACATAGACAAACTTAGTGTCACTAGTATGCCTCTACTTGACTAGCTCATTAATCAAAGATGGTTATGTTTCCTAACCATGAACAATGAGTTGTTATTTGATTAACGGATCACATCATTAGTGAATGATCTGATTGACATGACCCATTCCATTAGCTTAGCACCCGATCGTTTAGTATGTTGCTATTGCTTTCTTCATGACTTATACATGTTCCTATGACTATGAGATTATGCAACTCCCGTTGCCGGAGGAAACACTGGTGCACCAAACCACAACGTAAATGGGTGATTATAAAGGAGCTCTACAGGTGTCTCCAAAGGTAGATGTTGGGTTGGCGTATTTCGAGATTAGGATTTGTCACTCCGATTGTCGGAGAGGTATCTCTGGGCCCTCTCGTAATGCACATCACATAAGCCTTGCAAGCATTGCAACTAATGAGTTAGTTCGAGATGATGTATTACGGAACGAGTAAAGAGACTTGCCGGTAACGAGATTGAACTAGGTATTGGATACCAACGATTGAATCTCGGGCAAGTAACATACCGATGACAAAGGGAACAACGTATGTTGTTATGCGATCTGACCGATAAAGATCTTCGTAGAATATATAGGAGCCAATATGGGCATCCAGGTCCCGCTATTGGTTATTGACCGGAGATTTGTCTCAGTCATGTCTGCATTGTTCTCGAACCGTAGGGTCCGCACGCTTAACGTTACGATGACAGTTATTATGAGTTTATGCATTTTTGATGTACCGAAGTTAGTTCGGAGTCCCGGATGTGATCACGGACATGACGAGGAGTCTTGAAATGGTCGAGACATAAAGATTGATATATTGGACGACTATATTCGGACACCGGAAGGGTTCCGGGAAGTATCGGATAAAACCGGAGCACCGGGGGGTTACCGGAACCCCCCGGGGGGTTAATGGGCCTCATGGGCCTAAAGTGGAGAAGAGGAAGGGGCTGCCAGGGCAGGCCGCGCCCCCTCTCCCCCTAGTCCGAATTGGACAAGGAGGGAGGGGCGGCGCCCCCCCTTTCCTATTCTCCTCCACCTCTCCTAGTTGGACAAGGAAGGAGGGGAGTCCTACTCCCGGTAGGAGTAGGACTCCTCCTGCGCGCCTCCTACTAGGGCCGGCCGCACCCCCCCCTTTGGATCCTTTATATACGAGGGCAAGGGGCACCCCTAGACACACAAGTTGATCCACGTGATCGTTCCTTAGCCGTGTGCGGTGCCCCCTGCCACCATATTCCACCTCGATCATATCGTTGTAGTGCTTAGGCGAAGCCCTGCGTCGGTAGAACATCATCATCGTCACCATGCCGTTGTGCTGACGGAACTCATCCCCGAAGCTTTGCTGGATCGGAGCCCGGGGAGCGTCATCGAGCTGTACGTGTGCTAAGAACTCGGAGGTGCCGGAGTAACGGTGCTTAGATCGGTCAGATCAGGAGGACGTACGACTACTTCCTCTACGTTGCGTCAACGCTTCCGTTGCGGTCTACGAGGGTACGTAGACAACACTCTCCCCTCTTGTTGCTATGCATCACCATGATTTTGCGTGTGCGTAGGAATTTTTTTGAAATTACTACGTTCCCCAACAGTCATTACTCTCAATAAGATCAATATGAACTTTTTGTTTCTTTTTATTCTTTTTCTCTTTCTTTATTCACCCAAGATCATGGCAAAATAATCAGGCCCTAGACTCAACACTAATCTTTATTATATATAGCTCACGGACTCGATTACAAAGAAAGATCATAAAGCAAAACTCAAAACTAGATCATGCCATAAACTTTATTCTACTAGATCAAGATACTACTAATAGGATCGAACTAAGAAAAACGGTAAAGATAGGAGTTGTGATTGTGATACGATATCGGGGCACCTCCCCCAAGCTTGGCAGTTGCCAAGGGGAGTGCCCAAACCCAGATACTCAATTCTTCTTTGTTGGAGGAGACAGTGGAGGTATTGTTGATGATGCGGGCTTGTCATCCATCTTCCAAGGCATAGGTTCACCATCATAGAAAGATGATCGAGTCTCCGGAATCCTCAAATCTGCAGCCAAACTCATTCTTTTGAATCTATATTCATACTCACAGTTTTGGTTTTGAAGGTCATAGACTTGGGCTTGGAGGTGCTCGATCTTCTCATGTAGCTTGAAGATGGCCTCCTCGGTGTTCTTGGCATCCGGCTTGTAGTTGTTAGTGAACTCCGCGAGCATCATGTGGCTAGCGTTGATTCCACGCTCCACCATCCCCTGGCACTTGAAAACTTGTTGCTCCATTGCTTCGAGCCTTGTCTCCATGATTCTGATTCCCTTTGGTCCCTCAGCATCGCGGATGTGCAGCAACCCATCACGCATCTCAATGGTTTGAGGGTATCGCAGCACCTCTGCGAGGTAAGGGTTGATGACCTTCTCGAAGAACTTGTCTTTGGAAGCACTTGGGGACGTTATAATAATCTAGATCTTTCAGAAAAACAGCTCGAAACAAAAACAGGAGATTTTTGCGTGATACGGGAGTCCAAACCCCGGGAGATTATATAATGAATTTTACCGACCAAAACTACGTAACGTGCAAGAAAACAGGAGTCCGGAAGGCACAAGGTGCTCACGAGGTAGGGGGCGCGTCCACACCCTCGTGGGGCCCTCGTGTCCTTCCCGAACTGCTACTTTATTTTCTATTTTTCTAAATATTCCAAAACGGAGAAATATTGCCTTAAAAATTGTTTTGGAGTCGGTTTACTTACCGTACCACATACCTATTCCTTTTCGGAGTCTGAAACGTTCTGAAAAGTGTCCCTTATGTATTCCTCCGGGGTTACGGTTTCAATAATATTGGTTTCAACATTTATGGGATTACCTGAGATATAATGTTAATTCTTTGACCGTTTACCACCTTCGGATTTGTGCCCTCGAAGTTGTTGATTTTTATGGCACCGGAACGATAGACCCTCGATAACATAGGGGCCTTCCCATTTAGAGAGAAGTTTTCCTGCAAAATCTTAAACGAGAGTTGTATAGCAATACATATCACTACATTAAACTCACGCTTTTGTATCTTTTGTCATGCCATCTTTTTAACTTTTTCTTTAAACAACTTGGCATTTTCATAAGCCTGGGTTCTCCATTCATCAAGTGAGCTAATATCAAATAACCTCTTCTCACCGGCAAGTTTAAAATCATAGTTAAGCTCTTTAATAGCCCAATATGCCTTATGTTCTAGTTCGAGAGGTAAGTGACATGCTTTTCCATAAACCATTTTATACGGAGACATACCCATAGGATTTTTATATGCAGTTCTATAGGCCCATAATGCATCATCAAGTTTCTTAGACCAATTCTTTCTAGACCTATTAACTGTCTTTTGCAAAATTAATTTGAGCTCTCTATTGCTCAACTCTACTTGACCACTAGACTGTGGGTGATAAGGAGATGCAATTCTATGATTAACATCATATTTAGCAAGCATTTTACGGAAGGCACCATGAATAAAGTGTGAACCACCATCAGTCATTAAATATCTAGGGACTCCAAACCTCGGAAAAATAACTTCTTTAAGCATTTTAATAGAAGTGTTATGATCAGCACTACTAGTTGGAATAGCTTCTACCCACTTAGTAACGTAATCAACAGCAACTAAAATATGTGTGTATCCATTAGAGGCAGGAAAAGGTCCCATATAATCAAAGCCCCAAACATCAAACGGTTCAATAACAAGAGAATAATTCATAGGCATTTCTTGACGTCTACTAATATTACCAATTCTTTGACATTCATCACAAGACAAGACAAACTTACGGGAATCCTTGAAGAGAGTAGGCCAATAAAAACCAGATTGCAATACCTTATGTGCAGTTCTATCTCCAGCGTGGTGTCCTCCATAAGTCTCGGAATGACACTTGCGTAGGATCTGTTCCTGTTCATGCTCAGGTACACAACGTCTAATAACACCATCTACTCCTTCTTTATAAAGATGTGGGTCATCCCAAAAGTAATGTCTCAAGTCATAGAAAAACTTTTTCTTTTGCTGGTATGTGAAGCTAGGTGGTATAAACTTAGCAACAATATAATTAGCATAATCAGCATACCATGGAGTACTACGAGAAGTACTTATAACATTTAATTGTTCATCAGGAAAGTCATCATTAATAGGTAGTGGGTCATCAAGAACATTCTCTAACCTAGACAAGTTGTCTGCAACGGGGTTCTCAGCTCCCTTTCTATCAACAATATGCAAATCAAATTCTTGTAGCAAGAGAACCCATCTAATAAGCCTAGGTTTAGCATCTTTCTTTTCCATAAGGTATTTAATAGCAGCATGATCAATGTGAATAGTTACTTTAGAATCAACAATATAAGGTCTGAACTTATCACAAGCAAATACAACTGCTAAAAGCTCTTTTTCAGTAGTAGCATAATTTCTTTGAGCATTGTCTAGAGTCTTACTAGCATAATGAATAACATGTAATTTCTTATCAACTCTTTGCCCTAGAACAGCACCTACAGCATAATCACTAGCATCACACATAATTTCAAAGGGTAAATTCCAATCAGGTGGCTGAACAACAGGTGTAGATACTAATGCTTTCTTAAGTATTTCAAATGCTTCTACACAATCATCATCAAAGATAAATGGTATATCTTTTTGCAATAAATTAGTTAGAGGCCGAGAAATTTTTGAGAAGTCCTTAATGAACCTCCTGTAAAATCCAGCGTGACCAAGGAAACTTCTTATACCTTTGATGTCCTTGGGACATGGCATCTTTTCAATAGCATCAACCTTGGCTTTATCAACTTCAATACCTCTTTCAGAAACTTTGTGCCCCAAGACAATTCCTTCATTAACCATAAAGTGGCACTTTTCCCAATTCAAGACAAGATTAGTTTCTTCACATCTCTGCAAAACTCGATCAAGATTGCTCAAGCAATCATCAAAAGAGGAACCATAGACGGAAAAATCGTCCATGAAAACCTCGCAAATCTTTTCACAAAAGTCAGAGAATATAGCCATCATGCATCTATGAAAGGTAGCAGGTGCATTACATAAACCAAAAGGCATACATCTATTAGCAAAAGTACCAAAAGGGCATGTAAAAGTAGTCTTTGATTGATCTCTAGCCGACACAGGTATTTGAGAGAAACCAGAATAACCATCTAGAAAGCAATAGTGTCTATGTTTGCATAATCTTTCTAGCATTTGATCAATAAAAGGTAAGGGGTAATGATCTTTCTTAGTAGCTTTATTTAATTTGCGGAAATCAATTACCATCCTATAACCTGTGATAATTCTTTGTGGAATCAATTCATCTTTATCATTAGGAACAACAGTAATACCTCCCTTCTTAGGGACACAATGGACAGGACTTACCCACTGACTATCAGCAACGGGATAAATTATACCTGCCTCCAGAAGCTTGAGTATTTCTTTTCTTACCACTTCTTTCATTTTAGGATTCAGACGTCGTTGAGGATCACGAACTGGTTTGGCATCTGCTTCCAAATTTATTTTATGTTGACATATAGTGGGACTAATGCCCTTAAGATCATCAAGAGTATATCCAATAGCAGCACGATGCTTCTTCAGAGTTTTCAATAATCTTTCTTCTTCATGCTCTGAAAGGTTAGCACTAATAATAACAGGATATATCTTCTTTTCATCAAGATAAGCATATTTAAGATTATCAGGTAAAGGTTTAAGCTCAAACACGGGATCACCCTTGGGTGGAGGAGGATCCCCTAAAATTTCAACAGGCAAATTGTGTTGCAGAATAGGTTCCTGTTTAAAGAACACTTCATCTATTTCCCTTCTTTCATTCATAAACATATCATTTTCATGGTCTAGCAAACAGTGTTCTAAAGGATCACTAGGAGGTACGGCAATAGAAGCAAGACATCCTTACTAGGTAATTCTTCCTCACGATGTTGTTTACTAAATTTAGAGAAATTAAACTCATGAACCATATCATCCAAGCCAATAGTAACAATATTCTTTTCGCAATCTATCCTAGCATTAACAATGTTCAAGAAGGGTCTATCAAATATAATGGGACAAAATCTATCTTGCGGAGAAGTAAGAACAAGAAAATCAGCAGGATATTTAGTTTTCCCACACAAGACTTCAACATCTCTAACAATTCCAATTGGTGAAATAGTATCTCTATTGGCAAGTTTAATTGTGACATCAATACCTTCTAACTCAGCAGGTGCAATTTCATTCTTAATTTCTTTGTATAAAGTATGCGGTATAACACTAGCACTCGCACCCATATCACATAAGCCATGATAACAATGATCTCCTATTTTAACAGAAATAACAGGCACGCCTACCACAGGTCTATGTTTATCTTTAGCACAAGGTTTAGCAATTCTAGCAGTTTCACCTTCGAACTGAATAGCATGCCCATCAATATTATCAGACAAGAGATCTTTAACAATAGCAATATTAGGTTCTACTTTAACTTGCTTAGGAGGTGTATAAGTTCTAATATTGCTTTTACGACCAACAGTTGAAGCTTTAGCATGATCCTTTACTCTAATAGGGAAAGGTGGTTTCTCAACATAAGAAGTAGGAACAATAGGATCATTATAAGTGATAGTCTTTTCTTCAACTTTAATAGGTGCAACTACTTTTACTTCTATGGGAGGATGATATTTAAACCACTTCTCCTTAGGGAGATCAACATAAGTAGCAAAAGATTCGCAGAAAGAAGCTACTATCTCAGAGTCAAGTCCATATTTAGTGCTAAACTTACGAAAAATATCGGTGTCCATAAAAGATTTAACACAATCAAACTTAGATGTCATACCTGACTCCTTACCTTCGCCGAGGTCCCAATCTTCAGAGTTGCGTTTAATTCTATCCAATAATTTCCATCTGAATTCAATAGTCTTCATCATAAAAGAGCCAGCACAAGAAGTATCGAGCATGGTGCGATTGTTTTCAGAAAGCCGAGCATAAAAACTTTGCATAATTATTTCTCTTGGGAGTTCATGATTGGGGCATGAATATAACATTGATTTAAGCCTCCCCCAAGCTTGAGCGATGCTTTCTCCTTCGCGAGGCTAGAAATTATATATATAATTGCGATCACGATGAACAAGATGCACAGGGTAATACTTTTGATGAAATTCCAACTTCAATCTTTTATAGTCCCATGATCTCATATCATCACATAGCCTATACCATATCAATGCGTCTCCCTTCAAAGATAAAGGGAAGACCTTCTTCTTAGCAACATCATCGGGTATACTTGCAAGCTTAAATAATCCACAAACTTCATCCACATATATTAAGTGCTCATCAGGATGCTTTGTTCCATCTCCTATAAAAGGGTTAGCTAGCAGTCTTTCCATCATACCCGAAGGAAATTCAAAAGGAGTTTCATTTTCAATAGGTACAGTAGGTTGAGGAGCAACTCTTTGCTCTACTGGACGGGGTGAAGATACCCCGAACAAGCCCCTCAGAGAATTACTTTCCATAGTAACAAGTGACAGTAAATTTCAGCACACTATATAAATTTTTCCTTACCAAATTCCACCTACCAAAGGCGCTACACTCCCCGGCAACGGCGCTAGAAAAGAGTCTTGATGACCCACAAGTATAGGGGATCTATCGTAGTCCTTTCGATAAGTAAGAGTGTCGAACCCAACGAGGAGCAGAAGGAAAATGATAAGCGGTTTTCAGCAAGGTATTCTCTGCCAGTACTGAAATAAGTGATAACAGATAGTTTTGTGATAAGATAAATTGTAATGAGCAACAAGTAACAAAAGTAAATAAAGTGCAGCAAGGCGGCCCAATCCTTTTTGTAGCAAAGGACAAGCCGGAACAAACTCTTATAATAGGAAAAGCGCTCCTGAGGACACATGGGAATATCGTCAAGCTAGTTTTCATCACGTTCATATGATTCGCGTTCGATACTTTGATAATTTGATATGTGGGTGGACCGGTGCTTGGGTGCTGTTCTTACTTGAACAAGCATCCCACTTATGATTAACCCCTATTGCAAGCATCCGCAACTACAACAAAAGTATGAAGGTGAACCTAACCATAGCATGAAACATATGGATCCAAATCAGCCCCTTACGAAGCAACGCATAAACTAGGGTTTAAGCTTCTGTCACTCTAGCAACCCATCATCTACTTATTACTTCCCAATGCCTTCCTCTAGGCCCAAATAATGGTGAAGTGTTATGTAGTCGACGTTCACATAACACCACTAGAGGCTAGACAACATACATCTTATCAAAATATCAAACGAATACCAAATTCACATGACTACTAATAGCAAGACTTCTCCCTTGTCCTCAGGAACAAACGTAATTACTCACAAAGCATATTCATGTTCATAATCAGAGGGGTAATAATATGCATATAGGATCTGAACTTATGATCTTCCACCAAATAAACCAACTAGCATCAACTACAAGGAGTAATCAACACTACTAGCAACCTACTAGCACCAATCTCGGACTTTGAGACAAGAATTGGATACAAGAGATGAACTAGGGTTTGGAGCTGAGATGGTGCTGGTGAAGATGTTGATGGAGATTGCCCTCTCCCGATTAGAGGAGCACTGGTGATGACGATGGTGATGATTTCCCCCTCCGGGAGGGAAGTATCCCCGACAGAACAGCTCTGCTGGAGCTCTAGATTGGATCCGCCAAGGTTCCGCCTCGTGGCGGCGGAGTCTCGTCCCGAAAAGTTACTTCTTATTTTTTTCTCATTGAAAGACTTCATATAGGAGAAGATGGACGTCGGAGAGCCACCAGGGGGCCCACGAGGTAGGGGGCGCGCCCTAGGGGGGCGCCCCCCACCCTCGTGAGCAGGGTGTGGCCCCCCTGGCCTTCATCTTTGGCGAGGATTTTTCTTTATTTATTTTAAGACGTTCCATGGAGTTTCAGGACTTTTGGAGTTGCGTAGAATAGGTCTCTAATATTTACTCCTTTTCCAGCCCAGAATTCCAGCTGCCGGCATTCTCCCTCCTTATGTAAACCTTGTAAAATAAGAGAGAATAGCCATAAGTATTATGACATAAAGTGAAATAACAGTCCATAATGCAATAAATATCGATATAAAAGCATGATGCAAAATGGACGTATCACAAGTCAATATAGATATGATAATATGGCATAGGAAAAAAAGAAACGAACTAGCAGCTATTTACAAGAGCCTCATAGTGTGCAATATAGCTACGAGATCCTGTTATCTCTTGGAATTTCACTTTAGAACGGTTGGTCTTCTTCTTCAAACAGTTAGCCTAGAAGAATATACACTTGTAAGGCACATACGTAAATACGAGTTCAATATGTGATCCGATCAAATACATATACTCTACCTGATACCTTGGATGAGACCAGTGTTTAACAAGGGTTCTCCAGTCTTCATTTGTAATATATTCCACTGGAGATGTTTTGGGCGATTTCATTGTTAGCCTTGCCTTCAAAATGAGTTTTTCTAAAGTGATACCGATATTGTTGCAGAGCAGACTGAAAAACATAAGTGCATACTTGTTTAGTTACATCATCTTTCAGACCCAACTTGAACCTTATCTATTGAAAAAAGAATGTGAGTTTTATTAGGAGGGAGCTAGAAAGTATGGGACAGAGCAAGACAATATTACAAATTGTGATGAATAACATTACTTACGGATAAATGGTTAAGGAAGGTGTTAAATTGGGTATCGTCTTTCTCATTCCTGTACTGGATCCACGTTGGGAAGATACGCGCATGACACCTAACAGCAACGGTTGCCTCTGATACTAACTTGGCTGACTCTGTAGCATCGTGTGGCCTTTTTAAACCTACCTTGAAATGGTCTCGATTATTCCTCCTTTAGAATTTGTTAATATGTCAAGCATTACCCCTGATGTCTGTTTCCGCTTGCGTCGTGGTGCTAGTTCAACAACGAATATGGAAAGTGTTAGTGCACATCAAACTGTGAGAGTACATATAAAGGAGCATGCAACTGCAACTTAACTCGGTCAGGTACCGTCTTTGTGTTGATTCTCACGAGGTTCATCTGATCTTGCCAAGTCCTATTGTCTTAGCAATGCTTCGAAAGTAGTGTTAGGTGTGAAGGCAACTTGGGAACAGGCCAGTTGCGGAGCAAACGAACGAGTAACTCGTTGAGATGCTGATATAATTGAAGTGGATGCTCCAGCTAGTGGAGCAGATGATACTGTGTTTGTAGATTTAGCCGGTGAACTTAAACCTTCTACTACACTATAAGTACCAGCAGAATCTCGGGGGCAGATCATTTTTCGTTGCACCCGACGAGTAACATGATTCTGGCGTGATAGCCATGGATCATGTCACAACGTCCGAGAGTGGTAATTAGCTTTTGAGCTATGTAATCGCTTAAGAAAGAGATAATGAAAACAAAAAACACTACAAAAGTGTGGCAACACAAAAGCTCTTGCGCCATCGCTAGTTCATCATTCAAGTCTCTAAACTTCTCTCTCGATCTTACTAGTGTGAGAACATGTCATGTGTAGTTGTTAACTATTAATCATGTCTAACCAAACACCATGTAGTGCATTAACCGAGCGAGCGCAAGTCACCAATCGTCAGGGAAAAATTCTTCCCTAATGCAGTCTATCAAACTATATGCAAAACATGATTTTTTTTGTTTCTTGTACAATCAGGTCCAACTAAGTCACATATGTAAAGAGGCAAAAAAAATGGACACAAAGTTTGTGTCACGAGCTCATATGCACCCTCGTGAACAAAGATTGACGAATTCTGAACATGCGTGTAAATATTCATGAAAAAACATCTTGGAGCAGTTCAAACATTCTCTTCATAAAAATTTGCACGCATGTCAAGAAAAAATCATGCTACCTACTACCTAGTACGTGTTTTTTTCCACGCAAAAAATAAATAGTACATGTTTTTTCCATGCAAAAAGACACGTCCTAGTATGCTTTTTGGACATTCATAAAAAAAGTACTCCTGTGGGGTCCACCACACACGCACGAAACGCTAAGGGCGACCGGAAGGCGATTGCTTGGCGATCTCCTGACGGCGCTAGGTTAGGGTTTCGGCAGCGGGGGTGGTGTGTATACGGTGGTGTCCGGGGAAGCAACAACGCCTCCCTCAACGCGGACTGGTGTAGCCTTTCTCCCGTGAAGGGCGCTACCATGGCGGAGAAGACGAAGGAGAAAATAGTGGGAACGCCGGCGGCAAAGGCAAACCCGGCGGCGACAGCGACCCCGGGGAAAGCAGCAAGCAGAGGATCTTCGAAATCCCCGATCATGTGCAAGACGCCGAATCCCACTGCAAGCCTCTCTGTGAGATTGGGAGGTATGGTGCTGTTGGATAAGGAGGCGGAGGGTTTCGTCTTCAAGGAACCAGATCAGAGCTTGCCCAGGAATCTGAAGTGGTCGGCGGTGGGGAAGGCCTTCTCCCCGCGACCCCTTAAAAGGACAGTGCTGGAGAAAATGATGCATAGGGCTTGGGGGTTACATCATGAGGCAAGGTTCCGAGACATGGGCGACAACATCTTCGCGGTCCACTTTGGGAGTGAAGGGGATTGGAGACACGCGATGAACAGCGGGCCATGGCAATATGATTTCAATGTTCTGGCGCTGAAGGAATATGAGAGTAACGTTAGGCCATCAGAGATGGTGTTCGACAAGATAGAGGTGTGGGTCAGAATTACGGATCTTCCACCTGGTAAGAGAACAGAGGCATTCGACAAAGCCTTAGGCAATTGGCTTGGGGAAGTGGTGAAAGTGGATGTGGATAAAGATGGGATGGCACGAAGAAACCAGCTGCGAGTTAGAGCGAGGATATCGCTGTGTTGAGCCACTTGTCCGTGGTTTTTTCCTCAAGAGCTCCATGGAGGACAAGGTGGGCAAATGGTTTGACTTTCACTACGAAAAAATTCGACACTTTTGCTTTGAATGTGGGAGGCTGGTGCATGTGAATGGACGGTGTGAGCCTCCTGTAAACAAGGCGGAACAATGGGGGGGGCTGCGGCCTTCGCCAGGAAGGAGCACTGGCTCCAAAAATGAGGCGAAGGAAGGGAAGAACAACAATACAACTAGCAACAGTTTTATGAGCTCACAATCTGAAGGTAACACAAGAGAGCAGGACAACCATGCTCAGTTTCGGGATGCTCCGGTGAAGCATAATCTAAATGTTGTGTTTGATAAACCGGTGAATGCACGCATTGGCGGGCAGAGCCGAGTGGAGAGAGGGGTAGTTTTTCACCCTCAAAGGAAAGGTATAGGAGGGAATGGCCAGAAGAAAGAGACCTCAGACATGAGATAGAAAGAAAGAAGGAGAGGGACCTGAGGGAACAGCTCAAGGCACATCAAAGACAGAGGGAGTATGAGCGTGAGCAATATGAATTGAGAAGGCGTAGGGAAGGAGGCTCTAGTAGCAGAGGCGGCGAGGGGAAATCTGGTTATCACCAACCCTACCCCGCGGAGAGGAGGAGAGGATACTATGTCCGAAAACCTAGGTAGGACCATGAGGAGAGAAGAAGGAGGGAGGGTAGCCCTCATGGTACTCCTAACTCAAGGAAAAGGAGGCTGAGACAGGCGTGGGTGCCCAAGGGAGAAGGGGAGAAGCAGGATGGAGATGAGTCCTTTATCAGAGACACTAAACAGAAAACTTCCACCGTTTTTGATCGCATCGAAGACCCTGTTAATTTATCGGCGGACCCTTCCAGGGTGCAGGGCCTCCGGGAGCAATGATCATTATGGCCTGGAACTGCCAGGGATTGGGGTTGGACTCGGCAGTCGGCGAACTTCGGGACCTGATTAGGTCATACAACCCAGCGGTGGTTTTTTTATCAAAAACTAAGAAGAGGGCGGGGGCGATGGACAGACTGAAGTGGAGCTTAGGTTTCAATAAAGGCGTTGCGGTGGATTGTAAAGTCAAGAGTGGAGGGTTGGCACTGTGGTGGAGGCATCATGTTGAAGTTACAGTGAGGCCGTGGTGCCAGTATTACATTGATGCTGCAATCATTACTGAAGGAGTCTCCTTTAGGTTCAGTAGAATCTATGGAGAGCCCTGCGTCGACAAGCGAATGAAGACATGGGAGGTGTTACGGTATCTGCGTGCACAAGACAACCTCCCTTGGCTGTGTGCGGGCGATTTTAATGAAGCCCTGAGACAAGATGAGCAACAAGGTGGTAACCCGAGGAGTAGGAGACAGATGGAGCTTTTTGGTGATTGCCTGAATGACTGTGGACTAGCAGATCTTGGCTTCTCGGGATACCCGTTCACATGGGACAACAAGAGAGAGGATGGTGATAATATTCAGGTGAGGCTCGACCGGGCGACATGTAATAGCGATTTTGTGCAGTTGTTCCCGGAGATCGAGGTGCAACATGTGATGACAGAAGAATCTGACCACCAAGCATTATTTATTAAAGCTTCGATGATGGCGGGGGAATGTCGAACGCGGGGACAGAGACCTTTTGTTTATGAGGCGATGTGGACGAGGCATGAGGAATACGACGCCATGGTGACCACTGCATGGGGGGAGGCGCATGCAACCAATCAGCGGGAGGGGCGACTAGCAGGTGCGTGCAACAGCTTGAGATCGGCGTCCATGGCCATGCAACGGTGGAGTCAAAGGGTTTTTGGATCTTTAAAAAGGCAAATCTCGCACCTCAAAACTCAGCTGGTGGACGCAAAGGAGAGGGCCGCCCGAACAGGGTATGGACAGGAGATTAAGGATCTCGAGGACCAGCTGCATGAGCTCTATGAGAGGGAGGAGGTGTACTACAAGCAGCGATCAAGGGTAGACTGGTTAACGGAGGGAGACCAGAATACGAAGTACTTCCAAAATCGTGCTTCACACCGCAAGCGAAAAAACACAGTTAAGGCTTTGAGGAGAGAAGACGGTTCAAAATGCACGGATGATGAGGGAATGAGGAAGATGGCTGCCCAGTTTTATGCCCATCTCTTCGCAGCGGAGGGAGCGACGAATGGGGAGAGGGTTCTACAACACATTGAAGCTGCGGTGACTGAAGAGATGAACGCAAAACTTGGGGCGCCTTTTTCTGATGAGGAGATTGAGCAGGCCCTTTTCCAAATGGGACCGACCAAAGCGCCGGGCCTGGACGGCCTCCCGGCCATGTTCTACCAACGCCACTGGGCGCTGGTTAAGGAAGATGTGTGTGCTGCAGTCCGTGAGTTCCTAGATGGGACGACAGCTCCAAATGGTTTAACGACACGGTGATTGTGATGATTCCAAAAGTTAAGTCGCCGGAGCTACTAGCGCAGTTCCGGCCCATCAGTCTATGCAACGTTCTTTATAAGATTGCGGCAGAGGCACTGGCCAATCGCCTAAAGGTGGTTCTTCCGTTTATGATCTCGGAGGAGCAAAGTGCATTCGTACCAGGGAGGCTAATTACGGATAATGTTCTGGTGGCGTATGAATGCATGCATGCTATTAGGAAGAGGAGGAAGCCTATGTGCGCGGTCAAGCTGGATATGATGAAGGCCTACGACCGAGTTGAGTGGGATTTTTTTTAGAAAATATGATGCTGAAATTTGGCTTCTCTGATCATTGGACAGAGATGGTCATGAGGTGTGTGAAATCGGCGACGTTCTCGGTGAAGCTGAACGGTGGTCTTTCTAAGAAGTTCACTCCCACCAGAGGGCTCCGGCAGGGGGACCCCCTCTCCCCATACCTGTTTCTATTCTGTGTAGAGGGATTCTCAGCGCTACTGAAACATGCTCAGAGTGAGAAGAACATGAAGGGAGTATCCTTTGGGAAGGGTGGATTAACTGTCACTCACCTGCTTTTTGTTGATGATAGCGTAGTATTTGTGGAGGGTTCAAGAGAAAACTTTGAGACCTTATGTTACATTCTGCGGGATTACGAGGCGGCCTCGGGCCAAAAAGTCAACCTCCAGAAATCAACAATTTTCTTTGGCAAAGGCACCTCGGATGATGATAAGAATATGCTCAAAGAAGTGCTTGAGATAACAGAGGAGGCATTGAGTGAGCGGTATTTGGGACTGCCTACGGTGGTTGGAAGGTCCAAAGATGGGACTTTCAAATATGTAAAGGAAAGTGCAAAAGGAAAAGTCTCTGGTTGGAAGGGTCAAGGCCTATCCAAAACTGCGAGAGAGGTGCTAGTCAAGTCCGGTCTTTAGTCAACACCAACTTTTACCATGAGTTGTTTTCAACTCACAAAGAAAATGTGCGGGAACCTGTCTTCTATTTCTTCAAACTTCTGGTGGGGTGAAACAAATGGTCACAAGAAGGTGCACTGGATTGGCTGGGATAGAATGTGCTTGAGAAAGTATGAAGGGGGCCTCGGTTTTCGAAACGCGGAAGCTTTCAACCAAGCCATGCTTGCCAAACAAGCGTGGCGATTGTTACAAGTGCCAGATTCGCTGTGTGCAAGGGTTTTGAAGGCACGGTACTATCCCGATGGATCAATTTTAAACGCTACGTGCCCGGATGGAGGCTCATACACATTTCGGAGTATCTTGCACGGCCGTAACCTACTCCTTGATGGCTTGATTTGGCGTATTGGGGACGGATCTCAAGTCAAAATCTACCATGATAATTGGTTACCAAGGAAGGGGTGTCTGAGGCCACTGGGCCGAAAGATACATGGAGGGCACTACCCATGTCCGGGATCTGCTTGAAGCCGATGGCCGCACTTGGAACAGAAGGAAGGTGATGGAGATGTTCGCCATGGATGAAGCACATGAAATAATGCAGATTCCTATTGGTGGACCGGGGGTGCAGGACTACCAAGCATGGAATTATACAAAAAATGGCGTCTTTTCGGTCCGGTCTGCGTACCACCTACGCATGAGTCAAAAACAGGCCAGGGTTGGACGGCCGGAATCTTCATCTTCTGTGGCGGATCTTAGGTCCTGGTTGAGCCTATGGGACACAGTCGCTCCGGGCAAAGTCAAAACTCATATGTGGAGACTGATCCGGAACGGTCTGGCTGTGGGTTCGGAGTTACTAAGGAGGAAGACCAAGCCGGGTGTCTTCTGCATTGCTTGTGGCCGCGAAGAAACGAACTTCCATCGTTTTTGGGGATGCTATCACTCGATGATGTTCTGGAAGGTAATGCATTCGGAGTTGGGGGTACCGGTGGCGATCCCACCGGAGTCAGTTTGCTCTCAGAGTGCGTTGTCAAGATGGCTGCTGACCTGGTTCGCGGAGGCCTCTTATGATAAGCGGGCTGTCATGGTGCAGGGTACGTATGCGCTATGGCTAGCGAGAAATAATGCTCGTGATGGATAACGGATTGAAGTTGCAGAGTCAATAGCGCGAAGGGTTTTCAACCTAATGGGTGAGTGGCAAGCTATCCATGGCCGCAAGAGCAAGCATGAAAGACCTGTTCAGAAAGAGAAGTGGAGACCACCTGACGAGGGGTGGATAAAAGCCAACGTAGACGGTGCAATAACAAAAGGCGGTGAGAGTGGGGGTGCAGGAGTGATATTCAGGAACCATGATGGAGCATACTTGGGTGGTGCATGCCATGTCCTCCCACTGGGGAGTGGCCCACAGAGAGTTGAACTCTTGGCATGCAGAAGGGCTGCCCAGTTGGCGAACCAACTAGATGTTGCAAACTTACACATTGAGATGGACTGCAGGGCGATTGTGTGCAAGCTCCAGGCCAAGGAAAAGGATTTCTCATCGCTAGGACCAATCGTGGAGGAAGTCAGGCGGTTGTTGTTGGCATCGAGTGAAAGTTGGAGGGTTTTATGGGCGAGACGTGAAGCCAATGAAGCCGCCCATTTGCTGGCGAAGGAAGCAGCAACGAATAAATATTGCAAGGTGTGGCTGCATGTGCCCCCAGATTTTATTTTGCAAGTTGTCTCAGACGAGATCCTGGGGGAGTTTAAATAAAAAGTTTGATTGAGTTTTTAAAAAAAAGTACTCCTACTACAGTACTCGTGTTTTTTCGACTCGACCTTTTTCCCCGAATCGCATCCGACCCGTCTGGGCCCGCATCCGACCCGTGACTCCGTGAGTGCTCCGGTTCTCGTGGAGTCCTGCTCCGATCCGATCTCCGTCGTGGCCAAGCAATACACGTTCCTCCCTCCTCCGGTTCTGCCCCTGCGCCGAGTCCCCTTCTAACCCGCCTCTCCACCCCCATATTTTTCTCCTGCGCCACCGGATCTCCAACCCGCTCTTTCTTCTGTCTGGATCCGTGCCTGTGATTTCTGCTTGCATATCTACTGCAAGGTTCGATCTGATTTAACTTCCTATATGCGTCCGCACCTCTTGTTTCACACGGATTTCTTTACCAGATTTGCCTCCTTTTGGTCTATTTTGGTAGATTCCTTGCAGCCGGTAGGTTTTTGACAGGAACCAGTAATGGCGGGGAGGTCCAATATCCCGGCGAACAACTCCGCCCTCATCGCCATCATCGCCGATGAGGTGATCTATCCACCCTTTTGATCTTAAAGTTGCTTGAGCTTCTGTTAATAATTGAGCATATGTTGGCTAACTATGTAACTGGGTGTTGGGGGTGACTTACATACGCCTTTCCGCCACTCCGGCAATTGTCCTAGAGTTGGGCAAATCGTCAGCGAGCCGGTCTGTGTTAGGCGGTGCTAGAAAATAACACAGGCTCGTAGGGGCGTGGTAATGTAGATTCGCAAGCATGGATGATTTACTTGGCAGCTAAGGATTGATCCGTTGTGTATTTGTTGTTACCAAATAAGTAGATTGCTTTTTTATTTAGATAGAAAAATGAGAAGTTGACTTCTTGTGAATGCCAATTTGGTGTACAGGATTCGACAACGAAAATAGATGTTATATGATGAATGAATAATGTTTTGACAAGCAAAGCCCTTTTTGACATTGAGCTTTCTTATTCTTGCAGGACACTGTCACTGGGTTTTTGATGGCTGGGGTTGGCAATGTTGATCTGCGCAAGAAAACAAATTACCTTCTTGTAGATAACAGTACTATCCTGAACTTGTTAACATAGCATTGTTTGTAAACAGTTGACATAAGATTTCTGTAGAAAATTATATCTGTTGGCTATGGAATTTTGTTGAATGGTTGCCAACAGAATGTTTGAAGAATTGCCCGATAAAAAACCTTCTCAGTTTCTATTTTCTTAAGCATTTCTTATAAGGTTGTTACTGTCATGTCATATTTATCCTTTTTCTGTTTCTTCTATAGACAAAGGCAAAGATTTATTCATTATTGTGTTAAGAGAAACTTCTTTACTACTGGTTTGCTCAGTCCTGGACTTCCATCAAATTTAAACAACCTCAACTATCACTTTTACTCCTGTCACATAATTCAACTTATCATTTCTTTCGGCGCGATGTGTCTGTTATGTTGTTGCTGTGTTGCCTATTATATCATAGTTTTCGTACACTTACCCACATGACTTGAATAAATACTTTTGTGTGTGTGCTATCTTCCAGAAACGACAGTGAAACAGATTGAAGATGCATTTAAAGAGTTT
Source organism: Triticum urartu (assembly GCF_003073215.2). Classification (NCBI taxonomy): domain Eukaryota; kingdom Viridiplantae; phylum Streptophyta; class Magnoliopsida; order Poales; family Poaceae; genus Triticum; species Triticum urartu. The sequence goes on along the minus strand of NC_053024.1, from coordinate 351,554,103 downwards.
ACTGCAAGGGAGGATATTGCTATTGTGCTCATCAGCCAATATGTAAGTAAACCATTGCTATAAATGCATATCTTTCTTTTCTCTTAAGGATCAGCAAATTGTTTTGTCAGAATCTTGCAAGTATATCACGTAAAGAAAGAGGGTGGTCATGAGTTATTGGGGTTAAATAGTCCTGATTAGTTTCTTTAGACTCACCTTCTGCTGTAAACAAAATAGATGAGGCCGTTGAAACTCAAAATAGGCGGAGGGGCGCTCTTTTGATAGAAAACATGGGCGTTCCTCTCGTTCCAAACTGTCAAACACAGAAGCATTGTGAGAGACGCCACAGCCTTCCTATTAGGGATGTTTATGGCTTTACGTCGGAGAGGTTGATCCGCCACTCCTCCTTGGCGGAGCGCTCCAAGTGCCACAAGGATTGGTCCCAAGATGAAGCCACTCATTGACTAAGTTCCAAAGCCGAAGCATGAAGCAGCATTTGAAGAAGAGATGCACGCCGGATTCATGCCCCTTTTGCAAAGAGCGCAAAGACCGCAATTTGACCATTCACATTTGGCCAAACGATCGGCGGCCCAAACCCTATCTTGAATAGCCAACCACGAGTCCTAAAGTAACAGAAACCTCTCTTACAATACAAACGAAACAATATTTATACTACATGCTCAACAGTGCCAACTGCCATGCAAATGACGGTTGCATCCATGTGGTATATCCTACTATCCATAACATTAGAAAGTCAAAAAGCAATAGAGGGATTGTGTACTAGATTACCAGAACCAGAACCAGATGCGTGTCTTATACATGTTGATGAAGATGAACTAATGCTATGAGAGGATTATTAGGGTTAGCTTCTTATTACATGTTTCTTGTATGTCCCAGATTGCAAACATGATTAGGTTTCTGGTGGATAGCTACAACAAGCCAATCCCTGCGATATTGGAAATTCCATCCAAGGACCATCCATATGATCCAGCGAGTGACTCGGTCCTTTCTCGTGTGAAATATCTGTTTTCTGCTGACTCGGTTGCTTCTGATAGGCGTTGAGTAGCAACCTTGTGATAACAGGGGCATCACACTTTGATTGAGTTCTTCGTGGACTTGCTCCGTGTATCTGTATTAAATTATTCATACCATTCTGTTGTGGGCGCACGAATAAGGAGTAAACAATTTGGATTGGACCAACGGGTTAATGTAATAAATTCTTACTTTTTTTGGAGTTTGTATCTAAGAACAAGGGAAACAGGAAAACATGTGTTCTGTGGTGCTGCCATAGACTTGATTCCGAATGTGCAAGCTTTACCTTGCAAATTGTTTGTTTCGGCCACTATCAGATTATTTGAATAGCCCAGTGAGCTTTTTTTCAGGTCAAAACGGCTGCCTGCTGTTGAACCATGGCAGTTGCTTGAAACAGTTTTGCTAACTGAGACTTCATTATGTCTTAGTCGAATTCCTTTTAAGCTTGCATGTAGATTCGTAAAGAAAATTCTTTTCAGTTCTCTTTTTCTCCTTATATACTTTGTCACTTGACTGAGACTTGACCAAGCCACACTCTTCTTGACACGATTTCTCAGCTAGTCATATCAACCCGTTATGCATCAACGTGATGTTCGTTCTGTATACAGCTCCACGCTAAACACAACAGGACTGCTTCATCTGTGCTACTTAAACCCCATTAGTAAGTGTGCCCGTGCGTTGCAATGGGAAAAGAAAAACATCACACGCTCCTAACCAGAGTAAGTATGATTGAAGACCCACCCCGTTTCACCTGTCAACTCCTCTATTTGAACACCACGCCTAATCCGTATTGCTGCTTATCCTCCTTCCCCTACTCTTCGGCGATGCCCTGATGATCACCTGTTCACAACGCGTCCAAATGTGGTCAACCCAAGGCGATGAGATCGGCCGCTGCATGGCATACATGTTATAGAACTCTGCTAGCACAAGTGAATATTTGAAACTTGAAAACTCATCTTGTCGAGGTCACCCTCCGCGAGCTTTGGGGAAAACGTCAATTGCCATGAACCAGTGTTGGACGGATCCAGGAACCATGACAATTGAGCGATTGAGGTTGGGTTCTTTGGGACGGCAATTTGAGACATGGACTGATGAATGAGTGAACTGCAGGCACTATGTGCATTTCCTCGGAAATGAACACATCGACTGCCTCGGCGGAAAGTGAACTTCTCGCATGACTAAAATTCAATTAACAAAACACAAAATATATAATCTAGAGATGATAAGTAAAGACGACTGGAGATCACAAACAAATATGAGATACTTCTTATTTTATTTCGTAGGGAGTGAGGTAATATTTCATCTATGTTAACTGTGTCGGACTAATTATTATAGCCTGAAATGGTACCCCAAATGCATAAATACTACTTCCTCCGTTTCATATTAGTTATCACTGATTTAGTACATACTTGTGCTAAATGCGACAACTAATATGGAACAGAGGGGGTGTTACATAAATGGTGTTTCTTGATTTCAATCTTGCATGCAAACAGTGTTCAAAACAGATTTCGACAACCATCACCCTTGATTGTGTAATATCAGATTAGTTGGAGGAAGATGAAAACGTTCCATAGTCAACATATGAACGCCCAAAATAAAAATAGAAAATTCCGCTACCCAAATTTCACATAATACGTAGTTACTTACAAATCTGAATGCAATATTGAAATGCTGCTCGAGTAGTAACTTGTGAAGTGGATGAATCGAAAATATTTTGTAGTAACGCTGAACTAAGCGTGAGTGTAGAATAGCTTATTCTACACCCCAGTAACGATACATACAAAATGTAGTAACACATTATGCAAAATATAGTAATTTTCATAAAAATGTGCTAAATCACAAACTTGAGAAGTATTTTTTTTTGAATTACTACATTTTATACACCGTTTTACTAGATTTTGTATATAGCATTCCTAGGGGGTGTAGAATAAGCTATTCTACACTCACGCTTAGAATATTGTTACTCTATTAATCACCCAGGGTACATAATAAGTTATTCTTCATCCGAAGTAATCTTACGATCATTTCATAATTAAATTATGTTTGGAATTTAAATAGTTACATTCCTATTGATTCATTACGTAAAATTTGGCATAAGAAAATAAAAATATAGGTCATAAGACAAGAAAATTTGCAGTTTATGACCTTTTATATAGCAAGAAAATTCAAATAGTTACATTCCTATTGATTCACTACGTATTTTACACTATATTTTTACGTTTATAAATTTACATAACATAATATATATATTTTTACAACTATTATATATTTTCTTACGGTCTCTTTTTACATCGGAAATAAAACAAAACTTAAGGAACATAAAATTACGGTGCATTGATGGTAAAATACATGGGGTGAAGAATAATCATTCGTCACCCAGGTTGACGAATAGTCAATCCCTAAGCCCCTATCTTTCTCTGTGTCCGATTGAAACTTTGATCTCATAAGTATCGCGTGAGTGTTAGCAATTGTGAAAGACTAAAAGATGGTTTAGTATATGGGCTTGCGATGAAAAGCTCTTACATTGACTCTTTCTGATATTGTGATAAATTGCAATTGCTTCAATGACTGAGATCATAGTTTGTTAGTTTTCAATAATTTCTTTGCTTCATACTATATCTTGTGAACGAATTTTCACTTCAGCATGAGAAATCATATGACAATTGTTATTCTAAAGAAGATCATGATGTCTTCATGTCCGTATTTTATTTTTATCGACACCTCTATCTCTAAACATGTGGTCATATTTATCGATTTCGGCTTTCGCTTGAGGACAAGCGAGGTCTAAACTTGGGGGAGTTGGTACGTCCATTTTGCATCATGCTTTTATGTCAATATTTATTACATTATGGGATGTTATTACACATTATGGTACAATACTTCTGCCTTTTTCTCTCTTATTTTATAAGATTTACATGAAGAAGGAGATTACCGGCAGCTGGAATTCTAGACGGGAAAGGAGCAAATCTGAGAGAGTTATTTTGCACAACTCCAAAAGTCCCGAAAATTTATGGAGAAATATTTTGTAATATATGAGAATTATTGGGCGAAGAAACTACTAGAGGAGACACGCTAGATGGCCACAAGCCTTGGGCACGCCCCTAGGGCTTGTGGGGCCCCTGGCAGGTCACCTGTACCCATCTTCTGCTATGTGAAAGGTTTTGACCTGGAAAAATCACAAGAGGGATTTTGGGACGAAACGCCGCAGTCTCGAGGCGGAACCTGGGTAGAAGCAATCTAGGGCTCCGGCGATGCTGTTCTGCCGGGGAAACTTCCCTCCAGGAGGGGGAAATCGAAGCCATCGTCATCACCAATGATCTTCTCATCGAGAGAGGGTCAATCTTCATCACCATCTTCACCAGCACGATCTCCTCTCAAACCCCAGTTCATCTCTTGTATTCAATCTTTGTCTCAAAACCTCAGATTGGTACCTGTGGGCTGCTAGTAGTGTTGATTACTCCTTGTAGTTGATGCTAGTTGGTTTATTTGGTGGAAGACCGTATGTTCAGATCCTTAATGATATTCAATACCCCTCTAATCTTGAACATGAATATACTTTGTGAGTAGTTACGTTTGTTCTCGAGGACATGGGAGAAGTCTTGTTTTAAGTAATCATGTGAATTTGGTATTCGTTCGATATTTTGATGAGATGTATGTTGTCTTTCCTCTAGTGGTGTTATGTGAACATTGACTACAAGATACTTCACCATGATTTGGGCCTAGTGGAAGGCATTGAGAAGTAATAAGTAGATGATGGGTTGCTAGAGTGACAGAAGGTTAAACCCTAGTTTATGTGTTGCTTCGCAAGGGGCTGATTTGGATCCACATGTTTCATGCTATGGTTAGATTTATCTTAATTCTTCTTTCATAGTTGCAGATGCTTGCGAGAGGGGTTAATCATAAGTGGGAGTCTTGTCCAAGTAAGAGTAGCACCCAAGCACCGGTCCACCCACATATCAAATTATCAAAGTAACGAACGCGAATCATATGAGCGTGATGAAAACTATGAGATCCTGGCCGTGGGGTCCAGGAATCACACAGTAAATCATTATCTGTCCCAAGGATCAGTTGCAGATAACACAGTGGGTAATAAGAGTAACACACATCCATTGATAAAATAATTGAAAGTTACATCATTCGGGTCATATGCCCATTACATAAATGATGCTGAACAAGATCTTCTTCATGGAAACCTGCTCGATTTAGATCTAAGATAGTGGTGGCGCCGTTGAAAACTCCGCAGGCCAAAGTCGAAGAAAACTAGCAACGTCGTCTCTATTCTTCAATCGTAGTACTCACTGTCGTAGTTGTTCCCCTCTGTAGTGATCATCAACATAAACAACATCCACAATGAGTACTTTTATGGTACTCAACAGCCACCCAATGTAAACCTAAACAATTTTAACTCTACATGCAAGGCTTTCTGGTGGAGGCTTGTCTCATTTTGCAAAAACAACGCCAAGTCTAGCAATATTTTAGTTGAATTCCCAAAAGCAATTTTTAAACCAAGTAATTCTAATTACTAAGTAATTGGGGTTTTTCCGATGACGTCTGCAACGACAACGGAGATAAGCGGCGAAGTCCTTCAAACTCGGCGGCATAGCTGACCAGATGTCAACCTTCAATCCAGATTCCGGAAGGGGAGAGAAGACATGTAGAATACCCAACTAGACACTTCGTCCGTCCTTGACCGTGGGCACGGCTAATCGATTAGTTTTAGACTCTGTAGAGTGTGTACACCTTAGCCACACGACGTTGACTTGCGCCAACAACACACCTTTCCATTAGGGCTCACTAATAGTATCCCAACCCGCTAAGGTTTCCTGGTCGGAGGTATGTACCGTACCTGCTTCCAGCCCCCCATGCGCTAGTAGCTACGGCCGTGCCGCCAAGGGATCTTTCGCCCCGATGTCCTCGCAGAACACTCCACCGGTAAGCCAAGACACTGCTAGCTCCTCCTAATGTACTTGATATGCCGTACCCATTTAGGCGTGTGGTTGCACGGGTAAAACAAAGTGTGCAAATAGCTAGATAATTTCCCTTATGGGGTACGAGCAACGATGGACAAATCTCCACAACATCTGATGCTGCCCGCACCCATGGTAATGTTTCACCCAGAGTAGTTCTTACTAACACTTGTCGCACAAGTTTATTCCACAACAAAGTCCTAGACTTTCTCAAATAATCAATGATAAATGATAATCTCAATAAGATGGAACATAGTACCATCAATTTATTAGGTGATGATCTAGTCTAAGCATTGCTAAGCGTCTAACTACTCAAGTTTATGGTGACAACGAACAACGTGTAGGAGCGTGGCATCGTATCCGATGAATAGGTGTACTAGTCAGGTTTAGTATTTTGACTCAAAGCAAGTTTTCATGCAAGTTAGCAAACACATGGATTTGGACAAAACATAGGATCGGAGATGGGGGTGGCATGCCTGCTTGATGCGTGCCTCTGGGTTCTTCCTCGTAGTACTCCTCGTCTCCTCCTTTGTCTACACGCCGCACAATACACACAAAGATCAACAAGCGTACAACGAAACTCCAAACACAATACCAAGTAAAAACAACAAGCAAACATATGGGCATGGGTGTAGGATATGATGGAGAAGAATACTACGGAATAGATCACGAGGATTAGTCGCTGTCGGTGTCAAAACCGGCGCATCTCGAGTAGGGGTCCCGAACTGTGCGTTTAAGGCGGATGGTAATAGGAGGCAGGGGACATGATGTTTACCCAGGTTCGGGCCCTCTTGATGGAGGTAATACCCTACGTCCTGCTTGATTGTTCTTGATGATATGAGTATTACAAGAGTTGATCTACCACAAGATCGTAGAGGCTAAACCCTGGAAGCTAGCCTATGGTATGATTGTTGTTGTCCTACGGACTAAACCCTCCGGTTTATATAGACACCGGAGGGGGCTAGGGTTACACAGAGTCGGTTACAAGGGAGGAGATCTACATACCCGTATTACCAAGCTTGCCTTCCATGCCAAGGAAAGTCCCATCCGGACACGGGACGAAGTCTTCAACCTTGTATCTTCATAGTCCAACAGTCCGGCTGTCCGGAGACCCCCTAATCTAGGACTCCCTCAGTAGCCCCCGAACCAGGCTTCAACGACGATGAGTCTGACGCGCAGATTGTCTTCGGTATTGCAAGGCGGGTTCTTCTCCAAATCCTGAATATCTGCTGAGTAGTGTCCAGCTCCCCATAAATGTTGCACTTCTTGGCTTCTGCGCCCAATAAGGGCTATCTTCCACATGTCAAGCGAATGCGAGGAGCCAGGGCATTTTTACATTCGCCATCCTAGCCATGTAAATAAACTATCTATTAAAGGGACGGGGATTCTTAGATCCAAACCACACCACCCTCCCACGGTGAGTATCCATCAGAGCGCGCTCGGAAAAATCCATTCCAACATGGCCGGCCACCGCAGCTCCTCCTCCCACTCCCATAGCCCTAAGCCCGGTGACTGGGAGAAGTGTTCCGTCCCGCACAGCCAATTAGTAGAGTTGCAGACCTAGGGATTCCTCCCTCCAGCATATATGGTCCCCGTTCGAGCCGGGCTTGCCACCTATAATGGCGGGGAGCAAGCGGAGAGCTTCCCCAATCCCTCCAAGGGGGAGCGGGTATGCCTTGTCCCCTATTTACTAAGGGGACTTGGATTTCCAATCCATCCGTTCCTCCGCGGGCTCATGGAGTTTTACGGCCTCCAGTTGCATAATTTCACCCCTGCTTTCATATTACACATCGCTGGTTATGTTGCCCTATGCGAGCTGTTTCTGGGTTGCGAGGCTCATTTCGGGCTGTGGAAGAGGCTATTATGCCTGGTGCCCCGTACACAGGAGGGGTCACTATATCAAGTGGGCGGAGTCGAAATATGGCGCATCGCCGGGACCGGATACCTGTCCGGCACCTCGAAGAAGACGTCCGAAGACTGGCCTTCAGAGTGGTTTTACATGGAGGACGTCCCCCTTCCAGATCCTATTCGGAGGGGTCTTCCCGAGTTCAACAATGCTCCTCTGAAGAAACGCCGAAGTTGGCGCCCACAGAGCCCCCAGGAGGAAGACAACGGAGAAGTCCTTTACCTGATGGACCGGATTAAAGTGCTGGCCCAATCAGGATTGATGATAATCGAGGTCATGTCAATATGCATAATGCGGGGGGTGGAGCCACTTCAATATCGAGGGCACCCCGTGTGGTGCTTTAACGGGGAAGATGATGCCACCCGCTGCGGGCGTAAGGGACCAGACTCATCTGCTGCTCTAGCAAAAATTCTGTCCGAGTTGTTCAAGGGAGAGTGAGGGAGTCCTGGATTAGGGGGTCTCCAAACAGCCGGACTATATCCTTTGGCTGGACTGTTGGACTATGAAGACACAAGATTGAAGGCTTCGTCCCGTGTCCGGATGGGACTCTACTTGGCGTGGAAGGCAAGCTAGGCAATACAGATATGTATATCTCCTCCTTTGCAACCGACCTTGTGTAACCCTAGCCCCCTCCGGTGTCTATATAAACCAGAGGGTTTTAGTCCGTAGGACAACAGACAATCATACCATAGGCTAGCTTCTAGGGTTTAGCCTCTCCGATCTCGTGGTAGATCAACTCTTGTAATACTCATATCATCAAGAACAATCAATCATGACGTAGGGTATTACCTCCATCAAGAGGGCCCGAACCTGGGTAAACATCGTGTCCCCTGCCTCCTGTTACCATCCACCTTAGACGCACAGTACGGGACCCCTTACCCGAGATCCCCCGGTTTTGACACCGACATTGGTGCTTTCATTGAGAGTTCCACTATGTCATCACCACAAAGGCTTGATGGCTCCTTCGATCATCGCTAGTGATGCGGTCCAGGGTGAGGCTTTCCTCCCCGGACAGATCTTCATATTCGGCGGCTTTGCACCGCGGGCCAATTCGCTTGGCCATCTAGAGCAGATTGAGAGCTACACCCCTGGCCATGAGGTCAGATTTGGAAACTTGAACTACACGGCTGACGTCCGCGGAGACTTGATCTTCGATGGATTCGGACCCATGTCAGACGCGCCGTACAGTCGTGACGAGCATGATGTAACTCTGCCGTCGGAAAATGTTCGGGAGATCGCATCCGCAACTACTCCGTCCATCAATCCGGAGCAAGTCGTGCCATCCGAGAGCGGAGGTATGGACCCCGCCACGGAGGCCGCACTCTCAGTGGCGATAGAGCCGGATACTGACTTCACACCTTACGAGAGCCGTGTCACCGAACCACTAGATTCGTCTCCGGCCACGGACTCCGAGCCGCTCATATCCGTGCCCGTCGAGTCCGACTGGGCGCCGATCATGGAGTTCACCTCCATGGATATCTTTCGGCACTCACCTTTTGGAGATGTGATAAATTTATTAAGGTCTCTCTCCCTATCAGGAGAACCTTGGCCGAACTATGTCTGGCTAGAATGGGATGCGGACGACGAAGGAATTCGCTGCCCACCCACCACCCACTTAGTAGCCACTGTCGACGACTTAACCGAGATGCTCGACTTCGGCTCCGAAGACTTCGGCGGTATGGACGACGAAGCAGGAGACGAACAGGATCCACCGCCCTCGGGGCACTAGACCGCCACCTCATGATATGATATATACATGGTGGACACCCCCAAAGAAGCCAATGGCGACGAGACAGCGGAGGATGACCCCTCCAAGAAGCAACCCAAGCGCCGACGTCAGCGGCGCCGCTCTAAGTCCCGCCACAGCAAGAGCAGTGATACCGGCACAGGAGATAATAACACTCCGGATAGCGCCGAAGACAACAACAATCCCCTCCAGCACGGTGTAGAGCTAGAGGATGAACAAGCTAGCCCTCCAGAGCAGGCAGCAGATGGAGAACCGGAGGAGGACAATTACATGCCTCTCTCTGAAGACGAGGCGAGCCTCGGCAACGACGAGTTCATCGTGCCTGAGGACCCCGTCGAGCAAGAGCGCTTCAAGCGCCGGCTTATGACCACGGCAAATAGCCTAAAGAAGAAACAACAATAGCTTCAAGATGACCAAGACTTGCTAGCAGACAGGTGGACCGAAGTCCTTGCGGCCAAGGAGCATGAACTCGAGTGCCCGTCCAAAAGTTACCTAAAACGCAGGTTGCTACCTCACCTCGAGGAGGAAGCATTGAAACCTCATTCACCAGTGTACGATGCGGCTAACCGACCACTACGCGGCCGAGCCAGAGAGGCGTTTCAGCCTAAAGTTCAGACCGCACCCCGTCGCCACTCAGTCAAAAATACTAAGGCCCGGGGCAACACAGAGGACCTGCGAGACATCTTGGACAGTAAGGCAAAAATCGCAAGGTCAATATACGGGACACGAGCACGTGCGCCCACACGGGACGATGATCGTCGCGTCGGATACACCAAGAGCAAATCTGGCCGGGCCGAATACAGTAGACAAGACTCATACGAACTACGTCGGGATATAGCCCGGCACAGAGGTGCCACACACCCCCTATGCTTCACTGATGAAGTTATGAATCATGAATTCCCGAAGGGTTTCAAACCCGTAAATATCGAATCATACGATGGCACAAGAGATCCCGCTGTATGGATTGAGGATTTCCTCCTTCACATCCACATGGCTCGCGGTGATGATTTACATGCCATCAAGTACCTCCCACTAAAACTCAAAGGACCAGCTTGGCATTGGCTGAATAGCTTGCCAGCAGATTCCGTTGGCAGTTGGGAGGATTTGGAAGATGCATTTCTTGACAACTTCCACGGCACTTATGTGCGGCCACCGGATGCTGATGACTTGAGCCACATAACCCAGCAGCCAGGGGAATCGGCCAGACAATTCTGGACACGGTTGCTACCTCTTAACCACTGCATTGGTTTTCCCCGAAGAGGAAGGGATGATGCAGCAAAGTAGCGTAAGAATTTCCCTCAGTTTTTGAGAACCAAGGTATCAATCCAGTAGGAGGCTACACGCGAGTCCCTCGTACCTGCACAAAACAAATAAATCCTCACAACCAACGCAAACAGGGGTTGTCAATCCCTATAAGGCCACTTACGAGAGTGAGATCTGATAGATATGATAAAGATAATATTTTTGGTATTTTTGTGATAAAGATGCAAAGTAAAATAAAGGCAAAGTAAATAACAAAGGAAATAACTAAGTAGTAGGAGATTAATATGATAAAGATAGACCCGGGGGCCATAGGTTTCACTAGTGGCTTCTCTCGAGAGCATAAGTATTCTACGGTGGGTGAACAAATTACTGTTGAGCAATTGACAGAATTGAGCATAGTTATGAGAATATCTAGGTATGATCATGTATATAGGCATCACGTCCGAGACAAGTAGACCGACTCCTGCCTACATCTACTACTATTACTCCACTCGTCGACCGCTATGCAGCATGCATCTAGAGTATTAAGTTAAAAACAGAGTAATGCCTTAAGCAAGATGACATGATGTAGAGGGATAAACTCATGCAATATGAAGAAAACCCCATCTTGTTATCCTAGATGGCAACAATACAATATGTGCCTTGCTGCCCCTACTGTCACTGGGAAAGGACACCGCAAGATTGAACCCAAAGCTAAGCACTTCTCCCATTGCAAGAAAGATCAATCTAGTAGGCCAAACCAAACTGATAATTCGAAGAGACTTGCAAAGATAACCAATCATACATAAAGGAATTCAGAGAAGATTCAAATATTATTCATAGATAGACTTGATCATAAACCCACAATTCATCGGTCTCAACAAATACACCGCAAAAAGAAGATTACATCGAATAGTTCTCCACAAGAGAGGGGGAGAACATTGTATTGAGATCCAAAAAGAGAGAAGAAGCCATCTAGCTACTAACTATGGACCCGTAGGTCTGAGGTAAACTACTCACACTTCATCGAAAAGGCTATGGTGTTGATGTAGAAACACTCCGTGATTGATGCCCCCTCTAGCGGAGCTCCGAAACAGGCCCCAAGATGGGATCTTGTGGATACAGAAAGTTGCGGCGGTGGAATTGGGTTTTTGGCTCCATATCTGATTGTTTGGGGGTATGTAGGTATATATAGGAGGAAGGAGTACGTCGGTGGAGCAACAGGGGGCCCACGAGGATGGAGGGTGCGCCTGGTGGGGGTGGGCGCGCCCTCCTACCTCGTGCCCTCCTCTTTTCTTTCTTGACGTAGGGTTCAAGTCTCCCGGGTCTTGTTCGTTGAGAAAATCACGTTCCCAAAGGTTTCATTCCGTTTGGACTCCATTTGATATTCCTTTTCTTCGAAACCCTAAAACAAGCAAAAAACAACAATTCTGGGCTGGGACTCCGGTTAATAGGTTAGTCCCAAAAATAGTATAAAAGTGGATAATAGAGCCCAATAATGTCCAAAACAGTAGATAATATAGCATGGAGCAATCAAAAATTATAGATACGTTGGAGACATATCAAGCATCCCCAAGCTTAATTCCTGCTCGTCCTCGAGTAGGTAAATGATAAAAACAGAATTTTTGATGCGGAGTGCTACTTGGCATAATTTTAATGTAATTCTTCTTAATTGTGGTATGAATATTCAGATCCGAAAGATTCAAGACAAAAGTTCATATTGACATAAAAATAATAATACTTCAAGCATACTAACAAAGCAATTATGTCTTCTCAAAATAACATGGCTAAAGAAAGTTATCCCTACAAAATCATATAGTCTGGCTATGCTTCATCTTCACCACACAAAATATGTAAATCATGCACAACCCCGATGACAAGCCAAGCAATTGTTTCATACTTTTGACATTCTCAAAATCTTCTCAATTTTCACGCAATACATGAGCGTGAGCCATGGACATAGCACTATAGGTGGAATAGAACGGTGGTTGTGGAGAAGACAAAAAGGGGAAGATAGTCTCACATCAACTAGGCGTATCAACGGGCTATGGAGATGCCCATCGATAGATATCAATGTGAGTGAGTAGGGATTGCCATGCAACAGATGCACTAGAGCTATAAGTATATGAAAGCTCAAAAATAAACTAAGTGGGTGTGCATCCAACTTGCTTGCTCATGAAGACCTATGGCAATTTGAGGAAGCCCATCATTGGAATATACAAGCCAAGTTCTATAATGAAAAATTCCCACTAGTATATGAAAGTGATAACATGAGAGACTCTCTACTATGAATATCATGGTGCTACTTTGAAGCACAAGTGTGGTAAAAGGATAGTAGCATTGTCCCTTCTCTCTTTTTCTCTCATTTTTTTATTTGGGCCTTTTCTCTTTTTTTATGGCCTCTTTTCTTTCTTTCTTTTTTGTCCAGAGTCTCATCCCGACTTGTGGGGGAATCATAGTCTCCATCATCCTTTCCTCATTGGGACAATGCTCTAATAATGATGATCATCACACTTTTATTTTTCTTACAACTCAACAATTACAACTCGATACTTAGAACAAAATATGACTCTATATGAATGCCTCCGGCGGTGTACTGGGATATGCAATGAATCAAGAGTGACATGTATGAAAGAATTATGAACGGTGGCTTTGCCACAAATACGATGTCAACTACATGATCATGCCAAGCAATATGACAATGATGGAGTGTGTCATAATAAACGGAACGGTGGAAAGTTGCATGGCAATATATCTCGGAATGGCTATGGAAATGCCATAATAGGTAGGTATGGTGGCTGTTTTGAGGAAGGTATATGGTGGGTGTATGATACCAGCAAAAGGTGCGCGGTATTAGAGAGGCTAGCAAAGGTGGAAGGGTGAGAGTGCGTATAATCCATGGACTCAACATTAGTCAAAAAGAACTCATATACTTATTGCAAAAATCTAAAAGTTATCAAAGCAAAGTATTACGCGCATGCTCCTAGGGGATATATTGGTAGGAAAAGACCATCGCTCGTCCCCGACCGCCACTCATAAGGAAGACAATCAAAAAATAAATCATGCTCCGACTTCATCACATAACGGTTCACCATACGTGCATGCTACGGGAATCACAAACTTCAACACAAGTATTCTTCAAATTCACAACTACTCAACTAGCACAACTTTAATATCACCATCTTCATATCTCAAAACAAGTATCAAGCATCGAACTTCTCATAGTATTCAACACACTCATAAGAAAGTTTTATTATTAATCTTGTATACCAAGCATATTAGGATTTTAAGCAAATTACCATGCTATTAAAGACTCTCAAAATAATCTAAGTTAAGCATGAGAGATCAATAGTTTCTATAAAACAAATCCACCACCGTGCTCTAAAAGATATAAGTGAAGCACTAGAGCAAAATTATATAACTCAAAAGATATAAGCGAAGCACATAGAGTATTCTAACAAATTCCAAATCATGTATGGCTCTCTCAAAAGGTGTGTACAGCAAGGATGATTGTGGTAAACTAACCATTAGGCACCCCAGGCTTTACACTTTATGCTTCCGGCTCGTATGTTGTGTGGAATTGTGAGCGGATAACAATTTCACACAGGAAACAGCTATGACCATGATTACGCCAAGCTATTTAGGTGAGACTATAGAATACTCAAGCTTTGGCTTTTAGGTGTCCTTAGATTATCTTGGGGGTGCCATGGGCATCCACAAGCTTAGGCTCTTGCCACTCCTTTTTGCATAATCCATCAAATCTTTACCCAAAACTTGAAAACTTCACAACACAAAACTTAAAGTAGAAAATCTCGTGAGCTCCGTTAGCGAAAGAAAATAAAAGACCACTTCAAGGTACTGTAATGAACTCATTATTTATTTATATTGGTGTTATACCTACTGTATTCCCACTTCTCTATGGTTTATAAACTATTTTACTAGCCATAGATTCATCAAAATAAGCAAACAACACACGAAAAACAGAATCTGTCAAAAACAGAATAGTCTGTAGTAATCTGTAGCTAGCGCAAGATCTGGAACCCCAAAAATTCTAAAATAATTTTCTGGACGTGAGGAATTTATATATTAATCATATGAAAAAGAATTAACTATATATCACTTTCCAAATAAAAATGACAGCAGTTCTCGTGAGCGCTAAAGTTTCTGTTTTTTACAGCAAGTTCAACAAGACTTTCCCCAAGTCTTCCCAACGGTTCTACTTGGCACAAACACTAATTAAACACAAAAAAACACAACCAAAACAGAGGCTAGATAAATTATTTATTACTAAACAGGAGCAAAAAGTAAGGAATAAAAATAAAATTGGGTTGCCTCCCAACAAGCGCTATCGTTTAACGCCCCTAGCTAGGCATAACAAGCAAGAATAGATCTAGGTATTGCCATCTTTGGTAGGCAATCCATAAGTGGCTCTCATAATAGATTCATAAGGTAATTTAATTTTATTTCTAGTAAAGTGTTCCATGCCTTTCCTTAATGGAAATTGGAATCTAATATTTCCTTCCTTCATATCAATAATTGCACCAATCGTTCTAAGGAAAGGTCTACCAAGAATAATAGGACATGAAGGATTGCAATCTATGTCAAGAACAATAAAGTCTACGGGTACATAATTCCTATTTGCAACACTAATAACATCATTAATTCTTCCCATAGGTTTCTTAATAGTGGAATCCGCAAGGTGCAAGTTTAGAGAGCAATCATCAAAATCACGAAAACCTAGCAAATCACACAAAGTCTTTGGAATCGTGGAAACACTAGCACCCAAATCACATAAAGCATAGCATTCATGATCTTTAATTTTAATTTTAATAGTTGGTTCCCACTCATCATAAAGCTTTCTAGGGATAGAAACTTCCAATTCAAGTTTTTCTTCATAAGATTGCATCAAGGCATCAACGATATGTTTAGTAAACGCTTTATTTTGACTATAAGCATGAGGAGAATTTAGCACGCATTGCAACAAGGAAATACAATCAATAAAAGAGCAATTTTCATATTTAAATTCCTTGAAATCCATAATAGTGGGTTTAGCAACATCTAGGGTTTTAATTTCTTCAATCCCACTTTTATCAATTTTAGCATCAAGATCAACAAATTCCGAATTCTTGGAACGCCTTCTAGGTAAAGGTGGATCATATTCAGTCCCATCATTATCAAGATTCATATTGCAAAAAAAATATTTAATAGGGGACACATCAATAACTTTTAGATCTTCATCTTTATTTTGATAGGAACTAGAAGAACACGCTCTTATAAAGGCATCTTTCTTAGCACGCATCCTAGCGGTTCTTTCTTTGCACTCATCAATGCAAATTCTCATAGCTTTGAGAGACTCATTGATATCATGCTTAGGTGGAATAGATCTAAGTTTCAAAGAATCAACATCAAGAGAAATCCTATCAACGTTCCTAGCCAAATCATCAATCTTAAGCAATTTTTTTTTCAATCATAGCATTAAAATTCTTTTGTGAAGTAATAAATTCTTTAATATTAGATTCAAAATCAGAGGGCATATTATTATAATTTCCATAAGAATTGTTGTAGGAATTATCATAATTATTAGAGGGATTACTAGGATAAGGCCTAGGATTAAAATTTCCTTTATACGCGTTGTTACCAAAATTGTTCCTACCAACAAAATTCACATCCATAGATTCATTATTATTCTCAATCAAAGTAGACAAGGGCATATCATTAGGATCAGAAGAAACACTCTTATTAGCAAATAATTTCATAAGTTCATCCATCTTTCCACTCAAAACATAACTTCTTCTATCGCATGCACCTTTTTATTAGTAGATCTTTCAGTATGCCATTGAGAATAATTAACCATAATATTATCTAGGAGTTTAGTAGCTTCTCCTAAAGTGATTTCCATAAAAGTGCCTCCCGCGGCCGAATCTAAAAGATTTCTAGAAGCAAAATTCAATCCGGCATAAAAATTCTGAACAATCATCCACAAATTTAAACCATGAGTAGGGCAACTACATATCATTAATTTCATTCTCTCCCAAGCTTGTGCAACATGTTCATGATCAAGTTGCTTAAAATTCATAATATCGTTTCTAAGAGAGATGATCTTAGCGGGAGGAAAATACTTAGAGATAAAAGCATCTTTGCACTTGTTCCATGAATCAATACTATTTTTAGGCAAAGACGAAAACCAAGCTTTAGCACGTTCTCTAAGCAAAAAAGGAAATAGCTTCAATTTAACAATATCATTATCCACATCTTTCTTCTTTTGCATGTCACACAAATCAACGAAGCTATTTAGATGGGTAGCTGCATCTTCACTAGGAAGGCCGGAAAACGGATCTTTCATGACAAGATTCAGCAAGGCAGTATTAATTTCACAAGATTCAGCATCGGTAAGAGGAGCAATCGGAGTGCTAATAAAATCATTGTTGTTGGTATTGGTGAAGTCACACAATTTAGTATTATCTTGAGCTATCGTGATAAGAAGCAAACTAACACACAACCAAACAAAAAGCAAACGGGCAAAAAGAGGCAAATAGAGAAAGAGAGGGAGGATAGAGAGAGAGGGCGAATAAAACGGCAAGGGTGAAGTGGGGGAGAGGAAAACGAGAGGCAAATGGCAAATAATGTAATGCGGGAGATAAGGGTATGTGATGGGTACTTGGTATGTTGACTTTTGTGTAGACCGTCCCGGCAACGGCGCCAGAAATGGCTTGTTGACGGGAGATAAAATGTTAACTTGACTTCGCGTGAGCCTCCCCGGCAACGGCGCCAGAAATCCTTCTTGCTACCTCTTGAGCACTGCGTTGGTTTTCGCCGAAGAGGAAGGGATGATGCAGCAAAGTAGCGTAAGTATTTCCCTCAGTTTTTGAGAACCAAGGTATCAATCCAGTAGGAGGCTACGCGCGAGTCCCTCGTACCTGCACAAAACTAATAAATCCTCCCAACCAACGCAAATAGGGGTTGTCAATCCCTATAAGGCCACTTACGAGAGTGAGATCTGATAAATATGATAAAGATAATATTTTTGGTATTTTTGTGATAAAGATGCAAAGTAAAATAAAGGCAAAGTAAATAACAAAGGAAATAACTAAGTAGTAGGAGATTAATATGATAAAGATAGACCCGGGGGCCATAGGTTTCACTAGTGGCTTCTCTCGAGAGCATAAGTATTCTACGGTGGGTGAACAAATTACTGTTGAGCAATTGACAGAATTGAGCATAGTTATGAGAATATCTAGGTATGATCATATATATAGGCATCACGTCCGAGACAAGTAGACCGACTCCTGCCTATATCTACTACTATTACTCCACTCGTCGACCGCTATCCAGCATGCATCTAGAGTATTAAGTTAAAAACAGAGTAACGCCTTAAGAAAGATGACATGATGTAGAGGGATAGACTCATGCAATATGAAGAAAACCCCATCTTGTTATCCTCGATGGCAACAATATAATACGTGCCTTGCTTCCCCTACTGTCACTGGGAAAGGACACCGCAAGATTGAACCCAAAGCTAAGCACTTCTCCCATTGCAAGAAAGATCAATCTAGTAGGCCAAACCAAACTGATAATTCGAAGAGACTTGCAAATATAACCAATCATACATAAAGGAATTCAGAGAAGATTCAAATATTATTCATAGATAGACTTGATCATAAACCCACAATTCATCGGTCTCAACAAACACACCGTAGAAAGAAGATTACATCGAATAGTTCTCCACAAGAGAGGGGGAGAACATTGTATTGAGATCCAAAAAGAGAGAAGAAGCCATCTAGCTACTAACTATGGACCCGTAGGTCTGAGGTAAACTACTCACACTTCATCGGAAAGGCTATGGTGTTGATGTAGAAGCCCTCCGTGATCGATGCCCCCTCCGGCGGAGCTCCGGAATAGTCCCCAAGATGGGATCTCGTGGATACAGAAAGTTGCGGCGGTGGAATTAGGTTTTTGGCTCCGTATCTGATCGTTTGGGGGGTACGTAGGTATATATAGGAGGAAGGAGTACGTCGGTGGAGCAATAGGGGGTCCACGAGGGTGGAGGGCGCGCCTGATGGGGGTGGGCGCGCCCCCTACCTCGTGGCCTCCTCTTTTCTTTCTTGACGTAGGGTCCAAGTCTCCCGGGTCTTGTTCGTTGAGAAAATCACGTTCCCGAAGGTTTCATTCCGTTTGGACTCCGTTTGATATTCCTTTTCTTCGAAACCCTAAAACAGGCAAAAAACAACAATTCTGGGCTGGGCCTCCGGTTAACAGGTTAGTCCCCAAAATAGTATAAAAGTGGATAATAGAGCCCAATAATGTCCAAAATAGTAGATAATATAGCATGGAGCAGTCAAAAATTATAGATACATTGGAGACGTATCAATAGTTCCTGACTAAGAAAAATCAAATTGTAGACTATCCGGATGCAGAGGCCCTAGCGGCATTCAAGCATAACACCCGCGACGAGTGGCTCGCCCGCCACCTCGGCCAAGAAAAGGCGAAATCAATGGCAGCCCTCACAATACTCATGACCCGCTTTTGCGCGGGCGAGGACAGCTGGCTGGCTCGCAGCAACAACACATCAAGTAATCCGGATACCTCGGATACCAAAGATGTTAACAGTAGGCAGCGTCGTAATAGACCAAAGCGCCACAATAACGGCGATAACACTGAAGATACGACAGTTAATGCCGGATTCAGAGGCTCTAGATCCGGTCAGCGAAAAAAGCCATTTAAAAGAAATACTCCGGCTCCGTCTAGTCTGGATCGCATACTGGATCGCTCGAGTCAAATCCACGGCACCCCCGACAAGCCAGCCAATCACACCAACAGAGAATGCTGGGTGTTCAAACAGGCCGGCAAGATAAATGCCGAAAATAAGGACAAGGGGCTGCATAGCGATGACGAGGAGGAGCCTCGACCGCCGAACACAAGAGGACAGAAGGGGTTTCCCCCACAAGTGAAGACGGTGAACATGATATACGCAACCCACATTCCCAAGAGGGAGCGGAAGCGTGCACTAAGGGACGTCTATGCGATGGAGCCTGTCGCCCCAAAGTTCAACCCATGGTCTGCTTGTCCGATCGCCTTCGATCGCAGGGACCACCCCACTGGCATCCGTCATGGCGGATCCGCCGCACTGGTCCTAGACCCCATCATTGACGGATTTCACCTCACTCGAGTCCTTATGGACGGCGACAACAGCCTGAACCTGCTTTATCAGGATACAGTGCGAAAAACGGGTATCGATCCCTCAAGAATCAAACCCAGCAAAACCACCTTTAAAGGCGTCATCCCAGGTGTAGAGGCCCATTGCACAGGCTCAATCACACTGGAAGCGGTCTTCGGATCACCGGATAACTTCTGAAGCAAAGAGTTAATCTTCAACATCGTCCCGTTTCGCAGTGGCTATCATGCACTGCTCGGACGGACAACATTTGCAAAATTCAATGCAGTGCCGCATTACGCATACCTCAAGCTCAAGATGCTAGGACCCCGCGGGGTCATAACAGTAAATGGAAACACAGAACGCTCGCTCCGTACAGAAGAGCACACTGCGGCTCTTGCAGCAGAGGCACAAAGCAGCCTGTTCAGGCAGACCACTCATTCCGCGTTACAGCCCCCGGACACCTTCAAGCGAGTCCGGAACAATCTGCAACAGGATCGCCTGGCGCGATTAGCGCTCGCCTAGAAATCCGGCCCCTGTCCCAGTCCCAGTGCAGCGACGAAATTCGTGTCGTGCGTACATAACTACGCATTGAAAATACCATGGACATAGGCGGGGGCACAATCAGGACACGCCCCACATTGTGGCTTAACCACACCAGGGCTGTATACCTTTGACATTCCTTTTCTCTTTCAGGGCCTAACTCTTCGGAAGCCCTTTCTGGCAGTCCGATTGTCGGACACATTCCAGAAGCAACAACCAAGGCGGCAAGAAGCTAATATGAACACGGGAACCGCCAGGTGGTCTCTAGTAATACTTGATATACCCACTTTTCACTATTTATACGTAGCTTACCTTAGGATAGGACATTTCGAATTGTCCTATTTTATGCTTATTGCACTACTTGTACCAGTACGCTTCGACATATTATTCAAATAACAATGCATATTATTAATCTGTCATTGCATTATTTAAGTTTTTCTCTTTCTCTTATATGTCCATTTACGATATTCTGCACCTGCACGCTCGGGAGTACGCCAGGGGCTCTCGTTTACCCCATAATACGGCGCAAGAAGTCCGAACACTTTCGACAGTGCGGCACCCCGAACTTATAGCATTATATGCATCAACTCCGAATCATGTCTTGGGTCAAATGTTGGGTTGCCCGGCTCCCATGCTTTGGTACCTTACGTTCCGCTATATCGGCTAAGGTAGCGGTGGGAGAACTACTGCGATTGTGTCCCAGTTCTTCCGGACGAGCTGAGGTGCTCTACTGAGGTGCTCGTCCGGCGGCGACCAGGCTCCTTGCCCTCCGGCGGCCCCTCCTTCACAAGATTCACAGCGTCCAACTTCGCCCAGTGCACCTTCGCCCCAGCAAAAGCCCTGTGTGCACCTTCGATGCAGACGGACCACTTGATGACTTCAAGCCGTGGGCAGGCTTCCACCATCCGCCTCACCAGACCGAAGTAGCTGCCGGACAGGGGCTCGCCAGGCCACATCTGGACTATAAGGCCCCTCATGGCCTATTCGGCCGCCTTGTGAAGTTCGACCACTGCTTCAGCTGGTCGCTCAAGGACACGGGGTGTTCGGTCCCAGTATACTGAGACCAGAACAACTTCTCCGCTGAGCTCCCCTCCTCAGCGCAGTAAAACTCTGCAGCATCTAGCACACCGCGGGGAAGATCTGCAAACGCTCCTGGAGAGCTCCGAACTCGGGTAAGAAAAAGGAAAGTCTCCTTCACATGCTTGCTTTGCAAATTGAATGCCTTACCCGCTGCTATCTTCTTCGCCGCATCAATCTCCTAGAGGGCCTTGTGGGCTTCGGCCTTGGTGCTCCGGACGCTTTTAAGCGCCTGCGCGAGCTCGGACTCTCGCGTCTTGGAGTCAAGCTCCAAGGACTCGTGCTTTTTGGCAAGAGCCTCGAGCTCTTGTTGCACCTCGCCCACTCGGGCTCCTTGTTTCTCCCGTTCAATGCGTTCTTTGGCCGCTTTGTCTTCGGCCTCGGATAACGCCTTCCTCAGGGTCTCCACCTCGGTCGTGGCCCCTGACAAATTCATGATGATCCTATTACTTTACATCGAACTTCTTTCTAACTATATAAACTGGGGTATATCTTACCTTTGCTCTCTTCGAGCTGCCCCTTGGTAAGGCCGAGCTCGTCCTCGGACCACTTCAGGGCCTGCTTCAGCACAGAGACCTCCGCAGTACGTGCGGCAGCGGCCAGCAGGGATGCCTGCACATACACATAGACATACTCTAATTAGACTCCTGAGTTATCATTTGATACTCTATTCGGCTTTTCTTCGCGAACGCCGAACATAGCATCAGGGGCTACTATCTATGCGGTAATATTTTCTTATATTTTGAATGCTTACCTCAAAGCCTGTTAGGAGGCTAGCGCAAGCTTCGGTCAGTCTGTTTTTGGCGGACTGAACCTTCTTGACCACCGCACTCATGATAGCGCGGTGCTCTTCATCGATGGAAGCACTGTGAAGCGCTTCCAGCAAGTTGTCCGGTGCCTCTGGTTGGACAGAGGACACCAGCATGGATGGTTGGCCCCCCTTAATGGGGGACCGCCTGCCGGAGTCTGGAACCATCGAAGGTTCCGGCGTAGTGTCCGGCTGGGGCCCAAACTCGAAGCCCGTAGGAGCCTCGCTCCCTTGGTACCCAAGGTCCGGGAGGTCGCCGTGAGGCGCCCCCAGGATCACCTCCCCTTGGCTCGGTGCCTTTTGAGACAACACCTCAGCGTTGTCCATAGGGCGAGGGGTGGAAGCCGTCGGAGGAGAACCGCTGTTCATATCCGACGAGCCCAAAGAACTGCTCGACGAGGGTATGTCGAGATGAGCTCGGGCCGGACTGCATAATCATGTTCGGCATGAGCAAAGGCAGTACAATAAAACATACCATGAAGTACTATGGTGTACGGACACTTACGACTTCGCCAGGGGCTTGTCCTTGGGTAGCCACTCATCGCCGCTGTCGGCGGCTATCGTGGCACAGTCCGAAGGGAGGGTCTTTCCCTTCTTGGACCCTTCGACCTCTCCGGATGGGTCGACCTTCCTTTTCTTGTCTCCCCTGGCTGGGGAGGGGGGGAGAACTTTTCTCCTCCTCCTTGTTTCCATGGGAGGAGTGCGCGTCGGACTCATCGGACGATGAGTCCAATAGAACCTTGCACCGGAGACCCTTTCGGGTCCCCGTGGCCTTCTTCTTGGCCTTCTTTTCCGCATCTTCATTAGAAGAGCGTCTACAGGATCTTCGGGCAGGGGGGCTAGGCAATCAAGCTGCTCCGCTGTCTTTATCTAGTCCTGTTAATGACATGAAAGCTTAGATCCAGCACATAACTAAACCAAGGCAAATAAATACCCTGAGAGATATAAAAGCCTACCGGATGGGCGCGGCGCTTTGCGCTGAGTCCACGGTCCTCGGTGAGGGAGGGAGGCATCTCGGCGCCCTTGAACAGCACCCTCCAGACGTCCTCGTGCGTCGTGTCGTAGAGCTCTCGCAGCGTCTGGTGCTCGGCCGAGTCGAACTCCCACAAAACAAATGCCCGTCGTTGGCACAGAATGATCCGGCGGAAGAGCATAACCTGGACCACGTTGACGAGTTTGATTTTCTTGTTCGTCATGTTCTGGATGCAGGTCTGGAGTCCGGTCAGCTCTACCGAAGAACCCTAGGACAGGCCCTTCTTTTCCAGGCGGTGAGCTGCGTGGGGATTCCAGATCGAAATTTGGGGGCCGCCACCCAGTTGGAGTCGCGTGGCTCGGTGATGTAGAACCACCCCGATTGCCACCCCTTTATGGTATCCACGTAGGTACCCTCGAGCCAGGTGACATTAGGCATCTTGCCCACCATGGCACCTCCGCACTCGGCTTGCTGGCCACCCACCACCTTCGGTTTGACACTGAAGGTTTTCAGCCATAGGCCGAAGTGGGGCCTGATGCGGAGGAAGGACTCGCACACGATGATAAACGCCGAGATGTTGAGGATGAAGTTGGGGGCCAGATCATGAAAATCCAGCCCGTAGTAGAACATGAGCCCGCGGACAAAAGGGTGGAGAGGAAATCCCAGTCCATGGACGAAATGGATAAGAAAGACTACCCTCTCATGGGGTTCGGGCGTTGGGATGATCTGCCCCGGATTCGGCAGCCGGTGCGCGATATTCCCAGCTAGGTATCTGGCTTCCCGTAACTTTTTGATGTTCTACTCCGTGACGGAGGAGACCATCCACTTGCCTCCTGCTCCGGACATGATTGGAGTGGTTTGAGAAGAAGAACGCGAGCTTGGGCGCTAGAGCTCGGGTGTGCGGGAATGGGTAAGCGAGAAGGAAGAAGGCGTGGGTGAAAAAAGTAAATCTTTGTCCCTTTATAAGGGCGGAGGAGGCGATGAGTCTCCCCACTTGCCTGGCAAAACCGCTTATTCCCCAGGCGCCGTAATTGATGGTGCGGTTGGGTTACCCACGTCCGTATTGATGAGAATCCCGTGATAAGGGGAACACGATCTCTGCTTTGATAAGACGTGTCAAGAAAAACGCCTCGTGATATGTGCGGAGCTGGTTAAGAAAAGCGGTTCGAATAATAACCGGGCCATGAAGTGATGTCATACTGTGAAAACGTGTCAGTAGATTAGATTTGTGGAAGTATTATTCTCTCTACGGTGGTATGTGGAACTTATTTTGCAGGGTCGGACACTATCCTTGCATTCAGACTCTTCCATGGTGTATTCGGAGGAGGAACCCGCCTTGCAATGCCGAAGACAACACTGCACGCAGGACTCATCATCATTGAAGCCTGGTTCAGGGGCTACTAAAGGAGTCCTGGATTAGGGGGTCTCCGGACAACCGGACTATATCCTTTGGCCGGACTGTTGGACTATGAAGACACAAGATTGAAGGCTTCGTCCCGTGTCCCGACGGGACTCTACTTGGCGTGGAAGGCAAGCTAGTCAATACGGATATGTATATCTCCTCCTTTGTAACCGACCTTGTGTAACCCTAGCCCCCTCCGTTGTCTATATAAACCGGAGGGTTTTAGTCCGTAGGACAATAGACAATCATACCATAGGCTAGCTTCTAGGGTTTAGCCTCTCTGATCTCGTGGTGGATCAACTCTTGTAATACTCATATCATCAAGAACAATTAAGCATGACGTAGGGTATTACCTCCATCAAGAGGGCCCGAACCTGGGTAAACATCGTGTCCCCTGCCTCCTGTTACCATCCGCCTTAGACGCACAGTTTAGGACCCCCTACCCGAGATCCGCCGGTTTTGACACCGACGGAGAGGAAGAGGAGTTCATCCGTATTAAGCCACGGGATGGATTCTCCATGTACAACCCTCCAAGCTGGGTGAGCTATCACTCTTTACTCCCAACCTTCCCGCATTCTTCGTCGTAAATACTCACCTTGCCATTTCATGGTAGGAACTGCGAAAAGCTGTAAGGGAGGTCAACAGCCCACCTCCACAACCGGAGGACCCTGACCGGGCCCTCGATCCCGGACTCGAAGAGGATCCGGACATATTTGTGGAGCTGATAGATAGGACATTCTATCAGTTGAGCTACGATGACGCCATGGTGGCCATCATAGCCGACTATCCTGGGCTACTCCCTGCATCGCAGGTGAGGAAAAACCGGAGTCCCATGCACTTCACCTACCGTACACATATGGTGTTTTATAGGGAAGGCCTTCGGGACGCCATGCCAAACCCGCAGTGACTCGCCAACAAGGGGCACCGAAGCCGGGTAGGCCAAAAATGAAGGCGGTCAGGACTGAGATGCCGGCGCAGAGGTATGATACAAAACCTTGCTCCGTGGTTGTCATCTTTCTTTAAAATATAATGACGTCCATGTTTCCTAGTAGTAAAAACGCTCGCCGGACTATATCCGGAGAGGTTGCCGATCACGCCTCCACCAGTCGGGCTCCAGGGCCGGACATAGAGGCGGAAGCTAACACGGGGCGGATGCCGGATGCTCCTCCTATAGAGGATGCGGACAGACTATCCGCTACAAATTCCGAAGTGGAGAGCGCCATGAATCACAGGCGTCACCGGGCCGTACTCCGTGACGCTTGTTTCTCCCAAGAGGCGTTCGATGCCTTCAACTCAGGAGACGCGTACATCCGTGCTGCTCAAAATGGTCTTGCCAGAGCCACATACCACTATGTAAAGGATATACGGGTAGGAAAATATGACGATTATATATATATATCAGTAGCCCCTAAGACTTGAAACAGTTGACACAACTGATTTAAGGATCATTATTTGTGCAGGTTCTTACAGAGAAGAATACCCAATTGTCTCAAGAGCTGGAAGAGTGCAAAGCCCAGCTATAGGCCGCGGTGGCCGTGTTGAAGGAGTCCGAGAAGGCCCCCTCTGGTAACAGTTGCATCTGTTGCGAAGAATTACCGGTACCAGATAGTATGTAGCATGCATGCAAATCTAACAGTAGATATTGCAGATGACCCCTGAGTGAATTCGGAGGCCGTGCCGGAGGATGCACACTGTGCTAATCGACAGCTAAATGCTGGCGAGCGCGTGCTTACGCGGGTCAGGCAGGAGAAAAATAATCTCCAGGACGCCAATATCCGGCTGGACGTGGAACTAAAAGACGTCTGAGCCCAACTTGCGGACTCCGTGAAGGAGAATAAGCGGCTTCGACGCGACATTTTTAGTAAGTGCTTGAACGAACTTTTGAAGGAGTTCGGCGAAGAAGCCGGTTAATAGAGTTATGTCTGCAGGTATGCTGACGGGTCGTCCCGCGGAGGAGATGCCCGGGTTTGCGGGTGATCTTCTAACAGAGCTCTCACAACTGCACGAACAAGTTCGGCAGGTGATGCAGGGTATTGCCCAAGCCTTGTGGCCATCCGCGTCCCCGCCAGGAGGCATGGGGGAGCTTATAGAGAAGCTCAAGGGAGCGCGGCGGCACTTCCGATTATGGAAGATATCAGCCTACCGACAAGGTGCGAGGGAAGCCCGGGCTATGGTGAAGACGCGATATACCAAAGCTGACCCAAACCACATGGCCAAGGTCGGACCTGTGGGGCCCGATGGGAAAGAGATCCTCGTCAGTTTGGTGTATGACCAAGTAGAATTAGCTGCGAATTATTCCCAACAGGATTGTAGGCTAGACAGCCTGTTGGATGGTATAGAAGAAGAATTTAATCACTCTCAGTGACTATGTACTTCAAGTGACATATATAATGTCCCTAGCCGGATTGTAAATCATTTGTCATGGCGGACCTTTTCGCTTCGACCTCTGGACCCGATAGTCCGGAGTGTATCCGAATACCCACTCGGTTATGTAAAAACCGGGGTATGCATGGAAACCAGGCGTAGGGGTCATAAGTGCTTGAACAGACAAGTACCCAACTAGCTATGTTATATTACATGGATAGTAAGAAACATCTTCCAGGGAGAATAGTTCCGTTAAGGGTTCCTTTCCCTGGGTACGCATGCCCTAATGTGCATGTCCAAATTGCGAAAAGAGATGCAGGCTATAAACATCTGGGGGCATGTGTCGAATTAAATAAAAGTCATCTTTTGTTCATCGACCGAATATTCCCTTAAGAACGCTAGCTTTCGGCTTCACCCAGTCTGAGGTACACATCCATCTGACCCGGCAGTAACAATCGCAGAGGTGCTCCCCTTATGCCCTAGCCGAATTAACGGAACGTAGGGCATAAATACAAGAGCCAGGCAACCTAGCTTGGCCAAAACTTAAGTCATATCAATGCATATAATGGCGAAAAAGGTACATGCGGAAGAATAACACATGTGCGGGGCATAAAGCCCAGAAAATAGTTATATTAAGCTTCTGTATAAGAAGCCCCCAGGTATAATGAGCGCGGTTAGCGCGTCAAGATTGTGTAACCAAGACACAAGTTTAGCCTTTTAAGGCCTTGAGGGGAAAAAAGAGAGAGAAAGAGAGAACAGATAGATAATTGATATGCAAAAAATTGACGGAGGTAAGGAGACGAACATAGAGTCCGAGACTAGGCGTAGAATACATAGAGTCCGAGACTAGGCGTAGAATCTTCGGAGTCTGGCTGTGTTCCATGGGTTTGGCTCGAGTCGATTGTCCGATGCATCCCGTAGACGGTACGCTCCACCGGTCAGAACCTGGTCAATAATGAAGGGACCTTCCCATTTGGGCTTGAGCTTGTTCTTTTTCTTCTCCGGCAGGCGTAGAACTAGTTCGCCAACGTTATACGTTTGGCCCGTACTTCTCTGCTTTGATACCTTTGAGCCTGTTGCTGATAGAATGCGGAACGGGCTTTTGCCACGTCGCGCTCCTCTTCCAGGGCGTCCAAACTGTCCTGCTGATCGAGCTCGGCCTCTTTTTCTTAGTACATGCGCACTCGAGGTGAGTCATGAATTATGTCGCAAGGCAGAACTGCCTCTGCGCCGTACACCATAAAAACGATGTGTATCCGGTAGTGCGATTCAGCATGGTCCGCAGCCCCCATAGTACGGAGTCGAGCTCCTCTACCCAGTGTGTGTTTGATTCCTTTAAGGACCGCACTAATCTGGGTTTGATGCCGATCATGATAAGACCATTTGCTCATTCGACTTGACTGTTAGTTTGCAGGTGATAGACAGAAGCATAATCGAGCTTGATGCACATGTTGCTGCACCAAAGTTTCACCTCGTCGGCTGTAAAGTTCGTGCCGTTGTCAGTGATGATGCTGTGGGGGATGCCATAACGGTGTACAACCTCAGATATGAAGTCTATCACCGGTCTGGATTCAGCCATTTTGACAGGTTTGGCTTCTATCCATTTGGTGAATTTATCCACCATGACCAGTAAGTATTTTTTCTTATGGGTTCCCGCTTTAAGGGGTCCAACCATATCAAGCCCCCAGACCACAAAGGGCCAAGTAATGGGGATTGTTTGGAGAGTGGTAGGCGGCATATGGCTTTGGTTTGCAAAAAGCTGGCAACCGATGCAATGTTGGACCAGATGTTGTGCATCTGCTCGGGCCGTCGGCCAATAGAAACCTATACGGAAGGCCTTGGTTACAAGGGCCCGGGCTACAACGTGATGGCCGCTGAGTCCAGCATGGATTTCTGCCAAAATCTTCCGCCCTTCCTCTTCGGAGATGCACCTTTGAAGGACTCCGGTAGTGCTTTTCTTATAGAGCTCTCCCTCGTGGACCCTGTAGGCTTTAGATCGACGCACTATGTAGGGTTCCTCGTTTTGGTCCTCGGGTAGTTCCTGCCTAGTTAGGTAGGCCAAGAATGGTTCTGTCCGCGTGGCGATGACGACCATTATCACGTGGGCTGAAGGTGTTATTTCAATAGCAGAGACTCCGATTGTGTCAGAGTGTTCGATATCTGGTGTTGTGGCCGGGTCCGGACTATTATTACCAGTGTCCCCTTCCCATACCACGGATGGCTTAAACAACTTTTCCAGGAAGATGTTAGGTGGGACAGTGTCGCGCTTAGCGCCGATACGGGCGAGGATATCCGCCGTTTGATTGTTTTCCCGAGCCACATGGTGGAATTCAAGCCCCTCGAACCGAGCTGACATTTTGAGGACGACGTTGCGATATGCCGCCATTTTCGGATCCTTGGCATTGAAGTCTCCATTTATTTGAGATATTGTGAGGTTCGAGTGCCCACGCACCTCCAGGCGTTGAATGCCTATGGAAACTGCCATCCGGAGACCATGAACAGGGCCTCATATTCGGCTGCGTTGTTGGACTATGTATATAGTATTTGGAGTACGTATTGGACTGTATCTCCGATGGGGGACGTCAGGACGACGCCAGCTCCCAGACCAGCCAGCATTTTAGAGCCGTCAAAGTGCATGATCCAATTGGAGTATGCGCCGTACTCTTTAGGGAGTTCGGCTTCTGTCCATTCGGCGACGAAATCGGCCAGTACTTGCGACTTAATGTCCCGCCATGGTCTATATGTTATGTCGAACGGGAGGAGCTCGATAGCCCATTTGGCAATCCGGCCGGTGGCATCGCGGTTGTTTATTATGTCATTGAGTGGTACTTCTGAGGCCACCGTGATTGAACACTCTTGAAAGTAGTGTCGTAATTTCTGGGATGCCATGAATACCGCGTATGCTATCTTTTGATAATGTGGGTACCGTGATTTGCATGGGGTGAGGACAGTGGATACATAATATACCGGCTTTTGAAGTGGGAATTTATGTCCGTCCGTCTCTCGTTCGACGACGAGCACTGCGCTTACAACTTGGTGAGTTGCCGCTATATATAACAACATTGGTTTGCCGACATTTGGCGCAGCCAAGATTGGGTTGGTGGCCAGGATGGCTTTTATTTCCTCCAATCCGGTCGTGGCTGCGTCTGTCCACTCGAAGTGTTCGGTGCGCCAAAGAAGGCGATACAGGGGGAGTGCCTTTTCTCCTAATCGGGAGATAAAGCGGCTTAAGGCCGCCACACATCCAGTTAACTTCTGGATTTGCTTGAGGTCAGTTGGGATAGCCAACTGCGACAGAGCCCGGATCTTAGCCGGATTTGCTTCAATTCCTCTACTGGAGACGATAAATCCTAGGAGCTTTCCGGCGGGCACGCTGAAAACACATTTTTCCGGATTGAGCTTAATGTCGTATGTTTGGAGATTGTCGAACGTGAGCCTCAATTCATCTATTAAGGAGTCGACGTGTCTGGTTTTAACGACCACATCGTCGACGTATGCCTCCACTGTTTTGCCGATCTGCTTTTCCAGACATGTCTGAATCATGCGCTGATACGTTGTGCCGGCATTTTTGAGACCGAAGGGCATTGTGTAAAAACAGAAAGGGCCGTATGGAGTGATAAATGTCATTGTGGCTTGATCGCACTCCGCCATCTTAATTTGGTGGTACCCGGAGTATGCGTCGAGGAAGCACAATGAGTCGTGTCCTGCGGTAGCGTCGATAATTTGATCGATGCGAGGGAGGGGGAAGGGATCCTTTGGGAAGGCCTTATTAAGGTCCTTGAAGTCGACGCATAGGCGCCAGGATTTGTCCTTCTTTGGTACCATCACCAGGTTTGCTAGCCAGTCCGGATGCTTTATTTCTCTAATGAATCCGGCCTCCAGTAACTTGGCTAGCTCCTCTCCCATGGCTTGTCGCTTAGGTTCGGAGAAACACCGAAGAGTCTGCTTGACCGGCTTGAATCCCTTTAGAATGTTAAGGCTATGCTCGGCCAGCCTGTGTGGGATTCCTGGCATGTCTGAAGGATGCCAGGCAAATATGTCCCAATTCTCGCGCAAGAACTCCCGTAGTGCGGCGTCTACAGCGGGGTTTAACTGTGCCCCGATGGATGCTGTTTTTGTGGGGTCCGTTGGATGGACTTGGAATTTGACTATTTCGTCCGCTGGTTTAAAAGAGGTGGACTTGGATCTTTTGTCTAGTATCACGTCGTCCCTGTCCACTTTGGAGCGCAGCACGGTTAATTCCTCCGCCACAAGGGCTTCGGATAATGCCTCGAGGGCTAGTGCAGCTGTTTTGTTCTCGGCACACAACGCTATGTCCGGATCACTAGCTAGAGTGATGGTTCCATTGGGCCCGGGCATTTTGAGCTTCATGTACCCATAATGGGGTATGGCTTGGAAGATCATGAATGCCTCCCGCCCTAGAAGGG
Organism: Triticum urartu; assembly: GCF_003073215.2. NCBI lineage: Eukaryota > Viridiplantae > Streptophyta > Magnoliopsida > Poales > Poaceae > Triticum > Triticum urartu. Next base: position 351,522,485 of record NC_053024.1, on the reverse strand, counting down.
CGTGGTATCCGCTACTGAACGGGGCCACTTGGAACGTAATTTCTTCGGACCTGTAATTCTCTGGAGTGCCGAATGCCACATCTAGTGTGATTTTCCCAGCGCAACGTGCCTCCCGACTAGGGATTATTCCTCGGAAGGTCGTGCTGCTTTGCTCAGTACGGTTTCTGTCTATTTGCATTTTTTGAAGAGTCTCCTCATAAATGAGGTTTAATCCACTGCCGCCGTCCATGAGCACTTTAGTGAGCCGAAAGACGTCCACAATTGGACTGAGGACCAAGGCGGCTGGTGCTCGGGCTGTTCGGAATTTAGGTTCGTCACTGGCATTGAAGGTGATGGCCGTGTCGCTCCATGGATTTATTGCTACCACGTGGCAGACTTCGGCAAGGCTGCGGAGTGCTCACTTACGCCTATTATTTGAGGCGAAGGTCTTGAAGACTGTCAATACTGTATTGTTATCCATGGGATGGTGCTTTGAGGTGTTTTGGATGAGAAGATCCTCATCGCTCTTGGCCACCTGCCGGAGTACCCAACATGCTCTAAGGCTGTGTGTTGGTATGGTATCTGCTGTACTATGAATTTTGCAGGGCCCGTTAAGCCATCCCTCCAATATGGTTCCACGCCCTGTAGTGGGCTTTTGCTTCTTTGTAATTGATAATTGAGTTGGGCGACTTATGAGAGTGCGCCCTTTTAGTTCGTACTGGGGGTTTTGCCAGAGCCGGATTATCCCAAAATTTTGTTTGGGTTTTCCAGGTGCTTTCCATCGTACAGTACTTCCGTACTATGGGCGCCAAGTCAGCGAAGTGTGCTATGTCACGACGACTTATGGCGTTGAGTATTCCCTTGTCCGTGCAATTGTTGCAAAAGAACGAGATTGTGTCTTCCTCGCGACAGTCCTTGACCTTGTTCATTACAAGGAGGAATCTGGCCCAATAGTGATGTACTGTCCCTTGGGGCTCTTGCCTAATGTGGGAAAGATCATTTGTATCTGGGTGGGTGGGTGGATTTAAGTCCAGACCTTGACCCAATCCGAGACTCCGGGGCGGGGGAGTTTCCGATCTTGGAAGTTCGGGCTCCGGGATGTTGCCCCGCGAGTTCGGCATGCAACCTGATTCTAGGTTCAGGGTTAGGGCGATGTCCTCCCGTGGGCGGGTATCCGGCTCGGAGAGCTCGGGAATCCGGACATAGTTCGTCCTCAGGATAGAGGGAGAATCGCTGCATTGCTCCTCCACCACCGCTATTCGATGAGTGAACGGCAGAGAGTTAATCTCCCTTTGGTCAGGTTTAAGCCCAATCCGATCCTAGTCCGTAGCGACTCCCAGAGCGGCGATGCGATCCAAGAGCTCATTCAAAGAGGAGAGCTCAATTGGATCCATCTTCTTGGTGAATTTCGAGCCGATGTGGCGGCTATTTTCGATGACCCGAGAAGTCATCGTTGGCGCAGCGGCTGAGCGGGCGGTCATGACGAAGCCGCCTAGTCAGAGAGTTTGGTCTACAGCCAGGGCTCCCCCAGAGGTGATGTTGTCCTTGACAACGATACGAGCCATCCCTCCTTATGATGACGACACCGTGGAACTCTCAATGAAAGCACCAATGTCGGTGTCAAAACCGGCGGATCTCGGGTAGGGGGTCCTGAACTGTGTGTCTAAGGCGGATGGTAACAGGAGGCAGGGGGAACGATGGAGGTAATACCCTCTTGATGGAGGTAATACCCTACGTCCTGCTTGATTGTTCTTGATGATATGAGTATTACAAGAGTTGATCTACCACGAGATCATAGAGGCTAAACCCTAGAAGCTAGCCTATGGTATGATTGTTGTTGTCCTATGGACTAAACCCTCTGGTTTATATAGACACCGGAGGGGGCTAGGGTTACACAGAGTCGGTTACAAGGGAGGAGATCTACATATCCGTATTGCCAAGCTTGCCTTCCACGCCAAGGAAAGTCCCATCCGGACACGGGACGAAGTCTTCAATCTTGTATCTTCATTGTCCAACAGGCCGGCCAAAGGATATAGTCCGGCTGTCCGGAGACCCCCTAATCCAGGACTCCCTCAGTCGCCCATGAAAGGATACTAGACAGTAGCTGGCATGCATGAATTCTACATCGTGAGCATAGATCATGACGTACAAGAGCTATGAAACTAATCTCTATGTGCTACAAACAAAACCTAGTTTGAAGATGAAGCAATCTATTTTCATGCATGCACCTGATTTTGGGATCAACAACAGGTATATAGGTGGTGGTGGTCAAATTGCATACAAACCCTAATGTGAAAAACTGAAGTATCCCATGATTTACATGAACTAGCCCAAAACAGAAATAGTTTTTTTTCCAGAACTAGCTCTAAAGATGCGATCGCTGTGACCAAATGGTAGAACGAAATAAAGATCTGTAAACTGTACTGGAAAGTAGACATCTAGGGCTACATGATGACAAAATATATTGAAGTTTGGCATACCGAGTTGATAGCTGTACTGCTCGCAAAATCGGTGATAATCTGTACTGATTCGCTCGTCAGAAACGGTGGCTCGGAGATGACCTCGGTGACGAAGATTGGCTGCATGGATTTGATAGAAATTTTAGGGGAAGGTTGATGACATCATATGAGTTAGATCAGAGAGGTTTCATGGTTCTACAAAACGTGAAACAAGGGAGTAATATTAGACTACAAACCGAAGGTTTGAACTTGCCCAGAAACTTGCCTGAACAGGGTCTCGGTAGATTGGATGGCCAGAGAGTTTGCACCGTTGGATCGACCTCAAGCTTTATGAGCTTGGAGTAGACTCAAAGACACAGAAGTTTCACCTTTGGATCTTCAAGAGGATGCTCGAGTCACTGGGAATAGATGGATTACGGGACAGATTCCCGCTGTCTCGCGGATTCTGCGAGATCAACTTGTGGCGGCTTTGGGGCAGCTCGTGAGGTATGGACATATGGTTTCATGGAATTTTAGCCCTGGGGTGTAGGAGAAGTATTTATAAGGGTCCTAGGTCGGTTGGGGCTGCCCTAGATCGAATAGAATTGGGTAGAGATTGAGTTTCTTTCTTGTATTCAAAGATAAGGCTAGAATCTGGGTCTGGTTCAGGTGGGTTGAATTTGGTCGCCCTAAAGGAACCTTCTGGAGTCAAGAGAACATGTTGGGGCTGAGGTAAAGATATATAGCTAGCCTTGGGTCGTTGGGATTGAGCCCGGTTGAAACCAGTGTGTTTGGGTCGCCGGTTTAGAAGAAAAGATTGCCAAGTGGGCTGGATTTCGAGTAGAAGGTGAATAGGAGTCCAAATGTCCCCTGGCTCGAATACTAATGAACCTTCAATGAACTTGACCCAAGAGACGATGGGGCAAAAGATAAAATGAAAACAGCTCCTAACTTACGTAACAACAATAACAAGACAAAGGTTTAAAAGTGGTATGTTACAAAAACTAACTTGATAATAATTCCTATGTGTCCCCGGGAGCGCTTTGCTTTATATAAGACTTCGTCCAGGCTTATCCTTTGCTACAAAAAGAATTGGGACACCTTCCTACACCTTTATTACACTTGTTACTTATTACCCGTTATAAATTATCTTATCACAAAACTATCTGTTACCGATCATTTCAGTACCTGCAGAAAATACCTTGCTGAAAACCGCTTGTCATTTCCTTCTACTCCTCGTTGGGTTCGACACTCTTACTTATCAAAAGGACTATGATTGATCCCCTATACTTGTGGGTCATCAAATATTTGTATCCAAAGTGTACTCCAAGATGATATAAAGCTTATGTGCACAAATGAAAAATGCAGCTTGTGATTACAAAAGTGTAGATGATAATATACAATACCTGAATAATTGTGGCGCCAAAGACCATGTCGTGATGTTTAAACGGATCACAAATTACACCCAACATCTCAAGTTTAGGCACAGAGACGACAACTATTTACGAAGGTGTATAACAATTACCAAGTAACAACCTTTGAGGTGAAGGGGCATCTTCGATGATGAGCTGTTGTCCTTCAAAACAAATTCCAATGCTTTTAAGGTGAGGCGACTTTATTTGGAGACAATGGATACGGGTTTCTAATCTGAAAACAAGTAACAAAAACTCTAGGGCAGGGCAACCGGAGTGGATGATGCTGTGTAGTGAGGCCTCCGACAGATCAACCACCACAAGCGAAAGTCTTTTTAGCAGTGGGAGTTGAATCATTAGTACCAGATTATCTGGTAGATGGCATAGGGCTGTGGTGAGGGTGTGGAGAGAGGAGGAAAACCATGAGATGGATAACGGTGGTGTGGGCACAAATACATGGCGTTCGGGTCGCGGTATGTATTTTTCATAGTAATGGTGGAACTCAAGCTGCTGCACTTTTTTGAACTCGGTGGATGTCAGCCAAGCGTCCATCGGGCATGATGTGGATAGCAGGTAGCATGCCGGGATGCAGAGGTGTTGAACGGGACCCTGCTGGTAGGAGATGATGGCTCTGAGGAGTTCAAATTCATGAACGACAGATATCTGACGACAGTCAAGATTAAGAGGCGCAGTGTGCCAGAGAGTGCACCACCGAGATGCGAGGACTTGTGTGTGGCAGCCATCCTTGGTGGGGAGAAGGGAGATGATCTCCCCGAGGATGGCGTCCGGGAGATCACTCATGCGGTCCACCAAAGATTCTACGGGTTCCTCAGATCCGGGTGGGGGGGGGGGGGCTCGCCCCTTCTCCTTGCACTGCCGAGTGCGGGATCTACAACCGGCGTCGCCACTAGCGGGAGCCTCATCTTCTTGACACTGGGGCCAGCTGACTGCATTTTCCTTGCGGGCATCGCGTCGAGATCATGGATTTGAGCAGAGCGGCCAGAGACGAGCCTAGTGGCAGTGCAAGTGCGGAAGGAAAACAGATGGTGTTTTCTGTAGGAGCGAGGAAGAAGGGGATCGGGCGTTTTCTGTACGAATGAGGAAGAAGGGGAACATGCGTTTTCTCTACGAGCGAGGAAGAAGGTGAGCAGGGGTTTTCTGTATGAGTGAGGAAGAAGGGGAGCGCGAAGAATTGGGGGGCGATGAAAGGGGGAGAGTCTAGCGGGATGCAGGTTTTTTTCGAGAACGTCCCAAATTCGAGAAATATGGTCTTTTCATCGCAAAAAAACTAATGGCCTTTAAGATAGATTGGCTTTTGTATCGGCATGGTTGGCTGTCGTCGTGTTTCTCGTCCTGGACGTTCTTAACACTAGAGGTACCCCATAAGAGACACTCGCCGGCTCTCCCAACTTATTTCCCATTCAAAAGAAAAAAGAGAGACACCCTCCAGCTTATCGCTCCTCATCGATAACCTTTTTCAACTTTAAAAAAAAGTATGGCTCCTTCTCAGGCCCGCCTGCCATCCACCAAATTAGAGGATGCAAAACTGCATGTAGACACTCACACTGGTCGTAGCGCGGCAAAATGAGGTGTGAACATTTACATTAAACTAAGCTTCAGAAGATACGGTATCCATACTAACATTCACAAGCACAAAAGTTCAGCATGTTTATGCATCCTAATGATTCACCAAACTATAACTAAGACAAAGTTGTGAGAAGGTGCAGAAATAAATAAAAACGATCGATGCTTCTCTGAGCAAAGGGCCTCCCTACGCACGCATCAATTTTCTGGGCATGCTTGTTTCTTCTCAATGTTGTGAGCACTTTGAGCATGTTGGCAAATCCATAGTTGTTGCTTGTTTGCTCCTCCACTACTCACCGTCCATGCCATATTTGACTCGGGACACTTTTATCTTGCGGTGACGTTGCGGTTGCGCTGCTTGTTTGCTCCTCCACACATGACAAGCTCGTTCCACGCTGCAATCATCAAGTCAACGTATGAATAAGGTTATTTCATCTTTCGTGGTCATTGTACCTAGTTACGAGTGTAGGAATACCTGGAGCACCCTGAGGTTAGCTGACAGTAGGTAGATGCAGCAGTATAATTTTGTGCGGTTCTACAAAAATTGAGGTATGTGTCCCTTCCCCTTCTTGTGAGAATTCTTCTTGAAGTTGGCACAATGTGACGACTTGTTTTTTTGCATCAAACTTGCCTTTCCCCTGAGAATTGTTCTTGTTGTTTTTGGGCTGGAAGTTCTTCTTGTGTACCATGTGGGCACTAGAAGCTCTCTCAGCGACTCGAGCACGTGTGTCTTTTGCTCCCACCTTCTCTTCAAAATCAAGAGTGCTAATGAGATCCAAAACGGAAAAATCCTGTCCCTTATGTTTCAGAGAAGTTGCAAAATTGTTCCACGAAGGTGGAAGCTTGGCAACGATGGTCCCAACAAAAAATTTGTCCGGCAACACACACTTAAAGTGCTCATGTTCTTAGCAAGTGATTGTATATCATGAGCCTACTGAACAACAGAGCGCTCATCAGTCATCTTTTAGTCACAGAATTGCTCCATGATGTACAACTCGCTACCAGCGTCTGAGGCCCCAAACGTGGCCTCGAGCACAGCCCACATGTCTTTGCTGTTTGTCAAATGATATATTGATGAGGACATCACTAACAAAGTTACACCCACAACCCCTACTGATACATATACATGACCAATTACTAGAGCTCGCACACGCCAATTAAATTACTAGGTACTTTCGTTTCTTGGTAATGATTCTAATGTTCATGAGAATATGATGCTGCCTAAATTGGATACACTTGTCTTGCTTACAAATGAAGGGCCTAGCTTGGACAAGAAGGATGATCATCGGAGCAAAATCAAGCATGAAGATGATGGCATGCGCAAGGGGAACAAGAACAGAGTTACAAGTGATGATTTCAGGACTTTGAAGCCACCATAAGGACTGCGTGAAGCCTTGGACGAAATATACAAGATGCCACTTCATAAATTTCGTCCAGAGGCTATTATAGGTGCTGCATCACCTTATTATTGGGCTAGGCCCATGTAATTTCGAAATACTTGAGTATAGGTTGTTTTTATAGTCCGTATGTGTGGGGAAACAAGAGTTAGGGTTGGTTTCGGACCCCTCCTCCAAGGGCCATGAAATTCCCCCCTCTTCCTCCATATATACAACCCTTAGGGCGTCGTTTAGACTTTGGGTCTTGTTTAGATTAAAGTTCGCCATAGTTGCAACTTCGCGTACTTCGTTTGTGTTCAACGACTAGAAAAAGGCGTCACAGAACCCCACCTTGGTCAATAAAGCTTTCCTCTTATATTCGCAATATCCAGATTGCAATCTTAGTCTCTTGCTTATTCTTTGTTTGCCTGCAGGAAACAAACCATCATGGTCAGGTTGATCGTGCTCCGGCATGGTCAATAACCTCTCGGCGTTGGTTTAGCGATTGCCAAGGCACGACGTCCTCGGACGTTCATAGTCGGATCATCAAAGTCGACTTGCTCCAAAACTATAGCCACCATATCATTGAAAGACGGGACACCTTTGCCCCTATCAAGTGGTATCAGATTTCCAGGTTGCGCGTTGAGATTTTACAATTTTTTCGTAGTTTAGATCGAGTCTGTTCTTCATACCTATAGTCCACGAAAAAGCCAAAAAAATTAGGGTTAGTTCATCCTATCCGAACCAATCTGAGCCTTTGCATAATCTTTTCTGTATTTGCTTTGTTGAATTTGCAGTTGCATCATCGTGTAAAGTTGCTGGTCTTAGCGTCTAGTCCTTTAGAGTTTCGAGTTCTGTTCACAGGTTTTCACGTTGCCCTGCCATATATCACCGCCGCATCATCATCATTGTTGCTACCGTATACCACTACTGCACCAACTTCATCGCCGCTGCCATATACCACCACCACATATTCACCACCAATCCGAGTCCATATACGCCGCCACCTATCCGCCGCCATCACGCCAATCCGAGTCAACCTGCAACATGTATCTGCCACCAGTTCGAGTTCCACCAGATTCATCACCGCCACCAGTCCAAGTCCCACCAGATTCATCTCCGCCACCAGTCCGAGTTCCACCAGATTCATCTCCGCCACCAGTCCTAGTCTGAGTTTAGTATATTTTTACTCTGTTTTGGATTTCCAGATCACGCCATACTCCGGGTCGTGATAGAGTAGGACTCCCGAACTTTCGTGATACCTGTAGTAGATAGTTCCAGTTTTAAAAAAAACTAAGTCTGGAAAATTCTGGCTAGGCATTTTTTAGACCATTTGTAGACTTTTCGAAAAAATGTTGCGGAGCAAAAAAAGAAAGGAAAAAAGTGCAAAAAATAGAAAAAAATAGAGAAAAAAATTCAGAGTGTTCTCCTCCCTTGTTTATGTGCAGCGCCGTGATTTTGTTAATGTTCTAGGCTCGCGTCTCTAGCACGGTCTCGCCTAGGACCAGCATAGTACCATCGTTGAGCATTTATTCAACTTTGCATCTCTGAATTGATTATTATTGACCCTTTTTGCTACCATATTATAAGCCTTCCCAGCTCCACATACATCTACGTCATGCATTTGACTCTCCCTGGTAATCATTCTATCCAAGCTTTGAGAGTTTTGACTACGACAGTTGCCGATCACCGCCTGCTGCTGGATAAGAACTGGTAAGAATTTGAGATTTTCTTGACGGATTTGTGACGCCCGACCACCACCATTTTCTAGTAGTCTGCAGGATCATATTCATGTGTGTTTCTATTGCTGCTAACCATGGCAGGATCACAAGTCGATTAGACTGACTGGGAGAACATGACGAATAAGGAGTTGCATGATAAATTTCAGCAAATGATGACTAAACAGGTGCAAGATGTGCTGAACAATTTTGAAGAGGCCATGGATAAGATAACTGTCCTTGACAAGATGTTCAAAACAAAGCTCGATAAAAAATTTAATGAACTGCTTGCGCATCTTCCACAACCACCACTGGCTGCACCTGCCGCACCTTTGCAACAACAACAACAACGACTACCTCCACGTCGCGAAATAGCCCTCCGCCGAGCGAGCCGTGTCCCTCTTGAGCCTGGCCAAACTGTTGGTGCTGTTGTTGATACTTCTGTGGCTCCTGCTACTGATGAGGAGGAGGATGATTATGCGGGAGATTACGAGGATGAGGTTGATCAAAATCAAAACTACGTGCAACCACCAGCACCACAACCACCAGGTCGTCCACATGCAAATCATCGCAATGGTAGGGCTCCCCCTCAGGTACGAGATCATGACCATCTCCCTAAACTGAAATTGAATATTCCACCATCTGAGGATAGATACGTTCCTGATATATATCTTACTTGGGAGTTAGAAACCGAACAACGTTTTACATGTTTAGAATATCCCGAGGAGAGACGTGTTGCTGCTGCACTTTGTGCTTTCACTAGTTTTGCTTGTGTGTGGTGGTCTGAACATCGTAGATTATGTCCGAATGATATCCCAAGTACTTGGGCTGGTTTCAAAACTGCTATGCATACTCGTTGGGTTCCACCATATTATCAACGTGAATTACTTCAAAATTTGCAGCATTTAAGACAAGGAATTTTTTTTGTAGAGGAATATTATCAGGAAATACAAACTGGCATGATTATATGTGGTATTGTTGAGGATAATGAAGCTATGCTTGCATGTTTTATGGGTGGATTAAATAGAGAGATTCAGACAATTCTAGAGTATAAGGAGTATAATAATATCACTCGTTTATTCCATCTTGCTTGTAAAGCTGAACGTGAAGTGCAAGATCGACAGGCATTAGCACGAACTAACTATTCTGCAGGTCGACCTTCGTCATGGACACCGCGTGCATCCTCTAATTCCACACATTCTACTGCATCGGCACCTCCATCAGCTGCCACCTCGAGCCGTGATACAAGAAAGCAGGCACACCCACCACTATCTACCAAGAGCACACATGTCGGGCCTATACATAGCTCTTCTTCTCCCATGGCATCAACAGGGCACACAAGTGATATTATTTGTTGTGATTGTAAGGGAAGAGGTCATTATGCAAATCTCAGCGTGTGATGATTGCTACTGAGGATGGTGGTTATGAGTCCGCTAGTGACTATGATGAGGAGATTTTGGCTCTTATTACACGTGAAGAACACGATGGAGATGATTCTGAAAATGAGACGCGATACATGGCTCCTGAAGACGCTAACCGGTATGAATATTTAGTTGCTCAATGTGGTTTGAGTGTGCAGGTCACACAAGCAGAGCAAAATTAGAGGCATAATTTGTTCCATACAAAGGGAGTTGTGAAGGAATGTTCTGTTCGCGTCATCATAGATGGAGGGAGCTGGAACAACTTGGCTAGCATGGATATGGTGGAGAATCTATATCTCACCACAAGACCACATCCACATCCTTACTATATCCAATGGTTCAATAACAGCGGCAAGGTTAAGGCAACATGTATTGTTCGTGTGCATTTTAGTATCTCTACATATGCTGATTATGTTGATTGTGATGTGGTACCCATGCAAGCATGTTCCTTATTACTTGGTAGACCATGGCAATTTGGTAAAAATGCTATACACCATGGTAGAAACAATCAGTATACTCTTGTTCATAAGGATAAACCTATTACTTTGCTTCCTATGACTCATGATTCCATTTTGAAAGATGATATTAATAGAGCTAATAAAGAAAAACAGGAGCACAACAAGAGTGAAAATGAGATTGTGGCAAAAGAATTTGAGTAACAAATATAGCCTAATAATAAAACATCTAGTGTTGCTTTTGAAATTAAATTGAAAAGTGAATGTTTACTTGCCACCAAATCTAATATTGATGATCTAGATTTCAGCAAATCTGTTTGCTATGCTTTTGTGTGCAAAGAGGCACTATTTTCATTCGAGGACGTGCCTTCCTCTTTGCCTCCTCCTATCACTAACATTTCGCAGGAGTTCGTTGACGTCTTTCCACAAGACGTGCCACCAGGATTACTACCTATTCGAGGGATTGAGCATCAGATTGGCTTAATTCCCGGTGCTTCGCTACCCAACCATGCACCATACCGTACCAATCCAGAGGAGACGAAGGATATTATGCGTCAAGTCCAGGAGCTGCTCGACAAAGGCTATATTCGTGAATCCCTTAGTCCTTGTGATGTTCCTATTATTCTAGTGCCGAAAAAGGATGGTACATCGCGTATGTGTGTTGATTGTAGAGTCATTAAGAATATTACTATTCATTATAGTCATCCTATTCCTAGGCTAGATAACATGCTTGATGAATTGAGTGGCTCTATAATATTCTCCAAAGTTGATTTGCGTAGTGGATACCATCAAATTCGTATGAAATTGGGAGAGATGAATGGAAAACTGCATTTAAAACTAAGTTTGGTTTATATGAGTGGTTAGTCATGCCTTTTGGGTACTAATGCACCTAGTACTTTCATGATATTAATGAACAAAGTTTTACGTGCTTTCATTGGACGATTTGTGGTAGTCTATTTTAATGATATACCGATTTATAGTAAATCTTTGGAGGAACATTTGGAACATTTACATGCGGTTTTTATTGCTCTACGTGATGCATGTTTGTATGGTAACCTTGGAAAGTGCACCTTTTGCACCGACCGAGTATCTTTTCTTGGCTATGTTGTTACTCCAAAGGGAATTGAAGTTGATAAAGCCAAGATTGAAGCTATTAAGAGTTGGTCGCAGCCCAAAACTGTCACACAAGTGAGGAGTTTCCTTGGCCTCGCTAGCCTCTCAAAGAGCTTACAAAGAAGGATGTACCTTTCGTTTGGGGTACCGCACAGGAAGAAGCCTTCACGGTATTGAAAGATAAGTTGACACATGCTCCTTTACTCCAACTTCCTGATTTTAATAAGACTTTTGAGCTTGAATGTGTGTAACGCCCTCGATGTGGCTATATCTCCCACGTGTCGAAGCACGACTTAGAGGCATAACCGCATTGAAAGCAATGTCGCAAGTGAGGTAATCTTCGCAAACAACCCATGTAATACAATAGGGGAAAAGATACATAGTCGGATTACAATCTCCACTTCACACAAATACATGAATACAGCATTACAACATCCAAATACAATCAAGGTCCGACTACGGAACCAAAATAAAAGAAGAACCCCAAATGCGACAAGGTCCCCGATCGACCCCAACTGGGCTCCACTACTGATCAACTAGAACGAAACAACACAAAGGACAAGATCTTCATCGAGCTCCTCCTTGAGCTTGGTTGCGTCACCTGCTCGGTAACATCGGCACCTGCAAACTGGTTTTGGAAGTAACTGTGAGTAACGGGGACTCAGCAATCTTACACCCTCGCGATCAAGATTATTTGGTATGAGGTGGAGCTGCAGCAAGCGACTAGCATGTTTGGTGGCTAACATACGCAAATGAGAGCGAGAACAGAAGGCAAGGCACGGTCGATAAAACTATGATCAAGAAGTGATCCTAGAACAACCTACGTCAAGCATTACTCCAACACCGTGTTCACTGCCCGGACCCCGCCGAGAAGAGACCATCACGGTAACACACGTGGTTGATGTATTTTAATTAAGATCAAGCTCAGGTTTTCTACAACAGGACATTAACAAATTCCCATCTGCCCATAACCGCGGGCACGGCTTTTGAAAGTTCAAAACCCTGCAGGGGTGTCCCAACTTAGCCCATCACAAGCTCTCACGGTCAACGAAGGATATTCCTTCTCCCAAGACAATCCGATCAGGATCGGCATCCAGGTTACAAGACATCCTCGACAATGGTAAAACAAGTCCAGGAACACCGCCCGAATGTGCTGACAAATCCCGATAGGAGCTGCACATATCTCGTTCTCAGGGCACACTCAGATGAGACATCCTACGAGTAAAACCAACCCTCAAGTTGCCCCGAGGTGGCCCCGCAGTCTACTCGGTCGGACCAACACTCAGAGGAGCACTGGCCCAGGGGGGGGGGGTTAAATAAAGATGACCCTTGAGTCTGCAGAACCCAAGGGAAAGAAAAGGCTAGGTGGCGAATGGTAAAACCAATGTTACGCATTGCTAGAGGAGTTTTATTCAAGGCGAACTGTCAAGGGGTTCCCATTATAACCCAACCGCGCAAGGGACGCAAAATCCGGGAACATAACACCGATATGACGGAAACTAGGGCGGCAAGAGTGAAACAAAACACCAGGCATAATGTGACGCCCCGAGACCGATGCGCGAGAAGACTTCCATATGTTCCGGGTTTCGCCGTGTGTTTCATTTGTGCCTGCCCTTTTATTTTTGCATTGCATCATGTCATCATGCCATCATCTCATAAATCTTTTGCAGCTCAACTAAATAAATGGTATGGTTCTTTGATCCATTTAAACCGAGGGAATTCACATGGTGATTCTCTTTATAACATATCCTCCCAATATTTTAGGGAGCTATATTAAATGTTCCATTTTTGGAATCACCCATGAACACACTTGCAAATAATCACATGTCTTTTCTTCTTTGAGTTTGCTCCCCAAACTTTGCCCATAAATTCTTTTATCTTTTTTCGGAGCTCCACCAAAAGTTCGAATATTTTTGGACTCTTCATTACCTTGAACTTATTCAAACCATTTGAATTAAATTCAAATGTATTTGAATTTAGATCTCTCAATCATGGCCTTTTCTATTTTCCCGGAACAAGCACATTTTTGTGAGTCCGGGAAAATTATCTGCGTGTCCTACTTCTCCCCCTAACCCCTCTTTCTTTTCTTTCTTAACCTCTGTTTTTTTATTTTAGCAGTGAGAGAGAGCCCAGCCCAGCTACAACCTATGCTAGGCTGGCCCTTTAGGCCCACCCAACCCTTGTCTGCAGCCCACTAGTGCCGCAACCCTAGACCCAGGGAGCCCGACTCTCTTCTCCCTCAATCCTTTCCCCTCGCGCCGCCATCTTCCCCCTGGAGTTAGCCCGATCCCATCTCCCATCATCTCCCTCTCGTTCCTGTAGCGCCGCCATGTCTGCTCGATCCCCATCGCTCTCTTGCCCGTTCCCCTAACGCTCCTCGCTGCAGCCCTCTCCCGAACAAACCCTCGTCCTCGAACCCCATCTCTCCCTTGACCCGGCTCGCCATCGTTGCCCTTCGCGCAGCCCCTTCCTCTGTATTGCCTTCCACCGCACCCTACTGCTGCTGCATCTGTACGCCGCCGCCATCAAGCTCCGGCCTGGAGGTCAACTCCGGCGCCCCCTGCCTCGCGACGTTCCACCGCCTCCGTCGCGCCGGTGACCTTGGACCGCCATGGATGGCCGGCTCTGCCAGGCCAGGACTCCCTTGATGTCGCTCCTGCTACCCTCCTCTGCTCTGCAGGGACGGCCCTTGCGTCCGTGGCTTCGCCTCCGTCGAGCTCGCCCCGTGGCCTCCGTTCTACTCCGGCCAGATCGCAAGGCCGACCTCCTGTAGCTCGTCGTTGCCGGAGTTCTCCACCACCAGCAAGCAGCCGCGCCATGACACTCCTCGCATGGTGTCTCCACCTTCTGGTCCATCCGCAAGAAAGCTTCCACTGTTGCCTCTTGTTCTTGGCCGCAGAGATCCTTCGACGACTCATATACCTTGCCGTGACGCCGGTGGACTTCCTTGATCCTTCGGCCGCCAAGACCGCAAGGCCGCCACTAACCGGAGGAGTCCAACGACCACTGAATAGGGAACAACGCCAAGTTCCACGACGACCCAAGTACCGCGAGAATGTTTCTACCTCTACCATCGCCGTGGATCCGACAAGTACCCCTACAACAAGTGTACCTCTACCGCCGTCTTCGGAATCGCTAAGAATGTCAAGTACCCCTTCGAGATGACGAGACCGGCAAGTTCGGATGACCCCAAGTACCTCTTCGAAACGACCGAGTACCATTACCATCGGACGCTCGAACGACTGCATGCCGAAACGTCAAGTTCCTCGATGAACCATGTACGACTACCATTTCTCGCGGATTCACCTAAGTACCATGAAATGGACGACCCTACAAGTTACCGTTGCCGTGTACGACTACCGTCGCCTTGGAGATGTTGGGTTCATCAAGTTCCTCTTCGGAAAAGTACCACTACTTCCCTCGACGACCCGTGAACGACTACTTCCACTACTGTCATCGCGAGAACGCCTACTTCCCTCTACGAACGAGAACCGTCTCCTTTGCACGCTCCGAAGGTATAACCCCGAGACGACGTCCGTGAAAAAATGCTTGCGATGTTTGAGATGCTCGTGTTTGCACCATGTCCAATTTGTCACTCGTTTCCTTGTCGCCAACTCGTGGGACACCCGGTATCCGGGAGCGCCCCACCATCTTCTGCACGCAACCGCACACTTCTCCTTTGCATCGGTATCTCAATCGAGTTACCGGAACCGGAACATTGCCGTGGCACCGTTTTCGTTATCGTTGCCGTGGCACCCCTTTCCTTTCCACCACGGTGACAAATGCTTCATATTGCTCTTGTCAACTTTTAATAAAAATTGCATAAACTTGATCATGTCATCCGCATCATGTTAACAACATTAAGATGGTTTAAATTGTTGTTTGCGTTAATTTACTAATGCATATGGGGACTTACCGGATTTGTTGTTTGCTATATCCGGCCCCATTTAAATTGTTTAGTTAGATAATCCCTTTATGTTTCACCTCTTGACATGCTTAACAACATTTAATATTGTTGGGTACATAACCGAGAGAGAACTAAATAATTGATGTGGTGTCCCGTCAATATGCAACCCGTTGCATATTGAGCTCCACTTAACTTGTAGTGTTGTTTGTGCACTTTGCCATGCCACGCTTCATTAAACCGGACATGCATCATACTTGATTGTGCATCATGCCATGCTTATGTGATGGTTGTTTACTATGTTGTTTGCTTCTTTCCGGTGTTGCTTCTTCGGGTTAGTTCCGATAATGTTGCGTTTGTGAGGATCCGTTCGACTACGTCCGTTTGTCTTCTTCATGGACTCGTTCTTCTTCCTTGCGGGATCTCAGGCAAGATGACCATACCATTGAAATCACTTCTATCTTTGCTTGCTTAGTTGCTCGCTCTTTTGCTATGCCTATGCTGCGATACCTACCACTTGCTTATCATGCCTCCCATATTGTTGAACCAAGCCTCTATCCCACCTTGCCCTAGCAAACCGTTGTTTGGCTATGTTACCGCTTTGCTCAGCCCCTCTTATAGCGTTGTTAGTTGCAGGTGAAGATCGAAGTTTGTTCCATGTTGGAACATGGAGATGTTGTTCCTTGTTGGAACATGTTTACTGTTGGGATATCACAATATATCTTATCTAATTAATGCATCTATATACTTGGTAAAGGGTGGAAGGCTCGGCCTTATGCCTGGTGTTTTGTTCCACTCTTGCCGCCCTAGTTTCCGTCATATCGGTGTTATGTTCCCGGATTTTGCGTTCCTTACGCGGTTGGGTAATAATGGGAACCCCTTGACAGTTCGCCTTGAATTAAAACTTCTCCAGCAATGCCCAACATTGGTTTTACCATTCGCCACCTAGCCCCTTTTTTCCCTTGGGTCGGCCAGCCCAAGGGTCATCTTTATTTTACCCCCCCGGGCCAGTGCTCCTCTGAGTGTTGGTCCAAACTAGAGTCCTGTGCAGCGCCCCCTCGGGGAAACTCGAGGTTTAGTTTTAGTTGTATGGAGAGCTCATCTGAGTGTGCCCTGAGAATGAGATATGTGCAGCTCCTATCGGGATTTGTCGGCACATTCGGGCGGTGTTGCTGGTTTAGTTTTACCCTGTCGAAATATCTTGTAGAACCGGGATACTGAGTCTGATCGGAATGTCTCGGGAGGAGGTCTATTCCTTCGTTGACCGTGAGAGCTTGTGATGGGATAAGTTGGGACACCCCTGCAGGGATTTGAACTTTCGAAAGCCGTGCCCGCGGTTATGGGCAGATGGGAATTTGTTAATGTCCGGTTGTAGATAACTTGAACCTTAACTTAACTAAAATGAATCAACCGCGTGTGTAACCGTGATGGTCTCTTTCCGGCGGAGTCCGGGAAGTGAACACGGTGTTGGAGTTATGCTTGACGTAGGTTGTTTTAGGATCACTTCTATCATACTTTTATCGACCGTGCTCTGCCTTCTCTTCTCGCTCTCTTTTGCGTATGTTAGCCACCATATATGCTAGTCGCTTGCTGCAGCTCTACCTCATACCTTTTACCTTACCCATAAGCTCAAATAGTCTTGATCGCGAGGGTGCGAGATTGCTGAGTCCCCGTGACTCACAGATACTTCCAAAACCAGCTTGCAGGTGCCGTTGAACCGTGCAAATGACGCAACCAAGCTCAGGAGGAGCTCGATGAAGATCTTGTCCTTTGTGTTGTTTTGTTCTAGTTGATCAGTAGTGGAGCCCAGTTGGGGTCGATCGGGGACCTTTGTCGCATTTGGGGTTCTTCTTTTATTTTGGTTCCGTAGTCGGACCTTGATTGTATTTGGATGTTGTAATGCTTTATTCATGTATTGTGTGAAGTGGCGATTGTAAGCCAACTATGTATCTCTTTTCCCTTATGTATTACATGGGTTGTGTGAAGATTACCTCACTTGCGACATTGCTTTCAATGCGGTTATGCCTCTAAGTCGTGCTTCGACACGTGGGAGATATAGCCGCATTGAGGGCGTTACACATAAGGCCGAGCCTTCCACCCTTTACCAAGTATATAGATGCATTAATTAGATAAGAGATATTGTGATATCCCATCAAGTAAACATGTTCCAACAAGGAACACCATCTCCATGTTCCAACAAGGAACAAACTTCAATCTTCACCTGCAACTAACAACGCTATAAGAGGGGCTGAGCAAAGCGGTAACATAGCCAAACAACGGTTTGCTAGGACAAGGTGGGTTAGAGGCTTGGTTCAACAATATGGGAGGCATGATAAGCAAGTGGTAGGTATCACAACATAGGCATAGCAAAAGAGCGAGCATCTAGCAAGCAAAGATAGAAGTGATTTCGAGGGTATGGTCATCTTGCCTGAAATCCTGCAAGGAAGAAAAACGAGTCCATGAAGAAGACAAACGGACATAGTCGAACGGGTCCTCACAAACGCGACGTTAACGGAACCAACCCAAAGAAGCAACACCGGAAAGAAGCACACAACATAGTAAACAACCAACACACGAACATGGTATGATGCACACCCAAGTATGATGCATGTCCAGTTTAATGAGGCATGGCATGGCATGGCAAAGAGCACAAACAATCCTACAAATTAAGTGGAGCTCATTATGCAACGGAGTTGCATATTGAAGAAAACACCACATGACTTATTTGGTTCTCTCTCGTTTATGTACCCAACAAGATTAAATGTTGTTAGCATGGCAAGAGGTGAAGCATGATGAAACTATCTAATCTAGGCAAGTTTAAATGAGGCCGGAACAACAAAACAACAAGTCCGGAAACTCCTCATATGCATATATTAGGTTTGGTACTGTTCTGCCCTAAACACAATTTTAGGGTTGTTAAACATGCAAGATGAAAGCACCATGTTAAACTAGGCATTTTTCTACCCCATTTACATATAAAGTTTGTTTAGAACCGAGCTACGGTTAATTAGTTATGAATTAAATCATTTTAGCAAGTTATTTAAGAAAATTTAAACAAACATCATTTTAAACATTTAAAACATAGATGAAATTTGCATATTATTAAACTAGATGAAAAACTAAGCAAGTTTCATATACAAAGTTTTTACATATGATGTACGGTTGTTGAGTTTTAATATGCATGGAGTTTAGGGACTTTTCTGTAAAACTGCACTCTCTGAAATATTAGGAAAAACCTCCTGAACTGAAAAAAAAACATAACGGGCCAGAAACTGAACTGGCCCAACAGGTACAAAGGGCTGGAGGGGGGTGCTGCTCACCCATGGGCTATTGGGCCGGCGGATCTGGGCTGGGCCATGGTCAACGCTCAACAAGCGTGGCTGTGCCCGTTCGATCGAAGCAGGGCCATGGCCGCCATGGTTCGTTGTTGCCAGCGAGGTAGATGGCCGGCGCGGGCTCACAGGCATGGGGGAAGGCACGGCTCCGGCGAGCAGGGGCCGGAGACGGCACGGCGGAGCGGCTTGCGGAGGCGCTGGGGACTCCGGGACGGTGCGGCAGCGGATCCGGGCGAGGAACTGCGCGGGGAAGGAAGGCTGGCCGCGGGTCCATGGCGCGGGGCAAGTGAGGATCTTGTCGAGGCTTCGGCAGTGACGTTCGAAGGGGAAGCAGGGGAACTTGGCGCCGCGGAACTCTCCAGTGAAGCAGCAGCGGTAGCAGGGCCAGGCGGGAGCGGGGGTTGGCAAAGGCGGAGCCTCTCCGGCAAGGCACGAGCGAGGCGGCGGAGATGGCGGCGAGCCGTGTAGGAGGCGGCGCGGCGAGCTTCGGCTCCGGCGGCCGGCGAGCTTCGGCGCTGGAGCTCCCTGTACGAGCAAACAGAGGGAGAGAGATGTGAGGTAGGGGGAAGAAGAATGGAAGGAAGGAGAAGAGATGGGCGCGAGGCACTCATCTCCGATACGGCGGCGCCCCAAATGGCGGCGGTGGCGCTCGTTCTGGTTGGAAGAGGAGCTGGGTTCAGCTGGGGGTCTCGGGCGCAAGGACGAGGTGGATCAGGAGGAGTGGCTGGTTGGCTCGGTGGAGAGATTGGGGGGAGATGGATCCCGAGGTCGGAGATGCTGGCGGCGGGGATTGGACAGGGAGGATCCCTAGAAAATAGGGTTTTTGTCCGGATTTAGACTAGGGATTATATATAAGGAAAAAGGGAGAGTTTAGGGGCTAATCCGTCCCTCCAATTAAAATCGAGCGGTCGAGAAAAATACACTAGGACGTCCAATTAACAAAACGGAGACGTTTTGTAGATGTTTGGGGATGATCCGGACACAACGGTGACGACTGCCCGGATCGGGTCCGGGACAACTTTCGGACGCGCGTGAGGGGGGCTGCGGGCTGAAGAGAGAGGTTAGGTTGGACCCGGCGGTAGGTAGTGAGCTGTGTAGACGGTCTCGAGCTAAGAGAAGAGAAGAGAGGGAGGCCCGGCGGCTGTTTCTGGAGACCGAAAACGTCCGACGTTAGACCAGCTATACTGCCGCTATAGTTTAATGGTTGGGCTATCAAACGAACTCCGAATGCGATGAAACTTGGCAGACGACCTACTAACACTAAAACAACACCACATGCCAACTTTCACCCCAATCCGAGAACATTTTCTGGCCACTTATAAAATAATATTTTGGAGGTGCCGCGGGCGCGTGCAAGTGTGTCTGGGCTCAGAACGAACAACGGACGAAACTGGGGAACCCGGACGGATGCAAGTTTTGAAAACATGATGATGCAATGCACATGATGACATGACAATATGCAACACGCAAGCAAATGACATGGCAACGACGGCGAATAACTGGGAGACAACTGTCACATCGGTCTTGGGGCGTTACAACACTCCACCACTACGAGAGGATCTCGTCCCGAGATCTAGGATGGCACCGGATAGAAAACAGAAGAGGAAGAGGTAAAACTAAGTTGCTTCTTTGACAAACGAGTGAAACCAAAGAACCTTGCGAGGTTGAACACATTAGAGAAAAGAATACAATGAAGGTGAACAAAGTCGAAAACACTCCGTTAGAAAAGAGGGACAAAGAACATTGCGAAAAACCTTGAGGTTGAAGGGCAAGATATATATTGAAACCACTCCGGTTAAAACAAGATAGAGAAGGATTAAGAATGATATAATTTGGACAGCATTCTGACTGTAAATGGAAGGAATTGAACATGAATTTGACAAGATGAGGGGATACTTGATGAAAACAACAATACACTGCCTCCAGAACTATTGAAAGAATGGCACAATGGGTAAGAACGATTTCAGGCGGCACACCGCTTGAGAAGGGAGGCAATGGGAAGAACTCGAAAAGCAGGCACGACACTCCGGTTAAAAGGATAAGGACGAAAAGAACATGATCCTAACAAAACAAGAAGATGGGTTGCAGAGAGCAACATCGCGATGCCTTCGGAACGAAGGGAAACAAGATCTTGAGAGAGCACGGTTACAACAAATGCTAGAACGGAGTTGTTGGAAAACCAACAACGAAAAGAGCAAGGTTGTAGTGGGCTTATGGAGAACATCTCAAAACTATGAGGTGAAATTCCGCCACTAACGGAAATAATAGATTGGATTGATATGAATGAGGAGACGAGAAACTTATTTCACCAGGAGGATAATTGAAGAACTTGGGTCATTTATAAGCACCATAAATAGCAACAATCCTTAAGGAAGGCTTTGGTGAAATATAACCCAAGATAATTCCAATGAAGAGATTGATGGATTTAAAATACCTCATTCTTAACAACATGTGAATCATGAAACATGAACTCAAAATATCAAGAATGACATAATACCACCTCCAATGATACAGTTGAAAGAATTGCACTCCAGATAGCAAGATGAAGATAACTTGATCTCCTCTGAAAATAATCTTGATGAACGTTTCGAGAACGGATTAAGTCCTTTATGGACCATCATGCAGAACCTCCATGAAGAACTCCGGTAAACAAAAAGAATGATCAAACGAAAGGAAAGAGAGGTCGAAAAACACAAGGTGAAATCTTGCAATGATTTGATGGATCTTTGGAATGATAATTGAAATAACTTTGAGCTCCGGAAAAGAAAGATGGACAACTTGAATCGGGAATTTGATGAACCTCCGGAATAAGGAATTAATCACTTGAGTGAAACAAGAGTAAGAATTATGTTATGCGTATCCTTCACCAATTAAATTGATGACAAACAATGGATTTGGCATACTACTTACTCTCTTAGAAAGGATTAAGATAGATATTGCGCAAACTTGAAGAGGTCTTCAATGATCCACTGGTAGGATTTGAAAGAACGAAAGAATTGATATGATAACGAAGGAAGAAGAACTCTTGAACGAACCACCGCAAGAATTGAAAATGAACAAAGAGAAGATAAAGAAACACCGGGAAGAATTATAAAATGAACGAAGATGCTTGAGAGGATTTAGATACATGAGAACGAAGAGATCACGAGCCGATTAAAGATCACTTGAACGAAGCACTGGTAAAATTGGAGAATGATACCTGAAAGCTGAGAATGAATAATCCCGAAATGATGGCCTTCGGAGAATCAAACTGAAAAGACTCCTGAATTACTCCGGATGGGTGAGAAAGAATTCTGACAATCGAAAACAATTATGAGAGGATGGCAACAATCTCGAATGACGAATCTTGAAGAGAATGGAGCAAGGTTGAAAGAAGAATCTTCTTCGGTCTTCCAAACTGAGAATGACGGCGAGAAATACCATCATGACTTATTTAGGCACTCCGGAAGAATCAAAACGAAGAGGTTGAGCCAACGATGAAAAGAATTTGAAAGATCTTGGAGAAACCCTCTGACTGATGAAAATTCATTCTTACGTCACACTTCGAAAAGAAATTTGGATAGCTCCGGGAAAATAAGAAGAGTCAGGTAAGATCCTGGAAAAAGACCTGTGGGTTAGGGCCCACTCAAAAGAAACACCGTAGAACGATTGCTTGGAAGAGAGATTTGTACCGGTTAAATAAAATGACTTGAATGAGATAACAACCTCGAAATAACTTGAATGGATCGAGAATGTTACCGTGAGTCTTCTGAGATATCTTCAGCGCTCTGGAACAATTGAATAATGAGAAGTGAATGATAAAGAGGTGCACCGGCATGAGAAGGTATTTGAAACGAGGAAAAAGGTATATGAGATCAACACCGAAAGCTTGATTTGAATCCACCGGAGAAGAAAACGAGTGAAGAGTGACGAACTTGAAGCTCCGTTAGAATCTTCATGAGAATCACCGGGTAAGAACATGAAGGAAAAGAATGGATAGACTTCACATGAAAAAAAGATACTTGATTAAGAAATCTGAGTCCTTGAAGAAACAAGGGTGGGAGGGCAGGAAAAACAAAGGCAACTTGGAGACGGATGAAACAAACACTGTTCAGAAGAAACTGATACTTGATCTTGCGGATGTTGAAATGATCGGATCCACTTGAAGAGAAGCACACCGGTGAAAAGGATTGACATGACAAACTCGATTATCGAGAAGGATTAGTATTCACATCGGAGTATGAGAACACCATTTGGGGAAGGTATGGAATCCACATTTGACTTCGAAGCAACTCGAATACCACAAACCAAAACAAAAACAAAGGATTGGCTTGCAGAATAAGCCAGAACAAACATATGATAGAGATTTCGTCCTAAGTTTTCGTGGTGGGGCCTACACGGGCTCGATCGTACAACACCATCATGTACAAGGCAGTGCACATGACATACGAAGCGTCCCCGAGTCGGCATAGCCAAGGACTCTTTAAGACACAATGACACCACTGTAAAACCAAGCGTGGATAGACGGACCACTAGACGTCGAACCCCAATTTCAAATCATACATCTGTCGGAAAGATATCCTAAGAGCTACTTGAATTCCCACTTATAAACTCCCGAAATTTTCCGGTTATGCAATCAGGTGTTGGGGATACAGGGGAAGCATAATATCTCACCCAAAACTAGCAAATCCTACATCCAGCTGTATCCATCCTTCAACACATAACCAAGAAATCTTCAAAAATCATTTACCTCAACCTTTGAAAAGCATCCGTTATACAAGTTATGGCAATACTCCCGAACTCCCACCCCAGTACTGGGTGGCGTCGAGGTTATCTCACCAACAACTGCATAAAAGGGATTTTCGATGTCGACGAAACTAATCTCAGGTATTCCAGAACTGCAACGATAAAATTGTGATGACAACGCCTCGGAGCTCAACTCCCCGGGACACTGCCTCAACCCATAAATGTCAGGAGGTACCAAGAACAATGTTCTCGTCACAAAACCATCGGAACAATTCCAAAATACCCGTGTGATCCTAAATTTTTCTAGTGAAATTTGAGAAGAGAAGAGTCAAAACTCTACGTCAGGATGCCTCACCAGAGCGACGAAGGGACCGAGGAGTAAAAAGAATTCCTAACTCTCCAATATATATAATTCCTAAATGACTCAAAACATTTCTAGACTCAATAACGCCAGCGATTCGATCAAGCAGGGGGCTCCTAAGGTCGGGGAAGGCTCTGATTACCAACTTGTAACGCCCTCGATGCGGCTATATCTCCCACGTGTCGAAGCACAACTTAGAGGCATAACTGCGTTGAAAGCAATGTCGCAAGTGAGGTAATCTTTGCAAACAACCCATGTAATACAATAGGGGAAAAGATACATAGTTGGCTTACAATCTCCACTTCACACAAATACATGAATACAACATTACAACATCCAAATACAATCAAGGTCCGACTACGGAACCAAAATAAAAGAAGAACTCCAAATGCGACAAGGTCCCCAATCGACCCCAACTGGGTTCCACTACTGATCAACTAGAACGAAACAACACAAAGGATAAGATCTTCATCGAGCTCCTCCTTGAGCTTGGTTGCGTCACCTGCTTGGTAACATCGGCACCTGCAAACTGGTTTTGGAAGTAACTGTGAGTCACGGGGACTCAGCAATCTTACACCCTCGCGATCAAGACTATTTAAGCTTATGGGTAAGGTAAAAGGTATGAGGTGGAGCTGCAGCAAGCGACTAGCATGTTTGGTGGCTAACATACGCAAATGAGAGCGAGAAGAGAAGGCAAGGCACGGTCGATAAAACTATGATCAAGAAGTGATCCTAGAACAACCTACGTCAAGCATTACTCCAACACTGTGTTCACTTCCCGGACCCCGCCGAGAAGAGACCATCACGGTAACACACGCGGTTGATGCATATTAATTAAGATCAACTTCAGGTTTTCTACAACCGGACATTAACAAATTCCCATCTGCCCATAACCGCGGGCACGGCTTTCGAAAGTTCAAAACCCTGCAGGGGTGTCCCAACTTAGCCCATCACAAGCTCTCACAGTCAACGAAGGATATTCCTTCTCCCAAGACAATTCGATCAGGCTCGGCATCCAGGTTACAAGACATCCTCGACAATGGTAAAACAAGTCCAGCAACACCGCCCGAATGTGCCGACAAATCCCGATAGGAGCTGCACATATCTCGTTCTCAGGGCACACTCAGATGAGACATCCTACGAGTAAAACCAACCCTCAAGTTGCCCCGAGGTGGCCCCGCAGTCTACTCGGTCGGACCAACACTCAGAGGAGCACTGGCCCGGGGGGGGGGGGTAAATAGATGACCCTTGAGTCTGCAGAACCCAAGGGAAAGAAAAGGCTAGGTGGCGAATGGTAAAACCAATGTTGGGCATTGCTAGAGGAGTTTTATTCAAGGCGAATTGTCAAGAGGTTCTCATTATAACCCAACCGCGTAAGGAATGCAAAATCCGGGAACATAACACTGATATGACGGAAACTAGGGCGCCAAGAGTGGAACAAAACACTAGGCATAAGGCCGAGCCTTCCACCCTTTACCAAGTATATAGATGCATTAATTAGATAAGAGATATTGTGATATCCCAACAAGTAAACATGTTCCAACAATGAACAACATCTCCATGTTCCAACAAGGAACAAACTTCAATCTTCACCTGCAACTAACAACGCTATAAGAGGGGCTGAGCAAAGCGGTAACATAGCCAAACAACGGTTTGCTAGGACAAGGTGGGTTAGAGGCTTGGTTCAACAATATGGGAGGCATGATAAGCAAGTGGTAGGTATCACAACATAGGCATAGCAAAAGAGCGAGCATCTAGCAAGCAAAGATAGAAGTGATTTCGAGGGTATGGTCATCTTGCCTGAAATCCCGCAAGGAAGAAGAACGTGTCCACGAAGAAGACAAACGGACGTAGTCGAATGGGTCCTTACAAACGCGACGTTAACGGAACCAACCCGAAGAAGCAACACCGGAAAGAAGGACACAACATAGTAAACAACCAACACACGAACATGGTATGATGCACACCCAAGTATGATGCATGTCCAGTTTAATGAGGCATGGCATGGCATGGCAAAGAGCACAAACAATCCTACAAATTAAGTGGAGCTCATTATGCAACGGAGTTGCATATTGAAGAAAACACCACATGACTTATTTGGTTGTCTCTCGTTTATGTACCCAACAAGATTAAATGTTGTTAGAATGGCAAGAGGTGAAGCATGATGAAACTATCTAATCTAGGCAAGTCTAAATGAGGCCGGAACAACAAAACAACAAGTCCGGAAACTCCTCATATGCATATATTAGGTTTGGTATTGTTCTGCCCTAAACACAATTTTAGGGTTGTTAAACATGCAAGATGAAAGCACCATGTTAAACTAGGCATTTTTCTACCCCATTTACATATAAAGTTTGTTTAGAACCGAGCTACGGTTAATTAGTTATGAATTAAATCATTCTAGCAAGTTATTTAAGCAAATTTAAACAAACAACATTTTAAACATTTAAAACATAGATGAAAGTTGCATATTATTAAACTAGATGAAAAACTAAGCAAGTTTCCTATACAAAGTTTTTACATATGATGTACGGTTGTTGAGTTTTAATATGCATGGAGTTTAGGGACTTTTCTGTAAAACTGCACTCTCTGAAATATTAGGAAAAACCTCCTGAACTGAAAAAAACATAACGGGCTAGAAACTGAACTGGCCCAACAGGCACAAAGGGCTGGAGGGGGGTGCTGCTCACCCATGGGCCTATTGGGCCGGCGGATCTGGGCTGGGGCGTGGTGAATGCTCAACAAGCGTGGCTGTGTCCGTTCGATCGAAGCAGGGCCATGGCCGCCCTGGTTCGTTGTTGCCAGCGAGGTAGATGGCCGGCGCGAGCTCGCGGGCATGGGGGAAAGCACGGCTCCGGCGAGCAGGGGCCGGAGACGGCACGACGGAGCGGCTTGCGGAGGCGCTGGGGACTCCGGGACGGCGCGGCAGCGGATCCGGGCGAGGAACTGCGCGGGGAAGGAAGGCTGGTCGCGGGTCCATGGCGCGGGGCAAACGAGGATCTTGTCGAGGCTTCGGCAGCGACGTTCGAAGGGGAAGCAGGGGAACTTGGCGACGCGGAACTCTCCAGTGAAGCAGCAGCGGTAGCAGGGCCAGGCGGGAGCGGGGGTTGGCGAAGGTGGAGCCTCTCCGGCAAGGCGGGAGCGAGGCGGCGAATATGGCGGCGAGCCATGCAGGAGGCGGCGCGGCGAGCTTCGGCTCCGGCAGCCGGCGAGTTTCGGCGCTGGAGCTCCCTGTATGAGCAAACAGAGGGAGAGAGATGTGAGGGAGGGGGAAGAAGAATGGAAGGAAGGAGAAGAGATGGGCGCGAGGCACTCATCTCCGGTACGGCGGCGCCCCAAACAGCGGCGGTGGCGCTCGTTCTGGTTGGAAGAGGAGCTGGGTTCAGCTAGGGGTCTCGGGCGCGAGGACGAGGTGGTTCAGGAGGAGTGGCTGGTTGGCTCGGTGGAGAGATTGGGGGGAGATGGATCCCGAGGTGGGAGATGCTGGCGGTGGGGATTGGACAGGGAGGATCCCTAGAAAATAGGGTTTTTGTCCAGATTTAGACTAGGGATTATATATAAGGAAAAAGGGAGAGTTTAGGGGCTAATCCGCCCCTCCAATTAAAATCGAGCGGTCAAGAAAAATAGACTAGGAAGTCCAATTAACAAAACGGAGACGTTTTGTAGATGTTTAGGGATGATCCGGACACAACGGTGACGACTGCCCGGATCGGGTCCGGGACAACTTTCGGACGCACGCGAGGGGGGCTGCGGGCTGACGGGAGAGGTTAGGTTGGACCTGGCGGTAGGTAGTGAGCTGTGTAGACGGTCTCGAGCTGAGAGAAGAGAAGAGAGGGAGGCCCGGCGGCTATTTCCGGAGACCGAAAACGTCCGACGTTAGACCGGCTATACTGCCGCTATAGTTTAATGGTTGGGCTATCAAACGAACTCCGAATGCGATGAAACTTGGCAGGCGACCTACTAACACTAAAACAACACCGCATGCCAACTTTCACCCCAATCCGAGAACATTTTCCGGCCACTTATAAAATAATATTTTGGAGGTGCCGCGGGCGCGTGCAAGTGTGTCTGGGCTCAGAACGAACAATGGACGGAACTGGGGAACCCGGACGGATGCAAGTTTTGAAAACATGATGATGCAATGCACATGATGACATGACAAGATGCAACACGCAAGCAAATGACATGGCAACGACGGCGAATAACTGGGAGACAACTGGCACATCGGTCTCGGGGCGTTACAATGTGATGCTAGTGGAATTGGATTAGGAGGTGTGTTATTACAAGATGGCAAACTTGTTGCATACTTTTTTGAAAAAAATGAGTGGGCTAGTCTGAATTATTCTACTTATGATAAAGAATTATATGCTCTTGTTCGGACCTTAGAAACATGGCAGCATTATTTATAGCCCAAGGAATTTGTTATACATTCTGATCATGAATCTTTGAAACACATTAAAAGTCAAGAAAAACTAAACCGTAGACATGCTAAATGGGTTGAATTCATTGAGACTTTCCCTTATGTCATTAAACACAAGAAGGGTAAATAAAATGTTATTGCTGATGCATTGTCTCGTCGTTATACTATGCTTTCACAACTTGACTTTAAAATATTTGGTTTGGAGACCATCAAAGATCAATATGTGCATGATGCTGAATTTAAAGATGTATTACAGACTTGTAAGGAAGGGAGAACTTGGAACAAGTTTGTTGTTAACGATGTATTTGTGTTTCGTGCTAACAAGCTATGCATTCTAGCTAGCTCCACTCGTGTTCTGTTGTTGCAGGAGGCGCATGGAGGAGGATTAATGGGACACTTTGGCGTGAAGAAGATGGAGGATATACTTGCTACACATTTCTTTTGGCCAAAGATGAGACGGGATGTTGAGCATTTTGTTGCTCGCTGCACTACATGTCAAAAAGCTAAGTCACGACCCAATCCTCATGGTTTATATATGCCTTTGCCTGTACCTAGTGTTCCTTGCGAGGATATATCTATGGACTTTGTTTTAGGTTTACCTAGAACAAAGAAGGGGAGGGATAGCATATTTGTTGTCGTGGATAGGTTCTCGAAAATGGCACACTTTATACCATGTCATAAAAGCAATGATGATGTTGATATTGCTGATTTGTTCTTTCGTGAAATTATTCGCTTGCATGGTGTGCCAAATACTATTGTTTCAGATCATGATACTAAATTTCTTAACCACTTTTGGATATGTTTGTGGGCTAAGTTGGGGACTAAACTGCTTTTTAGTACTACATGTCATCCCCAAATTGATGGACAAACTGAAGTAGTCAATAGAAGATTGTCTACCATGCTTAGGGCTGTTTTGAAGAATAACAAGAAAATGTGGGAAGAATGCTTGCCTCATATTGAATTTTCTTATAATCGGTCGTTGCATTCTACTACTAAGACGTGCCCTTTTGAAATTGTGTATGGTTTCCTACCTCATGCACCTATTGATTTGTTGCCTCTTACATCTTCGGAGAAGGTTAATTTTGATGCTAAACAATGTGCTGAATTGATCTTAAAAATTCATGAGTTAACTAAGGAAAATATTGAGCGCATGAATGCTAAATATAAACTTGTTGGAGATAAGGGTAGAAAACTTGTTGTCTTTGCACCTGGAGATCTTGTTTGGTTACATTTGCGCAAGGATAGGTTTCCTAATTTGCGCAAGTCAAAGCTAATGCCACGTGCTGATGGTCCTTTTAAGGTGTTAGAAAAAATAAATGAAAATGCATATAAACTTGAGTTACCTACAGATTTTGGGGTTAGTCCCACTTTTAACCTTGCAGATTTGAAGCCTTACTTGGGTGAGGAAGATGAGCTTCCATCGAGGATGACTTCAATTCAAGAAGGGGATGATGATGTAACATCCCAAAATTCTAAATTTTGGAATGTTATAAACAAATAGATAGATTTGATTGATTGTTGGATTGATTGTCTGAAAGTGAGTGAATTCGAAACTTTTGAAAGTAAATGAGAGGGAATAAAAGGACTTTCCCAAACTTTCATATTTGCTTTCTGATCTCCATGAATTCAAATTCTTTTCAAACACAAAACCCTAGAGAGAAGATGACATGACTTCTTCCATTTAAAAATGAAAAGGGTGTTTGAAAAATAATTGAATTTCATTTGGAAATATTCCAATTCTGAAACTTTATGCAACTCAATGATTTTCACGAGAGAAGATAAAATGACTTCTTCAAATTATATGAAATATGAGTTGGGAGTTCCAAAGAATTAAATTCAAAGTTCTTGCATTTTGGTCGATCCTAGAAATTTCATGCAACTCAAGGACCTTCGGAGAGAGTTGGAGATTTCGTTATTTTCATATTTGAGAGTTTTATCGAATTTGAAAGAGGGTCATTTGATTTATTTATTTCATCTTCCATAATTTTTCCGTTATCAAAAATATAAGAGAGGGAATAATATGACTTTCCCAAAATATAGGAAAAATGAAGATTTAATAAATAGATCAAATTTCGTTTTCCAGAGTTTTGTTTGCGTTTTATTTGGATAGGGAAAAATGCGCGTTTTCAAAAATTGCATTTTAGGCCCGGAGAAAAGTTCATTTTGTTCGACTCATTTTTAGGAGTCGGGGAAAATTTACTTTTAGAATTTTTGGAGCCCTTTTAGTTTAGTTTTTCTTTTTTTTTCTGCGCGCGAAATCTGTTAAAAAAAAACTGGAGCAAGCCGGCCAGGCCAAGGCCCAGCCGGGCCAAAGGCCACCGCCCCCAGCCGCCGTGCGCCAGGCGCAAGGCAGGCGCCAGCGCCGCCGCCTCTTGCCTCGCCTCTAGTCCGGTTTGGACTAAGGGTTAGCCCCTCCCCTTTCCTTGTTTCGTTTTCTTTAGTCCTACTCCGTTTATTCTTTCCTATTCCTAGTCTATTTCTTGTCCCCTACCCCAAGTCTCCACACCCCTCCCCAATATAAATACCCCCACACCCCCCCTCTCCCCACACAAAATCCCAAGCCCCTCTCTCCTCTCCAAGCCGCGCCCCACCCCGCGCCTCTCACCCGCGCCGCGCCTCACCCGCCGCCGCCCCACGCCGCCGCCGCCCTGCGTCACCGCCGCCGCCGCCTTGTGCACCGCCGCCGCCGCCCAACGCCGCCGTCGCTGCCGTTCGCCGGAGGTACCGCGCCGCATCTCTTTTCTTTTCCTCGGATCGGTTTTCTTATAAATCGTTCCGATTCTTTTCTTCTCCACCGCTTCTATTTTCTTTCCGGTTTTTCGCTAAACCGTTCCGGTGTTCTAGATCGGTTTTTCGTTTCGATCTCTTTTTCCAAAACCCTAGATTAGTTTTCGTTCTTCTTTCGGACCGTTCGTCTCAACAAACGTGATCACCGATTATTCCCGGTTAACGACGCCCGTTCGCTTAACCGTTCTTCGTTTTCTTTTCGTCGGATTTATTCCACGATCGCGATCTCAGATCCGATCTTCGTTCTAGTTTTTCTCCCCGCCCGTTTTATCGGAATCAGGTGATTCAAGCGCCTAGAGTTTCGTCTCGAAACCACCGTTTCGTCTAATCAACTTGAACAAGTTTTTGCTACTGTAAAATTTTGACCTAGTTTCAACTTGCTAGAACCGAGTTGTTTCTTCCGCCGTTTGTTTTCGGTTTCTTTGTTCGGTTCCTTCTTTCTTTGCAACCAGAGTTCTTAAGTTGAACCTTCTGGTTCGTTCTCTCGTTCGAGTTTTACTTGTGCATTAGATGAGTACTTATTGTGTGGTTACTATTGTTTGCTTACGATAGATTGACCGGAGTGTGACGAGTAGATCTATCACGAGTTTTGAGTGCGAATCATCTTCATCAACATTGCAGGCAAGTTCACACTTTGATCATACCTTTTCTACAACCCATGTTTTATTGCATTAGATCAATCCTCACACATTGCATGATTAGGATCTAATTAAATTGTGGGATGGGAAGTAGATGAGGTAGTACCTATTACCTGTATTATTATGAAACCTTTGGGAGTTACTTCTACGCTTGCTATTTATGCCATGCTATGCTAGTAGACGTGGATTGGGTGAGTGATATCCATGACAGATGTGAGTTGATAATTTTAATGGTTTATCTAAGGTGGCAACTTAAACACACATCTGGGTGGATTGAGGCACCTGATGTCTATCAGGACTTGCCTGTTTTTTTCCGGACCGCCACCCAGGCTCAAAGGGATCATAAGATCTTTCATGCTAGAAACTTCCGTGTGCAGCCACATGCTACTATGGGCTCTGGCGTAGTTGACTAAGTTGTGTGAACTCTTACGGGGTGGACTAGCAGATGTAGGGGTTGTAGGTGGTAAAGTCTACCCCACATGTAAGGTGCTAGCGCTTCTGAAAGACTATGTCACGGTCATCCGTTTCTCAAACACCTTGTAGTGCGAGAAAACAAACGGAGGCGATCGAGTCATGTGGGGAAAAGTGCGCAAACCTCTGCAGAGTGTACAAACTAATCATGATTAGCCGTGTCCCCGGTTATGGACAACTTGAGTATCTAGTACTTGAATATCATTGTGAATCTCAACATGTTACTTCTAATTAATGTTGTTGGGTTTTAATTATTTTAATTGGGATTGAGAATGCTGTCAACCATTCTCAATGTTCAACAACCACCATGATAGTTAATATAAATTTATTCCTTTGCAGCAGGGAAAAATTGGCTTTACGCAAAAACCTTATAACCATAGAGCTTTTCCACCAGCCAAATATGCATGTAGTGATAGCCATTGTTCATTATTCTCTCTGGTGTGAATTTGCCAGTACATTCAATGTACTGACCCGTTTCGGGCTGCAACGTCTCATGTTGCAGGATTATCTTATGACGAGTAAGTGATACGTTAGGGTTACGATTTCTACACTCAACTTTGACGTTGGTGTTGATGGGAACCCACAACCTTGTTGCTTCCGCTATATGGATTGAGGTAATAGTATTTACGTTACTTTATACATGTGATTTACCTCTGTTATAAATCCTTCGAGTACTGTGTGTGTCAGCATACTGATCCAGGGATGACACATAAGCACAGAGACTTGATCCATTCGGGTCGGGTCGCTACAAGATGGTATCAGAGCACATGTTGACTGTAGGACGTGACCCTAGAAACTGGCAAGCCCATAGCAAGACTTTTCTGTACAACTTTCCCTTTCAAAAAGATCTTTTACCTCTCTTCTCTTCTGAGCTTACTCAAAAATTCCCTTTAGTGAGACCATACCCCTTTCCCCTTTTGACCCCACGAAGATTCCACTGATGAGGCCACTCCAAGAAGTACAAGATATTGGACAACTAAGACCGCTTCGGAATGAAGAGTATTTTCCGTGCATCTGAATAATGGAAACTACAACGGTTGAAGACCGAAGACAAGTAGAATTTGAAGGCTCTGAAAAATTCCCAGATTTGTATGACCTAGGAAGGCTACCCTTATGGAACTTGGCAGACTATGGAAGTTGTCAATACCCGAGATCAAGATGTATCGGAAAAAGACTGAAACAAGGAGTATGAGAACTCGAAGTTTTGTCAAAGAAACCCTAAGACAGGAGATATCAACTATGGAATGATAGCTCATGGAAATGACAAGAGCAGAAACACAGCTATCCAAGAAGCTATCTCGCGCTGATGCTATTGTCCCCATGCCGAGTTAAGGATGCATGTCATCAGAATGGATTTAATGGAAGAAGGCTGATGGAGCACCTATTAGTAGGATAAAGTTTTAACCTTAGCCGGTGTATCACCAGGATCTGGAGTAGTACATAAAGAAGTTTAAGGGGGAGCTCCAGGAAGTCATATTAGACAAGGAAGCATTTCGTGAAGAACTTAAGACCAGAAGTTGAAAGAAGCCAAGCTAGAGAAGTAAAACCTTGAGATACCGGAGATTTGTCAGGAACTGAAGGACAGTATGACCATGGCTCATGCCAAGGATGTTGAAACCTAGAAGTCTGGAATGCAATTCCAGAATATTCAAGGACGTCACGAGAGACTTTGCTACAGCAAAGATGAGCTGGCAAAAGAACTTGAGAAAGACAAGCATGATCAGGAAGAAGCCACCGAAGATAGACTTGAAGAGTTTGACGACGTTGACCTTTAGAAGACCAAACCCCTATTATATACCTACGTTAGATGCGATGCTTGTGAGCTGTCATTTGTTTGTTGTTTTTCCGACAGCCACAAATAAAATCTGTCTTTTCGAAACATTTGTTCGTGTTGTGTGCATCTCTCTTGATCTCTCTTATCTCACCCCAAAAACCATGGACCTAATAGAGGATGAATGGAGATGAGCTTGTATTTTCGGGACCGAAGAGTCAATTGGAGACAGACCGATGGATTCAGAACATGGAGGATCATATGGAGAACAACCCTATAGTCGGAAAGGATATGGCCCAGCATGCTCTTCAATGCTTTGAAAGAGGTGCTGCTACTTGGTGGAGGATGTACCAAACCATCAATGGATGGCAAGGAGTAACCACTTGGAAAGAATTTAAGTTGACTTTGCTAAAGTCTCAGTTTGTGTCCCAGAAGTTGAAGCCTTATGGAAAGGATATGAAGAAAACTTGTGCATGCAAGCTTTGTGGAGAAATAGGACACACCCATAAAGAACACAAGGAGGAATGCCCTAATTGTGAAGGAAGTCACCCAGCTGAAGAATGCCCAACTAGGCAGATCACTTGTTTCTTGTGTGAAGGGACTACCCACTACCCTGCTCAGTGTCACATTTACCCCTTGGTACAAAGAACCATCCAGCAGAAGAAAGAAGCAATGAAAGGAGCCCTTATGGAAGTTTTAAAAGAAATTATGATGAAGGAAGAGGTGGAGGACACACCCAAAGAGGAACCAATTAAACCCTGTACCAAGTCTTGCTATTCATGTGGAGAAGAAGGACACATCTCCTAGAACTGTATGAATGGGGATCTAGTAGAATTCCCGACGGTGAAAGTAGCGTATGACCCACAGGAAATAGAAGCCCTGATTGGAATGGAAAAATCCAGAAAGAGAAGTAGATTGGATTCCAGGAAGGATCTGAGTCATATCATCTGTTACAAGTGCAAGGAGTCAGGGCGCTACCTCAGTAGTTGCGCAAAAAGGAAACCTCGATACTTGTCAGAAGTAATATGTTTTAGTTGTAATAAAGCAGGGCACTTTGCCAGAGATTGTCCGGAGGAGAAGGAGACTTGTGATAAATAGTTGAGTTTGCAACAAAAGTAATATAGTAGTAGTAGTGAGAACATTTTCTTTTATATCGAGGTGTTGAGTTGAGACATGTAATGGAAAAGCGAGAGATTGTAATCACTTGAATAAAGTTAGCATCGTTGGTACTGATATGGATTTTATGACTTGTTACTCTATGAAGAAGAATTTTGGCCATTTTGAGGATATGAGAAATATGGTCTATGGAAGATTTGTGCATTTTTAGGGTGGTAGTACCCTGTAAGAACCATTGACCCCTGGAAAATATAAGGATACTCCACTGAGTGGATTTCGGACAAAAGGAATACGAGTTTTGTCTCGATATGTGTGATGCCCCAAGAGTATGTGGGATGTAGTTGGAGACCGTCAGTTGTTTGGACCAACTGTGATCAAGGAGTCAAAAGAGAATGTTAAGTTTATTCGAAATCGACTGAAGGTAGCTCAGTCCAGGCAGAAGAGTTATGCAGACTTAGAAACGCAAGGAGGTAGTCTATGAAATTGGAGACAGAGCATGTCTTCATGTGTTCCCTCTGCGAGGAGTTAAACGAATTGGAGTTAAGGGACAGTTAGCCCCGAGATTTGTAGGACCATACCGAGTTTTGGAGCGTATGAGAGAAGTGGCCTACAAGTTGGAGTTACCCGAAGGACTGTCAGGAGTTCAAGATGTGTTTCACGTTTCCCAGTTGAAGGAGTGCCATGCAGAGATGGCCAATATTCCCCTGTAAGGACGCTTGACCCTGGAAAGGATAATGATGTTCCACGAAGTGGAATATGGACTCCACAAGTATAAGTTTTTATCTCGGTATGAGGGATACCCCACGCGGATGAAGAGATGAGTTACCATTGGATATAAAGGAGGTATG
Source organism: Triticum urartu (assembly GCF_003073215.2). Classification (NCBI taxonomy): domain Eukaryota; kingdom Viridiplantae; phylum Streptophyta; class Magnoliopsida; order Poales; family Poaceae; genus Triticum; species Triticum urartu. Next base: position 351,486,613 of record NC_053024.1, on the reverse strand, counting down.
ATGTTGGAAATATGGATCAATGGAAACTCCATGATGAGTCCGAGTAATCATGTCCTAGTTTGGTGCCAATAGAAGGAAGGAAGACAATACAATTGGATGGATTTAAGAATACTAGGAAGTTGGAAGTTGGAATAATGATCAGTTGCCCAATGATAAGTTCAAGGACTACAAGTGATGAGGTGTGCCATAACCCACAGGCCCCAGGACCTACCAAGAAGGAAGCACACTCTTGCTGAAGGAAAAACACTGGAAGAGGATATGCCCTTATCGATAGACGATTTTATAGGAGTTTACGCAAAACCTAAGAGTTGAGAAGGAACGATAGATGTTTGTCTGGCTTGCAGAATCAATGGATTATTCCGAACTTGGTTCGTCGACAAGAGAAATTCTGCAATGCTTGTGAGGATGACCAAGTGTTAGAATGCGAGATTCGCTAAACCGTATACAAGGTAATGATTTGGATGCGGGATGGATTGATCACCATACCGACTTACTCTTATTATTCGCCTTGCTATATGGGATGGTAAATCTGAGTGACTTGCCTATAGTAGAGAGACGACGATATTAAACCTTGTTTAAACCTTAGAATGGTATAGGTATTTTTCCCTTGTACACGGCAGTTGTTGCCAACCGTAGGTTATACGGTGAGGATCAACCAAGACCCATTTCCTGCAGAAGAAACCATAAATTGTTGACCACCATGAGGTATCGATAGTTGTTTAGTTTTGGCGTCAGACCCGTCAGCTAAGAAGACCCAATCTCGGAATAACCTTACCAGGATGAAAGTACAGAAGAATTGAGGAAAAGGTTATGCCACCACCAGAAGAGCTCAGAGAAGGAATTTTCTCGAGGATCTAAGAAGACTGACACTGTCAAGAATAAGGATGGAGTACATGAGTTTTGATGGAACCGTAACAATGATTCTAAGGGTGGTAGCACCCCAGACACCGTGTGACGATCGATGGATTTTTGAGGAGACCCCAAACCCTAACCCTTTTCTTGCTAGCCTCTCCGAATCTCGAGGACGAGATTCCTTTTAAGGGTGGTAGGTTTGTAACATCCCAAAATTCTAAATATTGGAATGTTATAAACAAATAGATAGATTTGATTGATTGTTGGATTGATTGTCTGAAAGTGAGTGAATTCGAAACTTTTGAAAGTTAAATGAGAGGGAATAAAAGGACTTTCCCAAACTTTCATATTTGCTTTCTGATCTCCATGAATTCAAATTCTTTTCAAACACAAAACCCTAGAGAGAAGATGACATGACTTCTTCCATTTAAAAATGAAAAGGGTGTTTGAAAAATAATTGAATTTCATTTGGAAATATTCCAATTCTAAAACTTTATGCAACTCAATGATTTTCACGAGAGAAGATAAAATGACTTCTTCAAATTATATGAAATATGAGTTGGGAGTTCCAAAGAATTAAATTCAAAGTTCTTGCATTTTGGTCGATCCTAGAAATTTCATGCAACTCAAGGACCTTCGGAGAGAGTTGGAGATTTCGTTATTTTCATATTTGAGAGTTTTATCGAATTTGAAAGAGGGTCATTTGATTTATTTATTTCATCTTCCATAATTTTTCCGTTATCAAAAATATAAGAGAGGGAATAATATGACTTTCCCAAAATATAGGAAAAATGAAGATTTAATAAATAGATCAAATTTCGTTTTCCAGAGTTTTGTTTGCGTTTTATTTGGATAGGGAAAAATGCGCGTTTTCAAAAATTGCATTTTAGGCCCGGAGAAAAGTTCATTTTGTTCGACTCATTTTTAGGAGTCGGGGAAAATTTACTTTTAGAATTTTTGGAGCCCTTTTAGTTTAGTTTTTCTTTTTTTTTTTCTGCGCGCGAAATCTGTTAAAAAAAAACTGGAGCAAGCCGGCCAGGCCAAGGCCCAGCCGGGCCAAAGGCCACCGCCCCCAGCCGCCGTGCGCCAGGCGCAAGGCAGGCGCCAGCGCCGCCGCCTCTTGCCTCGCCTCTAGTCCGGTTTGGACTAAGGGTTAGCCCCTCCCCTTTCCTTGTTTCGTTTTCTTTAGTCCTACTCCGTTTATTCTTTCCTATTCCTAGTCTATTTCTTGTCCCCTACCCCAAGTCTCCACACCCCTCCCCAATATAAATACCACCACACCCCCCCTCTCCCCACACAAAATCCCAAGTCCCTCTCTCCTCTCCAAGCCGCGCCCCACCCCGCGCCTCTCACCCGCGCCGCGCCTCACCCGCCGCCGCCCCACGCCGCCGCCGCCCTGCGTCACCGCCGCCGCCGCCTTGTGCACCGCCGCCGCCGCCCAACGCCGCCGTCGCCCGTTCGCCGGAGGTACCGCGCCGCGTCTCTTTTTTCCCTCGGTTCGGTTTTCTTATAAATCGTTCCGATTCTTTTCTTCTCCACCGCTTCGTTTTCTTTCCGGTTTTTCGCTAAACCGTTCCGGTGTTCTAGATCGGTTTTTCGTTTCGATCTCTTTTCCGAAACCCTAGATTAGTTTTCGTTCTTCTTTCGGACCGTTCGTCTCAACGAACGTGACCACCGATTATTCCCGGTTAACGACGCCCGTTCGCTTAACCGTTCTTCGTTTTCTTTTCGTCGGATTTATTCCGCGATCGCGATCTCAGATCCGATCTTCGTTCTAGTTTTTCTCCCCGCCCGTTTACCGGAATCAGGTGATTCAAGTGCCTGGAGTTTCGTCTCGAAACTGCCGTTCCGTCTAATCAACTTGAACAAGTTTTTGCTACTGTAAAATTTTGACCTAGTTTCAACTTGCTAGAACCAAGTTGTTTCTTCCGCCGTTTGTTTTCGGTTTCTTTGTTCGGTTCCTTCTTTCTTTGCAACCAGAGTTCTTAAGTTGAACCTTCTGGTTCGTTCTCTCGTTCGAGTTTTACTTGTGCATTAGATGAGTACTTATTGTGTGGTTACTATTGTTTGCTTACGATAGATTGACCGGAGTGTGACGAGTAGATCTATCACGAGTTTTGAGTGCGAATCATCTTCATCAACATTGCAGGCAAGTTCACACTTTGATCATACCTTTTCTACAACCCAGTTTTATTGCATTAGATCAATCCTCACACATTGCATGATTAGGATCTAATTAAATTGTGGGATGGGAAGTAGATGAGGTAGTACCTATTACCTGTATTATTATGAAACCTTTGGGAGTTACTTCTACGTTGCTATTATGCCATGCTATGCTAGTAGACGTGGATTGGGTGAGTGATATCCATGACAGATGTGAGTTGATAATTTTAATGGTTTATCTAAGGTGGCAACTTAAACACACATCTGGGTGGATTGAGGCACCTGATGTCTATCAGGACTTGCCTGTTTTTTTCCGGACCGCCACCCAGGCTCAAAGGGATCATAAGATCTTTCATGCTAGAAACTTCCGTGTGCAGCCACATGCTACTATGGGCTCTGGCATAGTTGACTAAGTTGTGCGAACTCTTACGGGGTGGACTAGCAGATGTAGGGGATGTAGGTGGTACGGTCTACCCCACATGTAAGGTGCTAGCGCTTCTGAAAGACTATGTCTCGGTCATCCGTTTCTCAAACACCATGTAGTGCGAGAAAACAAACGGAGGCGATCGAGTCATGTGGGGAAAAGTGCGCAAACCTCTGCAGAGTGTACAAACTAATCATGATTAGCCGTGTCCCCGGTTATGGACAACTTGAGTATCTAGTACTTGAATATCATTGTGAATCTCAACATGTTACTTCTAATTAATGTTGTTGGGTTTTAATTATTTTAATTGGGATTGAGAATGCTGTCAACCATTCTCAATGTTCAACAACCACCATGATAGTTAATATAAATTTATTCCTTTGCAGCAGGGAAAAATTGGCTTTACGCAAAAACCTTATAACCATAGAAGCTTTTCCACCAGCCAAATATGCATGTAGTGATAGCCATTGTTCATTATTCTCTCTGGTGTGAATTTGCCAGTACATTCAATGTACTGACCCGTTTCGGGCTGCAACGTCTCATGTTGCAGGATTATCTTATGACGAGTAAGTGATACGTTAGGGTTACGATTTCTACACTCAACTTTGACGTTGGTGTTGATGGGAACCCACAACCTTGTTGCTTCCGCTATATGGATTGAGGTAATAGTATTTACGTTACTTTATACATGTGATTTACCTCTGTTATAAATCCTTCGAGTACTGTGTGTGTCAGCATACTGATCCAGGGATGACACATAAGCACAGAGACTTGATCCATTCGGGTCGGGTCGCTACAGATGATGAGGACATCACTAACAAAGTTACACCCACAACCCCTACTGATACATATACATGACCAATTACTAGAGCTCACGCATGCCAATTAAATAACCAGGTACTTTTGTTTCTTGGTAACGATTCTAATGTTCGTGAGAATATGCCTAAATTGGATACACCTGTCTTGCTTACAAATGAAGAGCCTAGCTTGGACAAGAAGGATGATCATTGGAGCAAGATCAAGCATGGAGATGATGGCATGCACAAGGGGAACAATAACGGAGTTACAAGTGATGATTTCAGGACTTTGAAGCCACCATAAGGAGTGCGTGAAGCCTTGGACGAAATATAGAAGATGCCACTTCATAAATTTCGTCCAGAGGCTATTATAGGTGTTGCATCACCTTATTATTGGGCCAGGCCCATGTAATTTCGATATACTTGAGTATAGGCTATTTTTAGAGTCTGTATGTGTGTGCGGAAACAAGAGTTAGGGTTGGTTTCGGACCCCTCCTTCAAGGGCCACGAAATTCCCCCCTCTTCCTCCATATATATAGCCCTTAGTGTATTGTTTAGGCTTTGGGTTTTGTTTAGATTAAAGTTCACCATAGCTGCAACTTCGCGTACTTCGTTTGTGTTCAACGACCAGACAAAGGCGTCACAGAAGCCCACCTTGATCAATAAAGCTTTCCTCTTATATTCATAATATCCAGATTGCAATCTTAGTTTCTTGCTTATTCTTCATTTGCCTGCAGGAAACAGACCTTCGTGGTCAGGTTGATCGTTCTCCGGCATGGTCAATAACCTCTCGGAGTTGGTTTAGCGATTTCTAAGGCACGACGTCCTCGCACGTTCGTAGTCGGATCGTCAAAGTCGACTTCCTCCAAAACGATAGCCACCATCTCATCGAAAGACGGGACACCTATGCCTCTATCACATATATGAATCCACAATGGAATCGTCAAGAACACTAAGAAGGGAGCCTTTGAAGAGGGTATCCTTGTTCTCAAAAGCTTTCTGTTGTGAAGGATTAAGATTGCCCTCAGGCTTGCCCTAAGTGGCATCATAGCAGTACATGATCTGAAACCAGTAAATTGCTCTCGTGCGCCACCCTTTATATTGCACCCCCTTAAAGGTAGGCAGCTCCAAAAGCGCAGCAAAACCACTAGGGATAAATTGCTTATAATCAGGTTTTTGGATTGGATTGTTGAATATATGATAAAATTACTATGAGATTTAATCTGAATAAATAGTAAATAGATCACGACGACAATTACAAAGATCAAAGTAATTATGTGGACTAAACCAGGAGGACAGAATCACATACTATGCACCGGGAGCAGCACCACTATGGTTGATGTTGTCACTCATATCGTTGATGAAGAGGTTGCCGAGGTCAAGGAAGAAGGTTGTCGTTGATGAAGTACTCACTCGCAACAGTCGCGTGAGTGTGCTCCCTGAAACCGGATTGCCCCTCTCTCGTATAGGATCACGAAAGGCGGGGTTCCGAAGGACTTCTGTCCCTTCTCGCGGTGCACGCCGGAAGGAGGGATGGAGAAGACTTGCGTGGTGGCGCTGTGATCTGGAACGGTGCGAAACCATATGATACAACGGTGGCTAGGGTAGAGCCTTTCAGGTCGGTTGTGGGAGTAAACCCCACGTCCAAGTCAATAATAGCCCCACTATCCAAAAGAATCGGAAACGTCTGAGTAATTAAGCCATCCGTTAATTATTAATTAATGACTGGATTTGTGCCATTTTTGTTCTTGTAAGTGACATTTTCCTATGTGACCACAGGAAATCTAGACGTGCTCATTCTTAGTTACATTGTCAACCCAACACTCCCTCACTTTCTTTCCTTTTTCGACCAAGAGCCCGGTCAGGCCCGCCCCAACCCCACTTTATTTTCCTTTTCAACAGAGAGATCGGTTTGTTATCCAGTCTCTATAGTACCTTTTTTCCTTTGTTAGTAAAAATCCAGATGGTGTTCTAGTGTTTGATAAGCCGACGCAACTAGCTACCGTGGCGGAGATACGGGAGCAGCAGGGGCCCTCCCCCCCAACATTTGAGATTTACATCTAATTAGCTGATGAAAGTGTCGAGTTGGTGATGTTTTGTTGCTACAAAACCTATTATATTTCAACAGCTTGGTCCTCCCCAACTTGTTTTGACAACATCTGCCCCCTAATCGGATTTTTATGGCTCCGCCACTGTCTAGATACATGGGGAACTTTGTAAGGAATATCCACATGCATCACTACAAAAAAAGACACATCTGTGACATTTTGGGCCGAACGAAAAACATTTCTGTCATGCTTATGACACTTCTATGATGATAATTGTGAAAAAACCCGATATCATCATAGATGTGGTGGGGTCCTACTTCTATGACAAAAAATCATGACAGAAAATGGGCTTTTCGTCCTGGGCGGGCCGGAGACGCAGCTGCATGACATTCTTTGGGTCATCCATGACGGAAAAACCATGGTAGAAGCGAGGGCTTGGAAAATATCGGGGGAGTTCCCGGTTACGGTGGGTGGTCGGGGGCTGAGCGATTCGTGTTTCTCTCATACGTACGCGTGTGCCGGCGAGGCGTTGGGCTCTAACTGAACCCGAGCGAGGCGTTGGCTCTAACTGAACCCGAGCGATTCCACTACAGGCTACGCGTTATCGAACCCGAGCGATCGATCGATCCCTTGCTGTTAACTGAACCCGAGTGATTCCTTCGCTACTGCTGCTAACTGAAGCCGATCGATGCTGCCTCTGCACGAACAGTGAGCGTTGTTAGGGGGGGGGTTGGATGAACAGTTCTTTGTGGGGGGTTGGATGAACAGGACCCCATGGTAGTAGAGGCCATTGCCGCTGGATGAACAGGACCCCGATCAATCAAGGCTGCGGACGAACAGGACCCCGTGGAGGGGTGGATGAACAGGACCCCGTGGAGGGCTGGATGAGCAGGATGACCCCGTGGAGGGCTGGTTGAACAGTAGCCGGTGGAGGGCTGGATGAACAGTAGCCCGTGGAGGGGTGTTTGAACAGGACCCCGTGAAGAGGGCTGGTTGAACAGTAGCTGCGGTGGAGGAGCGCGCGGTGGAGGCTGGAGGAACAGGAGCCCGTGGTTGAACAGTCACAGGTGGAGGCTAGAGGAGGTTGATGGTGGACGAACAGTAGCCCGTGGAGGCAGTCAACGGTGGATGAACAGTAGCCCATGGAGGTAGTCGACGGTGCAGATGAACAGTATCCCGTGGAGTCCCGTTTTGTGGTACGCCACACCCCTCCAAAAGAACAGAACCCCCATTTCGACCATAGCGCTCCAACACAAGTCTGTTTCCTCCATTTTGCGGTACGCCACACCTCTCCTGATCAACAGGACCCCGTTTCCATCGTAGGAGGTTCGTTTACTCCGTTTTGTGGTACGCCAGACCCCTCCCGATGAACAGGATCCTGTTTCGAACATGGCCGGTCGAACACAAGGCCATTTTGTAACACCCACGATGCGGCTATATCTCCCACGTGTCGGGGCATGACTTAGAGGCATAGCCCTATGGTAGGCTTGTCGCAAGAGGGGTAATCTTCACACATCCCATGTACTGAATAACAAAGAGATAAAGAGTTGGCTTACAATCGCCACTTCACACAATACATAAATAATTCATACATCATCCAAAGTACAATCAAAGCTCCGACTACGGAACCAAAATAAAAGAAGACAACCCCAAATGCTAGATCCCCGATCGTCCCAACTGGGCTCCACTACCGATCAACAAGAAATGAAACAAAACAATGATCAAGATCTTCATCGAGCTCCCACTTGAGCTGGGTTGCATCACCTGCACTAGTATCATCGTCACCTGCAACTGTTTGGAAGTATCTGTGAGTCACGAGGACTCAGCAATCTCACACCCGCGAGATCAAGACTATTTAAGCTTATGGGTAGGAGAAGGATAGTGAGGTGGAGCTGCAGCAAGCACTAAGCAATATGGTGGCTAACATACGCACATCAGAGCGAGAAGAGAAGCAACACAACGGTCGAGAAGCTAGAAGTGATCAAGAAGTGATCCTGAAAGCTACTTACGTTGAAGCATAATACAAGACCATATTCACTTCCCGGACTCCGCCACAAAGAGACCATCACGGCTACACACGCGGTTGATGCATTTTATTTAAGTCAAGTGTCAAGTTCTCTACAATGGGACATTAACAAATTCCCATCTGCCACATAACCGCGGGCACGGCTCTCAAAAGTTTAAACCCTGTAGGGGTGTCCCAACTTAGCTCATCACAATCTGTCATGGTCAACAAAGGACATTCCTTCTCCCGAGAACACCCAATCAGTCTAGGGATCCCGGTTACAAGACATTTTGACAATGGTAAAACAAGACCAGCAAAGCCGCCCGATGTGCCGACAATCCCGATAGGAGCTGCACATATCTCGTTCTTAGGGAAACACCAGATGAGCAATCCGTACAACTAAAACCAACCCTCAAGTTTCCCCGAGGTGGCGCTGCAAGGGGCTCTAGTTCGAACCAACACTTAGAGAAGCACTGGCCCCCGGGGGGGGGGGGGGGGGGTTAAAATAAAGATGACCCTTGGGTCTGCAGAAACCAAGGGAAGGTGATAGGTTGTTAGGCAAATGTAAAACCAAGGTTGGGCCTTGCTGGAGGAGTTTTATTCAAAGCGATCTGTCAAGGGGTTCCCATAACACCCAACCGCGTAAGGGACGCAAAATCAAGGAACATAACACCGGTATGACGGAAAACTAAGGTGGCAAGAGTGGAACAAAACACCAGGCATAAGGCCGAGCCTTCCACACTTTACCAAGTATATAGATGCATTAATTAAATAAGAGATATTGTGATATCCCAACATATCCATGTCCCAACATGGAACAAACTTCAACTTCACCTACAACTAGCAACGCTATAAGAGGGGCTGAGCAAAAGCCGTAACATAGCCAAACAACGGTTTGCTAGGAAGGTGAGTTAGAGGCTTAACATGGCAATAAGGGAGGCATAATATAACAAGTGGTAGGTAGCGCGACATAGCAGTAGAGCGAACAACTAGCAAGCAAAGATAGAAGTGATTTCGAGGGTATGGTCATCTTGCCTCAAATCCCGCAAGGAAGAAGAACGAGTCCATGAAGAAGACAAACGGATATAGTCGAACGGATCCTCACAACTCCGGAACAAAACCAAAGCTAACGAGAGAAGCAACCCGGAAAGAAGCAAGTAACATAGTAAACAACCTTCACATAAACATGGCATGATGCACAACCAGGTATGATGCATGTCCGGTTTAAAGAGGCATGGTATGGCAAAGTGCACAAACAATACTACAAATTAAGTGGAGCTCAATATGCAACGAGTTGCATATTGACGAAACATCACATTCAAACATTTAGTTCACTCTCCTTTATGTACCCAACAATATTAAATGTTGTTAAACATGGTAAGAGGTGAAGCATAAGTAAAAGACACAATTAGGCATTTTAAATGAGGCCGGAAACATCAAACAACAATTCTGGTAAATCCTCATGTGCATTAGCAATTTAAAGCAACAACGGTTTTAAACATTTTAAAAGTTTTTATCATGATGCGAATGACATGTGCAAGTTTATGAAATTTTATGAAAATGGTGACATGGGCATATTATGAAGCATTTGTCATCGTGACAGAAACGAAAGGGGTGCCACGTCAACGAATCCGAAAATGGTGCCACGACAACATATCGGTTCCGGTAGCTCATGGAGATACCGGTGCAAAAGGAAAAGTGACGGGAGCATGTCATGCAAGGATGGTGGGGTGCTCCTGCATACCGGGTTCCCACATATCGGTGACAAGGCAAAAGAGGGGCAGTGTGCACCGACAGTTCGGACTCGAGGCGAACAAGGGTGCATCTCATACAACATGCATTCATTAGTTCACGGGCGTTGTCTCGGGGTTATACATTCAAAGCGTGCAAACGGGATGGTTCGAGTTCGGTGCAATGTAGAGGAAGTGGCCGTTCCGCGACGGTAGTAGAAGTAGTGGTACTATCGATCCTCGACGGTAGTGGTACACGTTCCCAAGTAGTCGTACACGTCGATGGTATTTGTTCACTCAACGGCCTTCTGCGACGGTTGTTGTTCTTGTATCATCGTAGAAGTAGTTGTACATGGTTGCGACGGTAACCGAACTTGGCGATCCGACAGGGTACTCTTAAGTCGTCGTGGGAACTTCATAAATCCGAGGTCTTCGGGATTGACGGTAGTTGTACACTTGGTTGGTGATAGTCGAACTTGGCATATCCAAGGTCTTCGGTGCTACGGTACTTGGTGGGTCATCATGTAGATGTACTTTCGAGAGGAAACTTTGCGCGTCCAAAATCTTCGGGGATCGTCCTTGGACTTGGCGGTGCTAGTCTCCTCGGTTCAACAGTGATATGCAAGGGCCAAAACAACCGGCAACTTGGGCAGCTCCTCAAGGCCATGGAGATGACAGGCAGCAGGAGGCTGCTGGTGGAGGCAGAGCCATGACGAGGAGGTCCTGATCCGTCAGCTGCAAGTGGTGGGCGAAACACAGGTAGCTGCAAGGCTTCGACGCGAGGGAGAAGGAGTCGGCGCGTGGGAAGGAGAAACAAGGGAGCGGGCGAGCAGAGTACGGGGTCGCCAGAGAAGGGGCTCGCCGGCAGGCGAGGCAAGGTGGCTCCAGTTCCTGCTGCTGGTCATACAATGAGGGGTGGCGAGGGAGCAGCTTCCCGAGGAACTTGGGCACGGTCATGGTGGTCCTGGACGGTGACTGGCTGGAGGAGGACGCGCGGCTCACGGGAGGAACTGGCGCGGGGAGCTCCTCTCTGGTGCGCGAGCGAGGAGAGTGAGAGAGATGGGGAACAGGCGTGGAGCCTCACTGGATGGAGCTTGCAGGCGGCTGCGCGGTCGACGAGGTCGGTAGGGAGGCCTCGCTGGTGGTCGGTCGGCGGTGAGGCAAGCAACAAAGCAGGCGGGAGGCGCGTCCATGGGGAACGACATGAGGAGGAGGTCGACGAAGGAAGGCCATGGCACCATGGGAGAAGGAGGCGAAGAGGCAGGGCTTGTCGGCGGTGGCGCCTTGGAGGTGCTGGTCGCCGACAGTGGCGGTTGGAGGTAGCAGCGAGGCGTGGCGCTACGGGGTGAGGGAGAGAGTGAGAGGAGGGAGGAGCGTGGGGATCGAGTGCGGGGCTCCTCCCTGTCGGCGTGAGGTGGGAGACGAGGGAGATGTGGATCAGTCGGGCTAGGGTTATAGGTTAGGTGGGTCTGTGAGGATGGGCCTAGGTGGGCCGTCCTGGCTGTTGGGCTAGCTGCCACGCATAGAAAGAGAGGGAGAGAGAAAAGAGTTGGGGCCCGACAGAAAGAAAGGTTCTCCTTTTTTTTCTAGCACAAGAAGGAAAAAAGGAAGGTTACAAATTTATTTGAAGGGTCAAATAAATTCGAATCAAGCTGGAATTTGGCATGCGACAACTAGGACATATATCAAAGCACCACAACTAGAATTGGAGTGAGCAAGATTACAAAGTTTCAATTCAAAAGCATTTGAATTTAATTCAAATGGTTTGAACAAGGGGTAGGATTTTTAAGTGCCCAAAAATGTTTGGATTTTTGGAGAAACCTCGGTAAATGGGAAGAGAATTTTGGGCAAGGTTTTGAATTCAAGCTTGAACTAGAAAAGACATGGGGAATATTTGCAAGTGTATTTATGGGTGATTTCGAAAAATGGAATATTTTATAATAGCTCCCTAAATATTGGGAGGATATGTTTTAAAGAGAAACCACCATGTGAGTTCCCTCAATTTAAATGGACCGAAGATCCATGCAATTTATTTAGTTGAGTTTTTAAAATTAAATGACCTGATGCCATGATGACATGACGTAGTGCACATGATGCAAAGAAAATGAATGCAACCAACCAAACAAATCACACGACGAATCTTGGGAATCATGAAAGGCATCTGAAGCTCCAGTCTTGGGGCGTCACACATTTCCTCCATTCTACGGTACGCCAGGCCTCGTTTCCATCGATTGTTCCCTCCAAGCCGGTGGGCACCCAATGAACAGCACACGTCCCGTTCCGACCCAGTCGGTTCGCTGCCCGATCAATAGGACATCGTTGCTCCCGTCCGTTGCCTCTCCATGTACACAAGCCCTGGCCGTCCGCGAGTACGCGCTCGAGACCCTGCCCGTATGTACATACGTGGCCGTATTTTTTGCCCTTAGGCTATACGTACGTGCACAGGACTTAGACGGGACTACGTGTACTGCTATGTCGGGTGCTCTACAACGACACACGTGCCGCTACTTACTCGGCCACGGTTCATACTTGCAGAGAGACCGATCGACCAGTATGTACGTAGATGTTCGCGACTAGAATGACAACGCTACGTACACTTCGACCAGGTGGGTCCCGACTGCCACGCACTTCCTTGCGTCCGAAGATGTAGCTGGTTGGTCCCAGCAGTTAGGGGGCGAATCATTTTTCCCTGTAATATGGACGCACTTCCTTGCGTGCGAAGATATAGCTGGTGTGTCCTAGCAGTCAGGGGGAAACGTTTTTTTTTCGCGAAATACGGTGGCCCGTCCAGTGGGTCCTTGCTGTCAGGTGGAGGAATCATAATTTTCCGCGTAATAAGGAGGCACTTCCTTGCTGCGGTCGTGGACCTAGCTGTCAGTCTCTCCACATACAGTACTCTTCTGATAGAAGTCGTTCCTTGACCACGCCGCGCCGAGAGTACCAGGGCGGTGGATGACGGCGAGGCCTAGGAAGGGGATGACGCGAAGCCGGGGAAGATGCGACAGTGGAAGCCAACGTGGACAGGAGTACGAGGGTTCACTGGTTCGGTTGCGGTGTGAGCCTGCCGTCGCCGCAGGGCCTGGCCAGCGGTGGGAGTAGTAGGGGGCGGTGAGGCCTCCGCGGCAGCACAGCCGTCCATAGGAGACAGGAGCAGGCGGCACGACCGGCGCTGCTTTGGGCGGCTGGAGCAAGAAGACCAGAGGTTGAAGAAGCACTACGACCGTTGGATGGACATGTACGGTCACTGGAGCTAGAATTGTTCATATTGACTAAGTTGACAAAGCCCTCCATCCCCGTCAACTTAGTAGGCCCACAAGTCAGCCTCCCATTATGCTGGGTCCCAGCTAGCAGGGGGAGTATTCATTTTTGTGTGCGTAATAACGAGGCACTTCCTTGCCTGTGAAGATATAGCTGGTGGGTCCGAGCTGTCAGCGGCGGGAACGTTTTTGTCGCGAAATACAGAGGTCCTTTCGGTGGGTCCCAGATGTCAGCTGGAGGAATCATTATTTTGCGCGTAATAAGGATGCATTTGCTTGTGTGCAGCGGTGGACCCAGTTGTCAGCCTCTCCATGTACAGTCCACTTCAGATGCATGTCGGTCATTGACCACGTTGACCACGCCGCGCCGAGAGCACCAGGGCCGTGGATGGCGGCGAGGCCTAGGAAAAGAACGACACGGAGCTAAGGAAGACTCGGTTTACTGGTTCATCTGCCGTCACCGGAGAATAATAGCAGGCATGGGTGAGTAGAGGGATTGCTAGGCCAGCAATGGGAGTACGGTGGGGCGGTGAGGCCTGCGCGGCAGCACAGTCGGCCGCGGGAGGAGGGAGCAGGCAGTCCCGACGGCACTTGTTTGAGTGCCTGGAGCAGGAAGAGCAGAGATTGAGGAAGCACGACGGCCGTTGGATGGACATCCAACAGTCACTGCTTGTGCATCAAACTTTTTTTAGGAAAGCCTCAAATCTGTGGAAAACAACATACATCCCATCTGCCAATATTTCTAATAATTTACAACCCATTTGCTAATTCTTAACGTTTTTTTTGGAGCCCATATTCTTTTTGTTAGCATTACATCCCATATTGTGGCCACGGTTAAAAAATTATATGATTTTTTGCATATTTCGGTGCGGTCCGAACTGTTTTTAATCCCGAAATTTTGAGTCACATTCAAACTGATTTTAAAAATAAATGTATATCAATATAAAATCCAACAAATTGTCCACGCATAAAAATTAATGCAATTTAAAATCTCGAAATGAAAAAAAAGAAATTTGTAACTAATTGTCGGTTTGATGTGTTTGAAAAATGTACAACCCATTTCTCATTGCTGATAGGCCATTTTCTCGGCCAGCCGAATGAAGGTCTCCTCGTCTTGAAAGATTTGCAGCCTAACAAGCATCACAAAGCGACTTACTTGACAAATCACAAAAAAACTGGGCTAGCCATTTTCAGAAACAAAGAAAAAATCTATTGGGCTGGTCTATGGTAAACATAAAAGAAAAGGCTATCTAGACAGGCCAGAGTGCCCCGCACAACCCAGTTGACACCCTACTTCCGTCTCAAAAACAAAATAGATAAATTCCACTCCAATTATGGTGATTCATAAAAATTCCACTGCAATTTCCAAACTTGAAAAATGCCACTGCAATTTTTGCAAACTTTAAAAAACTCCATTGCAATTTTTGCAAACTTTGAAAAACGCCACTCCAGACTTCAAAAAATGCCACTAGAAATGGCATGAAATGGCATTTTCAAAGTTCGGAAATTGCAATGGCATTTCTCGGAATCACCAGATTTGGAGTGGCATTTATCAAAGTAACCCAAAATAAAAATAACTGGGCGAGCTGCTGGGTCACTGGTGGCAGCTGCTCGTTGTGCAATTCTCTCGTTTATTGACTACGTTGACAATGGCATGGGACCCAAATATCAGAAATCCATTAGGAGGAGCCATTTTTTATTGGCTTGAAATAAGGAGGCACTTGCTTGCGTACTGCCATGACCTTGGTGGGTCCCTGCTGTCATCCTCTCCACGTACAATCATCTCCTGATTGTGTACGCGTCAACCTGGTAGGCCCACAACTCGGCCTCAAAACCCGTGGCGGACAAATACAACCCATTAAAAAAAATAACAGCCCATTCCATACGTTCAAATGGAAAGTTCAACATTCAGAGCAAAGTAACAGGTCTGATCCAGATATAGAGTACTGAACTTCCATGTTGACAACCATCATAGCCAAGTTAACTATCTACTCACACTAATACTCTAGTAGTGTACAAGTACTAACTTACTCTTAGCTAACCAGACGATACCGGCCACCATCTGCAGTGCACGCTAAACGCTGGCACCGGCGTCCTCCACCTTGCCTCGGACTTGCCAGAGGTGCGATAGGGCGTGTTGCTCGCCCGTGTTGGCCCTTTCCATGCCGGTGTGGTCCACCGAAGCTTCGGCTTCTAAGAGGGAAACCCACTTGACAAGCTTGTAGTAAAATCCGGCGTTGCGAACGCGTGCGTGCCTGACAACCTCCAGGGCTATTTGTCGGGAACCGGCCTCCATGTAGTCGGTCTAGTTGCGGGCGCTCTGTTCGCGACTCAGAGCGTCGGTGCGCTGGTGATCCATGTCCCACTGGCGGCGCAAATTGGCGATACGTTGCTCCGCCACCAGGCGGTCACGCTCCAACAACTCCTCATACTCCGCATTGCCATCTAAAGACCGATAGAATGCCTCCTCCCTCCGTCTGCTTTCCGGTGAAAAACCGAACACTAGTTCCTGCAGTGACCGCCTCCCGCGTCGCCTATCGTGGACGGGGCGTGAGCGAGGATAAGTGGTGAGCGACGTCGGGCCGGTGGGGGATTATGAGGATATGGCGGGCTGGGTGATGGTGCCACCGGAGAAGCCCGGGAAACAGTAATTATAGGCGGAAGGTAGGCGAACCAGTGTGTCACGGGAAACGCGATGGTCATCGCGATCATCAGAATTCAATGCATAAACAGGCATGGCTTAGCGCGCCAGCTTGCCGTGGAAAACTAGAAAAACTGAAATTATGACTGTGCCATCCCGTCCCGTCCCGTCAGTGGTGTGTCCCGTCCGTGCTGGGTCACACACTGGCATGACAGTCAAACGAGTGCACTCGAATCATCGAGATGAGGTACTCCCTCCTTGTCAAAAATGATTCCACCACTCATCTGAAGGAAATATGCCCTACAGGCAATAATAAAGTTGTTATTTATATTTCCTTATATCATGATAAATGTTTATTATTCATGCTAGAATTGTATTAACCGGAAACTTAGTACATGTGTGAATACATAGACAAACATAGTGTCACTAGTATGCCTCTACTTGACTAGCTCGTTAATCAAAGATGGTTAAGTTTCCTAGCCATGGACAAAGAGTTGTCATTTGATAAGCGGGATCACATCATTACAGAATGATGTGATTGACTTGACCCATCCGTTAGCTTAGCACGATGATCATTACAGTTTCATTGCTACTGCTTTCTTCATGACTTATACATGTTCCTCAGACTATGAGATTATGTAACTCCCGAAAACCGGAGGAACACCGTGTGTGCTATCAAATGTCACAATGTAACAAGGTGATTATAAAGATGCTCTATAGGTGTCTCCAATGGTGTTTGTTGAGTTAGGCATAGATCGAGATTAGGATTTGTCACTCCGTGTATCGAAGAGGTATCTCCGGGCCCTCTCGGTAATGCACATCACTATAAGCTTTGCAAGAAATGTGACTAATGAGTTAGTTGTGGGATGATGCATTACGGAACAAGTAAATAGACTAGCCAGTAACGAGATTGAACTAGGTATGATGGTACCGACAATCGAATCTCAGGCAAGTAACATACCGATGACAAAGGGAACAACGTATGTTGTTATGTGGTTTGACCGATAAAGATCTTCGTAGAATATGTAGGATACAATATGAGCATCCAGGTTCCGCTATTGGTTATTGACCGGAGATGAGTCTCGTTCATGTCTACATAGTTTTCGAACCCGTAGGGTCCGCACGCTTAACGTTATGTGACGATTTGTAATATGAGTTATGTGATTTGATGACCGAAGTTTGTTCGGAGTCCCAGATGATATCGGGGACATGACGAGGAGTCTTGAAATGGTCGAGATGTAAAGATCAATATATTGGAAGGCTATATTCGTACATCGAAAAGGTTCCGAGTGATTCGGGTATTTTTCGGAGTACCGGAGAGTTACGGGAATTCATATTGGGCCTTAATGGGCCATACGGGAAAGGAGAGAAAGGACTCAAGGGTGGCCGCACCCCTTCCCCATGGACTGGTCTGAATTGGACTAGGGAAAGGGGGCGCCCCCTTCCTTCCTTCTCCTTCTCCCTTCCCTTTTTCCTATTCCATGTAGGAGGTGGAATCCTACTAGGACTAGGGAGTCCTAGTAGGACTCCACACTTTGGGCGCGCCCTATGAGGGCCAGCCTCCTCCTCCCTCCATCCTTTATATACGTGGCCATGGGGCATCCCATAGACATAAGTTGATCATTGATCCCTTAGCCATGTGTGGTGCCCCCTCCACCATAATCCACCTCGATCATATCGTCGTAGTGCTTAGGCGAAGCCCTGCGATGGTAGCTTCGTCATCACCATCATCACGCCATCGTGCTGACGAAACTCTCCCTCGAACCTCAGCTGGATCAAGAGTTTGTGGGACGTCACCGAGCCAAATGTGTGCAGATCGCGGAGGTGCCGTACTTTCGGTACTAGGATCAATTGTATTGTGAAGACGTACGACTACATCAACCGCATTGTCATAACGCTTCCTCTTACAGTCTACGAGGGTACGTGGACAACTCTCTTCCCCTCTCATTGCTATGCATCACCATGATAGATCTTGCATGTGCGTAGGATTTTTTTTTGAAATTACTGTGTTCCCCAACAGTGGCATCCGAGCCAGGTCTATGCGTAGATGTTATATGCACAAGTAGAACACAAAGGAGTTGTGGGCGTGGGTATATACACATTGCTTGCCGTCACTAGTTGATTTTTGATTCAGCGGTATTGTTGGATGAAGCGGCTCAGACCGACATTAGGCGTACGCATACGCGAGACTGGTTCTACCGACGTGCTTCACACACAGGTGGCTGGTGGGTGTCAGTTTCTCCAACTTTAGTTGAATCGGATTCAATGAATAGGGTTCTTTCTGAAGATCAAAAAGCAATCACTATACCGCGTTGTGGTTTTTGACGCGTAGGTAAGAACGGTTCTTGCTCAGCCCGTAGCAGCCACGTAAAACTTGCAACAACAAAGTAGAAGACGTCTAACTTGTTTTTGCAGGGCTTGTTGTGATGTGATATGGTCAAGACGTGATGGTATATAAGTTGTTGTATGAGATGATCATGTTTCGTTGAAGTTATCAGCAACTGGCAGAAGCCTTATGGTTGTCTCTTTGTTGCATAAGATGCAAGCGCCAAATAATTGCTTTACTTTATCGCTATGCGATAGCAATAGTTGCAAGAAGCTATAGTTGGCGAGACGACCATGTGATGACATGTTGATAGAGATCAAGATGATGGAGATCATGGTGTCATGCTGGTGACGATAGAGATCATGACAGTACTTTGGAGATGGAGATCAAAGGCGCAAGATTATCATGGCCATATCATGCCACATATTTTGATTGCATGTGATGTTTATCCTTTATGCATCTTATTTTACTTAGTTCAGCGGTAGAATTATAAGATGATCTCTCACTAAATTTTAAGGTATAAGTGTTCTCCCTAAGTATGCACCGTTGCTACAGTTCATCATGCCGAGACACCACGTGATGATCAGGTGTGATAAGCTCTACGTTCACATACAACGGGTACAAGCCAGTTTTGCACACGCAGAATACTCAGGTTAAACTTGACGAACCTAGCATATGCAGATAGCCTCGGAACACGGAGACCGAAAGGTCGAGCGTGAATCATATAGTAGATATGATCAACATAGTGATATTCACCATTGAAAACTACTCCATCTCACGTGATGATCGGACATGGTTTAGTTGATATGGATCACATGATCACTTAGATGATTAGAGGGATGTCTATCTAAGTGGGAGTTCTTAAGTAATTTGATTAATTGAACTTCAATTTATCATGAACTTAGTACCTAATAGTATTTTGCATATCTATGTTGTAGATCAGTTGCTCGCGTATAGCTTCCCCGTTTTATTTACGATATGTTCCTAGAGAAAACTATGTTGAAAGATAATAGTAGCAATGATGCGGATTGGATCCATGATCTAAGGATTATCCTCGTTGCTGCACAGAAGAATTATGTCCTTGATGCACCGCTAGGTGACATAACTATTGCAGGAGCAAATGCAGACATTATGAACGTTTGACAAGGCTCGGTATGATGACTACTTAATAGTTTAGTGCACCATGCTTTACGGCTTAGAACCGGGACTTCAAAAATGTTTTTGAACGCCACAGAGCATATAAGATGTTCTAAGAGTTGGAATTGGTATTTCTAACTCATGCCCACGTCGAGAGGTAGGAGACCTCTGACAGTACTTTGCCTACAAGATGGAGGAGAATAGATCAACCAGTGAGCATGTGCTTAGATTGTCTGGGTAC
Source organism: Triticum urartu (assembly GCF_003073215.2). Classification (NCBI taxonomy): domain Eukaryota; kingdom Viridiplantae; phylum Streptophyta; class Magnoliopsida; order Poales; family Poaceae; genus Triticum; species Triticum urartu. The sequence continues at coordinate 351,466,992 of NC_053024.1, read as the reverse complement.
TCAATTGCTTGAATCAAGTGGGAGTTAATCTTCCAGATAAGATAGTAATTGACAAATGTTCTCTAGTCACTATCACCAAGTTACTAGAACTTAGTGATGAACTATAATATGCAAGGGATGACGAAAGTAATTCCCAAGCTCTTCGCGATGCTGAAATCTGCGAAGGTAGAAATCAAGAAATAACATCAAGTGTTGATGGTTAACAAGACCAATAGTTTCAAGAAAGGGGCAAGGGAAAGAAAGGGAACTTCAAGAAGAATGACAAGAAAGTTTCCACTCCCATGAAGAAGCCCAAAGCTAGACCAAGCCTGAAACTGAGTGCTTCTACTGCAAAGGAATTGGTCACTCGAATCGGAACTGCCGTAGATACTTGGCGGATAAGAAGGATGGCAAAGCGAACAAAAGTATATTTGATATACATGTTATTGATGTGTACTTTACTAGTGTTTATAGAAACCCCTCAGTATTTGATACTGGTTCAATTGCTAAGAGTAGTAACTCGAAAAGGAAGTTGCAAAATAAACAGAGACTAGTTAAGGGCGAGGTGATGATGTGAGTTGGAAGTGATTCCAAGGTTGATAAGATCACCATCTCACACTCCCTTTACCTTCGGGATTAGTGTTGAACCTAAAATAAATGTTATTTGGTGTTTGCATTGAGCATAATATGATTGGATCATGTTTATTGCAATACGGTTATTCATTTAAGTCAAAGAATAATTGATATTCTATTTACATGAATAAAACCTTCTGAGGTCATACACCCAAGGTGAATGGTTTATTGAATCTCCATCGTAGTGATACACATATTCATAATATTGAAGCCAAAAGATGCAAAGTTAATAATGATAGTGCAACTTATATGTGGCACTGCCGTTTAGGTCATATTGGTGTAAAGCGCATGAAGAAACTCCATGCTGATGGGCTTTTGGAATCACTTGATTATGAATCATTTGATGCTTGCGAACCATGCCTCGTGGGCAAGATGACTAAAACTCTGTTCTCCGAAACAATGGAGCAAGGAACGGATTTATTGGAAATAATACATACTGATGTATGCAATCCGATAAGTGTCAAGGCTCGCGGTAGGTATTGTTATTTTCCGACCTTCACAGATGATTTGAGCAGATATGGGTATATCTACTTGATGAAACATAAGTCTGAAACATTTGAAAAGTTCAAAGAATTTCAGAGTGAAGTGGAAAATAATCATAACAAGATAATAAAGTTTCTGCGATCTAATCATGGAGGTGAATATTTGAGTTACGAGTTTGGTCTTCATTGAAACAATGTGGAATAGTTTCGCAACTCACGCCACCTGGAACACCACAGTGTAATGGTGTGTCTGAACGTCATAACCGTACTTAATTAGATATGGTGCAATCTATGATGTCTCTTACCGATTTATCACTATCATTTTTGGGTTATGCATTAGAGATAGCTGCATTCACGTTAAATAGGGCACCATCTAAATCCGTTGAGACGACACCATATGAACTGTGGTTTAGCAAGAAACCTAAGTTGTTGTTTCTTAAAGTTTGGGGCTGTGATGCTTATGTGAAAAGTTTCGGACTGATATGCTCGAACCCAAATCGGAGAAGTATGTCTTCATAGGATACCCAAAAGAAACTGTTGGGTACACCTTATATCACAGATCCAAAGGAAAGATATTCGTTGCAAAGAATGGATCCTTTCTAGAGAAGGAGTTGCTCTCGAAAGAAGTGAGTGGGAGGAAAGTAGAACTTGATGAGGTAATTGTACCTTCTCCCGAATTGGAAAGTAGTTCATCACAGAAATTAGTTCCAGTGATTCCTACACCAATTAGTGAGGAAGCTAATGATGATGATCATGAAATTTCAGATCAAGTTACTACCGAACCTTGTAGGTCAACCAGAGTACGGTCCGCGCCAGAGTGGTACGGTAATCCTGTTCTGGAAGTCATGTTACTAGACCATGACGAACCTACGAACTATGAGGAAGCGATGATGAGCCTAGATTCCGCAAAATGGCTTGGGGCCATGAAATCTGAGATGGGATCCATGTATGAGAACGAAGTATGGACTTTGATTGACTTGCCCGATGATCGGCGAGTCATTGAGAATAAATGAATCTTCAAGAGGAAGACAGACGCTGATAGTAGTGTTACTATCTACAAAGCTCAAATTGTCACAAAATGTTTTCGACAAGTTCAAGGTGTTGACTACGATGAGATTTTCTCACTCGTATCGATGCTTAAAAGTTTGTTCGAATCATGTTAGCAGTTACCGCATTTTATGAAATCTGGCAAATGGATGTCAAAACTGCATTACTTAATGGATTTCTTAAAGAAGAGTTGTATATGATGCAACCAGAAGGTTTTGTCAATCCTAAAGGTGCTAACAAAGTGAGCAAGCTCCAGCGATCCATCTATGGACTGGTGCAAGCATCCCGGAGTTGGAATATATGCTTTGATAAAATGATCAAAGCATATGGTTTTATACAGACTTGTGGTGAAGCCCGTATTTACAAGAAAGTGAGTGGGAGCACTACAAAATTTCTGATAAGTATATGTAAATGACATATTGTTGATCGGAAATAATGTAGAATTTTCTGGAAAGCATAAAGGAGTGTTTGAAAGGAGTTTTTCAAAGAAAGACCTTGGTGAAGCTACTTACATATTGAGCATCAAGATCTATAGAGATACATCAAGATGCTTGATATATTTTCAATGAGTGCATACCTTGACAAGATTTTGAAGTAGTTCAAAATAGAACAGTCAAATAAGGAGTTCTTGCCTGTGTTGCAAGGTGTGAAGTTGAGTAAAGACTCAAAACCCGACCACGGCAGAAAATACAAAGAAAATGAAAAGTCATTCCCTATGCCTCAGTCATAGGTTCTATAAAATATGCTATGATGTGTACCAGACCTATTGTGTACCTCACCATAAGTTTGGCAAGAGGGTACAATAGTGATCCAGGAGTGAATCACTTGACAACGGTAAAAAATATCCTTAGTGGAATAAGGAAATGTTTCTCGGTTATGGAGGTGCTGAAGAGTTCGTCGTAAAGAGTTATGTCGATGCAAGATTTGGCACCGATCTGGATGACTCTAAGTCTCGATCTAGATACATATTTAAAGTGGTAGCAATTAGCTAGAGTATCTCCCTACAAAGAATTATAGACATAGAAAATTTGCAGAATACATACGACTCTGAATGTGCCAGACCCATTGACTAAATTTCTCTCACAAGCAAAAATGATCACTCTTTGGGTGTTAATCACATAGCGATGTGAACTAGATTATCGACTCTAGTAAACCCTTTGGGTGTTAGTCACATGGAGATGTGAACTAATCACATAAAGATGTGAACTATTTGTGTTAAATCACATGACGATGTGAACTAGATTATTGACTCTAGTGCAAGTGGGAGACTGAAGGAAATATGCCCTAGAGGCAATAATAAAGTTTTTATTTATATTTCCTTATATCATTCATGCTAGAATTGTAATAACCGGAAACTTAGTACATGTGTGAATACATAGACAAATAGAGTGTCACTAGTATGCCTCTAGTTGACTAGCTCGTTAATCAAAGATGGTTAAGTTTCCTAGCCATGGACAAAGAGTTGTCATTTGATAAGCGGGATCACATCATTACAGAATGATGTGATTGACTTGACCCATCCATTAGCTTAGCACGATGATCGTTACAGTTTCATTGCTACTGCTTTCTTCATGACTTATACATGTTCCTCAGACTATGAGATTAGGCAACTCCGGAATACCGGAGGAACACCTTGTGTGCTATAAAACATCACAACGTAACTGGGTGATTATAAAGATGCTCTACAGGTGTCTCCGATGGTGTTTGTTGAGTTAGGCATAGATCGAGATTAGGACTTATCACTCCGTGCATCGGAGAGGTATCTCTGGGCCCTCTCGGCAATGCACATCACTATAAGCCTTGCAAGCAATGTGACTAATGAGTTAGTTGCGAGATGATGCATTATGGAACAAGTAAAGAGACTTGCCAGTAACGAGATTGAACTAGGTATGATGATACCGATGATCGGATCTCGGGAAAGTAACATACCAATGACAAAGGGAACAACGTATGTTGTTATGCGGTTTGACCGATATAGATCTTCATAGAATATGTAGGAGCCAATATGAGCATCCAGGTTCCTCTATTGGTTATTGACCGGAGATGAGTCTCGGTCATGTCTACATAGTTCTCGAACCCGTAGGGTCCGCACGCTTAACATTCGGTGACGATTTGTATTATGAGTTATGTGATTTGATGACCGAAGTTTGTTCGGAGTCCCGGATGAGATCGGGGACATGACGAGGAGTCTCTAAATGGTCGAGACGTAAAGATCGATATATTGGAGGGCTATATTCGTACATCGGATAGGTTCTGAGTGATTCGGGTATTTTTCGGAGTACTAGAGAGTTACGGGAATTCTTATTGGGCCTTAATGGGCCATACGGGAAACGAGAGAAAGGCCTCAAGGGTGGTCGCGCCCCTTCCCCATGGACTGGTCCGAATTGGACTAGGGAAAGGGGGCGCCCCTTCCTTCCTTCTCCTTCTCCCTTCCATTTTTCCTATTCCATGTAGGAGGTGGAATCCTACCAGGACTAGGGAGTCCTAGTAGGACTCCACACTTTGGGCGCACCCTATGAGGGCCAGCCTCCTCCTCCCTCCATCCTTTATATACGTGGCCAGGGGCACCCCATAGACATAAGTTGATCATTGATCCCTTAGCCGTGTGTGGTGCCCCCCTCCACCATAATCCACCTCGGTCATATCATCATAGTGCTTAGGCGAAGCCCTGCAACGGTAGCTTCATCATCACCGTCATCATGCCGTCGTGCTGACGAAACTCTCCCTCGACCCTCGGATGGATCAGGAGTTCATGGGATGTCACCGAGCCGAACGTGTGCAGATCGCGGAGGTGCCGTACTTTCAGTACTAGGATCAGTCGGATCGTGAAGACGTATGACTACATCAACCGTGTTATCATAACACTACCGCTTACGGTCTACGAGGGTACGTGGACAACACTCTTCCCCTCTCATTGCTATGCATCACCATGCTAGATCTTGCATGTGCGTAGGATTTTTTTTTGAAATTGCTGCGTTCCTCAACATCATCATCTACCTTGGTTGGTGAGATTTTTGAATTAAGCCCTGCAAATCGAAAAGGAGGTAGTACGTGCATGATCAGCTATTTATTCGTGTAGGATCGAGTAGGTCGTTTTTTAAATTGAGCCCTGCAAACCGGAAAGGAGGTAGTACGTGTGTGATCCGCTATTTATCCGTGTAGGATCGAGTAGGTCGGATAGTGTATGTGTAGGATCGAGTAGGTCGGATGGTGTACATGTACGATTGCATTAGCTAATGAACGTTCGCTGGGAGATAGGGCATTTGCGAACGTTTTTGCTGGCAGTTTCTTCAGATTCGCATGGCATTTTCTTCATAACAGCTTGTCAGTTTCTTCATTGGTAGGCATTTTTATTCAGAAAAATGCCACTACAGATCTTGCATGGCAACTAAAGCTGCCAGGAGCGCATTAGTAGGCTAGCTAGTGATCAATCAGTAACTTGTAAACACTGAGCGAACAGAAATAAGGAACCGTTAGTAACTTGTAAACACTAAGAACACAGAAATAAGGATCATGTTGTGCATAGTAGTAAGAGTTGATCCGTTTGAAATGTTCACACGAGACTCACAGGCCTGGCATTGTAATATGTTCACATTAGTAGCCCAAATTCAAAACCAACTAGTACGATTCCCATACATAAGATCAACATGTTAATGCATATCACACACGATTTGATGAAGAAAACTGTGTGGCATTGGGCTATCCATCGCAAGCGCTTTTACTGCTAGAACCGTCTGCAAAGTTCCATGACCCATTTAGCAGGTTTATTAGTTTATAATTAATAATTACAGTATTACGCAAATTCACATTTCATATCGAACAACTGTTTGCCAATTTCATATCAAGCACATAAATATATTATAACATCACAGTACGGTAGCTACATGAAAACATCACGGTACAAACATGTAGCTAGTTCAACTTCACAAGAACAATATATTCATTTCCCTAATTGAGATCATCCAGGCTTGTCTTATCCACCTCTGCTTTCAGTTCAGTAAGAACCCGTTTTGCACAGGCCAATTGGGAAAGTGCCTCCTCCTTGGCCAACACCAACTTAGCAAAGTCTGGTTTAAAAAATCTGAGCTCATTCTCCACATTCAAATTTTTATCCCACATATTGAAATATGCTTCAGCGTTGACAAGACTTTCTATAAGCCTACGTGTGTTATCTTCCTCATACATGCTCCAGAGCTTCGTTAGGCACATCTTCAAAGACCGTGGCCACTCTTGATCAACCCACTCCAAGTAAGAACACTTCCGTTCATCCTATAATATTTAAAACTAGATCAGTAACAATTGTAGGGGAAATGGGTTTATAGCAACATAGAAAATCACTAATGCTTATTTTGGAAAATTGAAGAAACATGTTAATTATGACATATCTTCTCCAAAGATCAATGTGCAAATGAAATAATTGGTACTGAGACAACAACCAAATTCTGGAACATCAGAAGCTATAATTAACTACAACGATGCTCAAGTTCTTACTCATGTACAATAAATAACAAATTGAACATTTTATGAGGAAGGTAAATATAACCGCAACAGCATAGCGACATTGTTTGGATGACAACAAATTGATACTAACAGGTGTGTACATGCACAAATTTAGTAACATAGAACTAATAGCACTAAGGCCGTCCACTATCTATGCCAAAACTGGGGTAAAGACAACTGTTCCTACATCTCGCACCGGTGCCCTGCACAGGCGAGCTGATGCAGCAGAAAAAAAATCAGGGACCCGGACTCCGGAGCACGTAGTTGCTTCGATGCCTAGTTCCTTCGTGCCATAAATATTTAGTATTTTACTGCTTGGCTGCTCGGATGTGTGGACCAAAGTTGGCTGCATAAACTGCTGAAGCGGTGCCAAATAATTTTCTAATGGCACCGCTGATGAGATGGCAACAATTTAAGATACTAGGTACAAACTGTGATACTGTCTTAGGATGTGTTTGGTTGAAGGTGTGGTATGAATGGGTTGGGACCGTGACAGTGTCTGAATCACATCTAACAAATGATTTGTATCAAAGAAAGAGGGTCTAACCTTCTCTGTATATGCCAGAAACTTCCTCCCACTGTCCACATAATCAAATATAACTAGCTTCACGCATGGAGATTGATGGTGACAATGAGCAGATAGATCTTCAGCCACCACGCTCCATTCGTTGCCACTGATGGTCTTAGGGAGCTATAAGAGGAACAAACGACTGAAATCAACCTCCGGGTAAAAATCCTTCATTCCAAGTCATAGCCTGAGAGAGAGAAGAGAGGCATACCCGGGTGGTGAAGGAGTAGTTGCCGGAGGAGGAACCGCTGGAGATGTCTTTGAAGAAGACCATGGTGACCCCGGCGGTAGGATGCGAGACGGCGAGAGCGAGGAAGTGGCTATAGCTTAGCAAGGAAGGACGGAAGGAGGAAACAGGGGAAATATGACTTGTGGTCAGGGAGAAAAGGCGGTGGGGAAGGGGGCGGGGGTAGATATTTTGGCCGTAGGCCAAAATTTTGGAAATGTGGAGGAAAACTTTGCGCGTGGTGCCGCCAGACCATTCACTTTGAATGATTGTGTGCATCACAAATGATTCTTCTTCTTTACGTGCATGGGATGAGTTTGATAATTCAAATTTTGGTCTCAAGGCATGGGCACATTCACTTTGAATGCGCGCGGTTCCGCCGTACCATTCACTTTGAACGATTGTGTGCATCGCAAACGATTCTTCTGCTTTACGCGCATAGCATGAGTTTGATAATTCAAATTTTGGTGAAAATTTCCCCGGGTACGTCATTGGATAATATAACATCGCTTGCTAATTTGGGCACCCAAAAGAGTGTACAGCAGAAAGACCACACTTACTGAATGGAGCAATTTTAGTAATTACACAGAGCCAGTTGACCTAAACATTGCTCTAACAAAAGACCAACATTAAAAACAAAGCCTAAGTGCGCATAATTAAAAATCCGCTGCCGCGTCGGCCCATGCATCGCCGGTGTGAGATGAGATGTCGATGACTTGTCTTGGCGACATGCCACCGTTGGTGGACTCCGTGTCCCCCCTGCTGAAGTCGTCCTCGTCCTCGGTGCCGCCCTCAAGGTTGTAGTACTTGTAGTAGTGACTGCTCTAGAGCTCGCATTGGTACTCCATCGCTGATTCCTCGACGGATAGACTCTTCTCTACCTCGACCTCGGCCATGCGCAACTCCTCCTCCCGGTACTCGTCGATCTCCGCCGCCTCCTGCATCTCCAGCTCCCGCTCGTCGACCTCATGAGGAAGCAGGTGCTCCATGGCCACCGCCGCCTTTTCAGACGTGGGTTGCATGCTGGAGTCCGAGGTGGCCCGGAATATCTTGGCGTCTGCATCCTCGATCTTGCTGTGGATGGCCTCGACCTGGGCCAGGGCAACATCAGCGGCACGGACGGCAGCTCGAGCGCTCTCGGCGTTTGCAGCCGCCGTCGCAGTAGCAGCTGCTAGCCGTCTCCGCTTCCGGCGCGGCGCCGGTCGGGCTCGCCAGGGTGCGGGAATGGGAATCAGGATTCGTGGAATAGCGGGTTGCCGACACTAGAGTAGACGAGCCGGCAAAGCTTAAGGAGGGAAACTTAAATAGAACCAGATATTTTCATCGCAAATGGTTCCTAGAAAACAATTGTGTGTGATGTTGTAGATATTTTTTATTAGCTGTGAAAGACGAATTTGGAATAAACTGCCAACGGATGGTGTTTTAAATGAACGAGAAATTTTGTAGTACTAATACAACTGTCATTTCAAATTTGGAAAATTTCAGGGGTCATTTGACCTTCTAAGACATTTAAGTGATTTTCTAGCCATTTAATGACCGTAATTGAAATTTGAACTACATGTACATGCAACAGCTAACCATAACGGTTTGAAAACTCATATTTCGTGTACTTGTGTGCGATTTAATTCCATGTGCAGTAAATTGGAAGGAATTTTCAAACATATTGGTCTAACGGCTATGACACAATTAAGCATGGAGTGACATGGAATTTTAATTCCAAAAATAAAAAAAAATCAGAAACACATGAAACCTTGGTTGATGTAATGTCATGCCACCAAGATGATGTGTTAATTTTTTTGGCATGTTTGACCAAAGTTTGGACACACACCCCTCACAAACCGGAGCAACTCACTAGAAGGCTCGTGGTTCCGAGAGGGAACAATGCATGTTTGATGACGAACGGGAGATAGCTTCCTCTTTTAGCCTTCAATTTTTCTTTACGTCTAACGTGCACTACTACAACTGTAATGTGATTTTTTTCGAAAATTCTAGGGGTCATTTGACCTTTTAAAGACATTTAAGTGATTTTCTAGCCATTTAATGATCGTAATTCAAATTTGAACTACATCTACATGCAACTCCTAACCAAAACGGTTCCATGTGCAGTAAACTAGAAGGAATTTTCAAACATATTTGTATCACGACATGGACACATATGCATGAATACGTATGCATGGAGTGGCATGGCAATTTAATTCCAAAAAAAATCAGAAACACATGAAACCTTGGTTGATGTAATGTCATGCCACCAAGATGATGTGGTAAAGAAATTGGCATGTTTGACAAAAGTTTGGACACACACCCCTTACAAACTAGAGCAACTCGCTATAAAGTTTGTGGTTTCGAGAGGGAACAGTGCATGTTTGATGACAAACGGGAGATAGCTTCCTCTTACGACCTTCAAATTTTTTCTACGTCTAACGTGCACTACTACAACTGTAATGTGAAATTTTGGAAAATTCTAGGGGTCATTGACCTTTTAAAGACATTTAAGTGATTTTCTAACCATTTAATGACCGTAATTCAAATTTGAACTATATCTACATGCAACGCCTAACCAAAACTGTTTGAGAAATCATATATGGGTACTTCTGTGCGTGTTAATTCCATGTGCAGTAAATTAGAAAGAATTTTCAAACGTATTGGTCTCACGACATGGACACATGCATACGTATGCATGGACTGACATGGCATTTTAATTCAAAAAATTGAGAAATGATCAGAAACACATGAAACCTTGGTTGATGTAATGTCATGCCACCAAGATGATGTGGTAAAGAAATTGGCATGTTTGACGAACGTTTGGACACACACCCCTCACAAACCGGAGCAACTCGCTAGAAGGTTCGTGGTCCCGAGAGGGAACAATGCATGTTTGATGACGAATGGGAGATAGCTTCCTCTTACGGCCTTCAAATTTTTACCTATGTTTAATGTGCACTAATACAACTGTCATGTGAAAATTTGGTAAATTTTGGGGGGTCATTTAACCTTTTAAAGACATTTAAGTGATTTTCTAACCTTTTAATGACCGTAATTGAAATTTGAACTACATCTACATGCAATGCCTAACCATAACGGTTTGAAAAATAATATTTTTTGTACTTGTGCGCGAGTTAATTCCATGTGCAGTAAATTAGAAGGAATTGTCAAACATATTGGTGTCAAGGCATGGGCACATGCATGGAGTGCATGCTATGGCATTTTAATTCCAAAAAATTTAAAAATGATCAGAAACACATGAAACCTTGCTTTATTTAATGTCATCCACCAAGATGATGTGGTAAAGAAATTGGCACGTTTGACGAAAGTTTGGACACACACCCCTCACAAACCGGAGCAACTCGCTAGAAGGTTCGTGGTTCTGGGAGGGAACAATGCAGGTTTGATGACGAACGGGAGATAGCTTCCTCTTACGGCCTTCAAATTATTCTATGTCTAACGTGCACTACTACAATTGTAATGTGAAATTTTGGAAAATTCTAGGGGTCATTTAAACCTTTTAAAGACATTTAAGTGATTTTCTAACCATTTAATGACCGTAATTCAAATTTGAACTACATCTACATGCAACGCCTAACCAAAACGGTTTGAAAAATCATATCTGTGTACTTGTGTGCGAGTTAATTCCATGTGCAGTAAATTAGAAGGAATTTTCAAACATTTTGGTCTCACGACATGGACACATGCATACGTATGCATGGAGTGACATGGCATTCTAATTCAAAAAAATAGAAAAATGATCAGAAACACATGAAACCTTGGTTGATGTAATGTCATGCCACCAAGATGATGTGGTAAAGAAATTGGCATGTTTGACGAACGTTTGGACATAATCCCCTCACAAACCGGAGCAACTCGCTAGAAGGTTCGTGGTTCCGAGAGGGAACAATGCATGTTTAATGACGAACGGGAGATAGCTTCCTCTTACGGCCTTCAATTTTTTCCTACGTTTAACATGCAATTGTCATGTGAAATTTGGTAAATTTCAGGGGTCATTTGACCTTCTAAAGACATTTAAGTGATTTTCTAACAATTTAATGACTATAATTCCCATTTGAACTACATCTACATGCAACGCCTAAACAAAATGGTTTGAAAAATCATATTTTTGTGTACTTGTGTGCGAATTAATTCCATGTGCAGTAAATTATAAGGAAATTTCAAACATATTGGTGTCAAGGCATGGGCACATGCATGGAGTGCATGCCATGGCATTTTAATTCCAAAAAATTGAAAAATGATCAGAAAAACATGAGACCTTGCTTGTTTAATGTCATGCCACCAAGATGATGTGGTAAAAGAGTTGGCCTGTTTGACGAAAGTTTGGACACACACCCCTCACAAACCGGAGCAACTCACTAGAAGGTTCGTGGTTCTAAGAGGGAACAATGCATGTTTGCTGACGGGTGGGAGATAGCTTCCTCTTATGGCCTTCAAATTTTTTCCTATGTTTAACGTGCACTAATACAACTGTCATGTGAAAATTTGGAAATTTTCAGGGCTCATTTGACCCTTAAGTAATTTTCTAACCATTTAATGACCGTAATTCAAATTTGAACTACATCTAACCAAAACGGCTTGAAAAATCATATTTTTATGTACTTGTGTGCGAGTTAAAAAAATCATCAGACGATGTAAATATCTGGTGTTCAAAAAAGAAAATGTAAAGATCTGGCAAGACAACCGCCCCCCACACGATTGGCAGTCTATCTCGCGGCTCGAGGTTTGGTAGGTGAATGGCGGGGATCATTAATCATACACGGTTCTACATTGGAAACCGTCAACTATTATGTTCACACATGGATTTTGGCTATTATGTTCACACACGGATTTTGCTGCGGGAATTGTGTGTAATTCAAACTACAGTACTCATAAATTCCGGCGACCGGCGTTTGTACTGTCCCCGTCGATCTATATTCCGACCGCCAATAAATACTACCTTGCTCACGTCGTCCCACCTGTATTCTCATCTACAACCTTCCCTCACTCACCCCCCTCTCTCTCTCAAATCTCTGCCATGGCGCCGCCGGTCTGCCCACGCGCCGACGATGAGTCGCCGCCCCCTGAGGACGCTCACTTGATTAGCAGTTTTGGGGCCAGTACAATCTTTGTCTGTGGAAGTCGCTGCCGCCGGCTGAGAAAGCCAGGCAAGTGGCGTTCAAGAAGGAGATGGCGGAGGAGGAAGCCATGTACCAGGCGGCCTGTGAAGCCCGTGATGCCGCCTGGAAAAAGGAGGTGGCGGAGCTTTGGGGGCGAGCGTGTTGTCGTGCCGAGGAGGTGTACGAAGACGGGTACTTCGGGAGGAAGGTCATAGGCGTTGGGCGCCTTTTCGCTGCGGGGAGGTGGGTCAATAAGCTCCATCATGCCACCGACGAGGAGCTCCGGTGGGCGCCCAACGAAATGGCAAGATCAGCCACACGCGTCTGCTAGCAAGAGGCAGATCGGTACATCAAGCGCTGCGAGGCGGAAGAGTCGGAGTACTGCCTCCGCACTGGGAAGACGCCGCGCACCAGGGAGCTGCTGGCGAGGGGCTGCCGGAATACTGGCCCCAGGAGGGATTTTAGTTTTAGTATCGATCGTTTTCAATTTTATGCATTGTACCTAGTAGTTAAGTATCATCACGTATATGTGATGATATTACATATATATATATATATTCTGTGATGATCTAATGAACAATTAATATATATATATATATTATGAATTCCATTTTCTATCTGTTTTTGTATACTAATTTGAATCTAGCTGTTATCATCCACATATACAGAATGGAAAACGTATATACACGCATTGAAACAGAATATATAAGAATGGATAACAGAGTACACACATTAAAACAGAGCAATACTATGATTGCTGTAAATACATAGCTATCCACGTCGAAATGACTTTTCAAAATAAAACGCATCCATGAGACCATGACCAGCAGCCCTTGCCTAGGGTAGCTCTTGGCTCTGCCTGAACTCGTGCAGGCGTTCGTCCAAGCGGTCGACACGCTCGCGGTACATCTGGAGCGCGATCTCTAGCTCCAAGTTGGCAATTTCATCAGAGATCATCAGCTCGAGGATGCGACGGCCATGTTCCTCTACCGCGCCCAGGTGGACACCTGGGCCAAGGAGGCGATCGAGCCTACGGACCAGCGCATTGGCATCCAGCGGGCCACGGACAAGGCGAACGGCAGCACCCATGCGAATGGCGCGGCGGGCGTCTGGTGCAAGTACGACACGGCCGACCTTTGGTTCAAGTACGGCGCTGAGGGCCTCTGCCCACTCCTTGCCGAGGAATGGGGGTACTGACGGGATGTGTACCCAGCTGCGACGCCGTGTCGACAGCGGGCAAGTGCCGCTTGATCTGCTCTTGTTGTGCGGCGCGCCGCACCTCTCGCTCTGCTCCAACTGTCTCGCCGTGGGGCGAGCCACAGCCTATCGATGCGGACTCGCCTAGCTTGCTCTGCGGTGTTCCACCGATCATGTTGTGCGGCGAGCTACAGCCTATTGGTGTTGACATGCCTATCTTGATCCGTGGCGCTCAAGCACCATGCGCCAAAGGTCTGCTCAACCCTGGCGATGACACACATGACGATGTCGTCCATCACATTGCCGGGGAGCGCCTCGGCCTCGACGGGCCGTGGCGCCTGCTCATTTTCCTCGTCAACGAGGTTGATGGCACAGGTGGCGCTTTGGTGGGTTGGCATGCTTGGAAAAGGTGGATGTGCTACAGGTTGCGCTTGTCGCCTCCGTGGGTCGCGCGCCCCCTATGTGCAATATTGCAGGGTGGCGGGAAGCAGGTGAGGAAATGGCGGGAAACGGTGGCGTGTTCATAAAATGACATCAATTAATGGAAACTTGGCATCGAGCTAGCACAAGAAGTAGATGATGATCAGATGAACACGGACCACACTAGGGAACTCGTCGGTGATGAATTTATCAATCCCAAACGGTTGAATACTAGCAAGCTTTTGCCCACAACACACACGGCCTATTCCACCATAAATAGGTCGGATGGATCAACTGTATGCCACGTATCGCACATTGTCAAAAAGTAATGCGGTAGACCTTCTTTAACATGTGTTAAAAAATAAAATAAAAAATAAAAAAACAAGGACCTCGAGGTTAAATTAGCCGAGGGAATGGGGCATTTCGGTCATTTTACTGAAATGACCCATCTGATCACCTAATTTAACATCGACACAACTTCCCATCCAGTCACCCATCCGATGGCTGCTCCAGCCTGAGCACACTTAACTTGATAGTTTTCTTACATGAGCTACTGGTGGAACAACTAGTCCTTGCTGATAGGAATGCCTCTTCACATCCTTATGGCGTATCTGGATGACCGCCCGCCCCACAATGGCCAATAGATGTTGTGTAGACAGAGCATATCACATACGTCTTATTAGAAGCAATCGTCTACATTATTATTGGTCTCCGCACACATTTTTGATTACAGACCTGTTTGCCGCGTATCACACACATCTTGTTATATTGAACCATTTCTGTTCTCTTGCCTAATCACAAATAGTTCATCCGAGTGAACTGTATGATGTACATCGCACACACCTTGATCAGGCTGACCATTTCTTTTGTGTAGCCTAGTCACACACAGTTCGTCCCAGTGAACCGTATGCTGTATATCGCACACGCCTTCATCTGGCTGCCCGTTTCTTTTGTTCCCCCTCATCGCAAAAAGTTTATCGAACTGAACCATATGCCCTTCATCACACACACAACTAAAACCTGAACCGTGTTTGATGCATCTGTCATCGCAAACGTTTTATACATTTCTGACGGTTTTCATACAGCACCATTTGCGATTATTGCATCGCACACAGTTTCTTGAAGGGTCTCTGATCGTAGTGTCGCGTTAGCAGCATCCTGCAGTAGTGATGGATGCTTCTCTTGGCCAACATTCAGTATAGAGTGAAAGACAAATTTGTTTGTGAAGTCTACAATTCCTATTGCAAACGTAACTAGTTTCACCAACAGCTGGAAGCGTGTGAATGAACCACACATGATGGAGGAACATCCACTGCAATATGATTTGGTCTTCTCTCGATCACACGACGAGACTATTTTCGGAATACAAACTTTAACTTAGGAAAATGATGCCCATTGTATAATCAGACCAAAGCAATGAAGCACCTAGTGTTGGCCAATAAATAGTACAATACTACTTTTTTGCAGTCCATGAAGTTACTATCCAATCTTTCTGTGTCTATTTTCAAATGGCACTGCATGCAGTGATTATACTATTCTCTTGTGCAGTTCAACCAAAATTGTGGTCACTTTGTTTGTTTTCCAAATAGCAACGGGCAGGCATCTCTGTCTGCACAAATATCAAGCAGCTAGTAAACATATACCGCACCTTGTATTTTCGGTTTAAAAACGTCTCTTCCGCTTAGCATCTGTCATGTTTTGCACGGGACAATTTCATACAGTCATGTTTTGCCCTGGAAAATTTCATACTGAATTGATTTGCTAGTCCAGAGCAGAAATATAGCACCTATTCTTCATCAGACCAAGGATATCCATGTTTGCAGTGATGGAAGAGGTGAAATGGATACAACCAAAATTGAGCATCCAATCATTGAATCATGTCCTGCACCTCCAATGTAGGTCCACCCTACCAATAAATTCACATGCAAACCACTAGTATTACTACCTAATGACAGTACAAAAAGAGTAGCAAGATAGTAGCAAACCATGTACCTTCGTAATGAACAGCTCATAGTGCCACCAATTGGATATAAAGGTTTGGAAGAAAACATGCTCCTAATGTTGAACCATTTGGACTTTTTGTGCAGTTCCACTAAAATCGAGCATCCCTGTTTGCATAGATAATGAAAGTGTGATTACTATAAAAGTGGCACTAGTTGAAGCATAGACTCACAAATATAAGCATTCCAATTTCTTAATGGGAAAAGGTAGCAAGACTGTTTCTAAGCACCTGTTTGAAGGAATAAATAAGGCAAAAACCGCTGATGTCAGGAAGGCATAAATAGCTTTTTCTAAAAAATTGAGCCATTGCTGACCTTTCCTATTCTTTTAAGCATAGTTTGTGCAGTTCAACTAAAATAAAATGCCATCACCGCCTTGACAATTCAGTGACACTGTACAAAAGGAAATGACTTAACATTACATCATGATGTCAGGTATGTAGTCGACAGGCATTAGAGACAAACATACAGACCTCCTCCGATAACATAATGAACATTAATTTTAACAAAGGTGTGACTAGCTTTACCGGGATAATTTGAGTGAACTCTACACCCTCTGTTCCTTAATATAAGACGTTTTTGTAGTTCAATTTAAAGTACCCAAACGTCTAGTATTTAGAAAAACAGGTAGTAGTTTTCTTGAGTACATATCTGGGAAAGCTTGCCACACTTTATATATGTCCATACGCTAATGCAACACCATTCGAATAGTACAAATATACACTAATCCAGTGGCTAGTGCAACAGCAGAGTAGTTATTTTATTACAGGGTACAATACAATGGTTTTACTGAACAGATTTCCATAAGTTCTACCACTTGAATATTTATATAAGAATTAAAAATACAAAATGTAAAGGTAACAAGTTTCAGTATTGGTATACTAGCTGTGCAAGAGCATTAAACCAAATACAAAAGTCTGAAGGTAACTAGCATTATTAACTAACGACAGTATAAAAAAATTGCAAACCATGTACCTTCAAGGTAAATATCATTTCGAACTCGAGGGGACCTAAAAATTGCTATCCCAATCTTGATAATCGATCAAACATAAAAACTTGATCGAACGAATCAAGAGAACAGCCGGAGGAGGAGGTGCCCACTCTTGACCTTTCTTCTTGACACTGTACAAAAAAATTGAGTTATCTCACAAAAGTGAGGTATGTAATCTATAAGCATTAACAATGCAAAAATCTTAAGGTAGTAACAAGATTCATCATTGGTATACTGGTTGTGCAACAACATTAGAATGCCTGAGGTGAAAATTCTTTAATACATCCACAATCAACAACTAACCCTGAAATAATCAAGTGACATTAAATGGCATTGCTTAAATTTATTGGTGGAATTAGACTGAGTGCAACATTAGTTAAATGTGGCATCACTTTAGCAGTAGCATTTCTTGACTTGACCGCTGGCATTATACTAACAGCAAAAAAGTGGCAACAAGAGCATGGGAGGCCCATTCGGACAGTGGGCGCACCAGTATGATGTACCTCCACGGACACATAGAGTGGTGAGGGAGGTACGGTTGCCCAAAGCAACAAATATCCAGGCAGCATATGTGAATTACGTCCCATTTTTGTTCTCTTTAGCTACTGATTTCCCCCTTTTCAACCTAGATGCGGGTTCAATGCCTAGTCTCTTGGACAGTATAGTCTCTCTTCCTTTCCTTATTCAACCTAGACATGGATTAGTCTGCATGAAGTAGGGTTTCCTTTAATAGTCCCCTCCTAAGTCAAATTAACCTCTCTTGTTGTCAGGCAAAAAGGAGTGATGGACCAAGCAGGCCCACAGATGGAAAGCATCGATA
Organism: Triticum urartu; assembly: GCF_003073215.2. Lineage (NCBI taxonomy): Eukaryota > Viridiplantae > Streptophyta > Magnoliopsida > Poales > Poaceae > Triticum > Triticum urartu. The sequence goes on along the minus strand of NC_053024.1, from coordinate 351,449,027 downwards.
TCGCTGATAACCGCTTAAGTGGGTGTGAGAGGACAACCACCACCGCTTTGCATGTGGGCCAAACATATATATGTTGAATACCCAAGATGCACAACTTTTATGTGCCACATGCCTCAAAAACCGTAAACCATGCACCCACACAGAGCGACGTTCATATCAAGCGTACTACATATGATTGTCCCCTTCCCCCCTCTTCACCGCATACTATATGCTCCTGCCGTAATATATGTACAACCCAAAAGAATCCTCTAATTAATTAAGCTCTTCCGATGTAGGTGAAAGTGATGCATGCATGCATGCATCGACTATGGCCTCGTGGGCCCACAGATGGAAGCGTCACACGTGAGTGTCCTAGCTAGGATATATATATATGCATGTGGCCCAAAAAGGTGTTTTGTGATGTTCGAATAACCAATCTCACAATTTTGATGTGGCACGTGCCTCGGTAACCAAAAAGTCCTGACACTGAGTGAGGTGTACTTGTTCATGGACGCATACGTATAATATATATGCTAGTCCCCTCCCACCTCTTTGACGCGTACTATATACCACCATAACGCAAACAAAAAAGATTCTACCTTGCTGGTCAAATTAACCTCACTGTTGGCTATTCATCAAAGTGATGGACGATGACCTTGCGGGCCCACAGAAAGCGTCATACGCGAGTATCGAGTGACGTGTAGGACCACCATCGACTGCATGTGGCAAAACATTTATGTATGAAAGGGTTGTGTAATGTCTTAAATAACGATTTCACGACTCTGATGTGGCACCAGCCTGCATAACAAAATGGCCAACCCACACGGTGGCTCACAACTCGTAGTGTACCGCGAGCCACCCGCCAACCCCAGACGCACACACCCACACACACACCGCGAATGCACCGCAACTACGATGCATGTTAAATTAATTATCCGGCGGTGAACATACATGTTACCAAAGGCGGGATGTTTTAATTTCAAAAAATCACAGAGATCATTAAGGCGTTTTAGTACATTGATAGATTGATTTTCTATGGGTATAATGTGCAAAAATCAAATTTGAGCTACATGCACACATGACAGTGCACCTAAATGGGTTGCAAAAACACATGTGTCTCACTGGGTGCATGTTTACTCCCCGTGCAACATTTCAAACATTGAGAATCTTGATTTTTACATTCTAGTACATCCAAAACTTATTTGAAGTTCATGAAACTTATCGTGTTGCCATATGGACACCAATACAAAGTGGCATTGTATTTTTTGTCAAATTGGAGACCAGTTTTGATGTAATCTTTATCTAATTACAGACGGGAGATTATTAATAATTGGGAACCAATATCCCAAACGGATTATTTATTTGAACTGTGAGCGTTAGAACAACAGTGGATATGTGTAATGCTTCGGTTAAGCAATAAAGCGGCAGCATTAATCATCCAAATAGAAAAATAATATACGTGCCGTCGCGCGACCCGTGTGGCGTGCGAGCAGGCATGAGTTGACAGGACACATGCGAGAAGTCCGCCGCTCAGGCAGACGGGGAGGCGTGCGTGCAGGTGTGTGGATTGATGGAGGCGTGCTCGCTGTGCAGTGTCATCGGGAGGCGTGCGAGTAGCTGTGTGAAATTTGGTAGGCATGCCAGCAGTCTGGTGCGCAGGCTCACCGGGAGGCGAGCCATCGGCTTGACCGTTGCCCGCCTCTCTCCCACAACTCCCACTACTCGATATTAATGGTGCACCCGAGCGGCCGCCCCTCCCCCCATCCTCGCTAGGCACACACAATCCTCTCTCTCCGCTTGCATCCTCGACACCGCTCTCAATCCTCAAAGCCGTCAGTGTATGAGGATGTCACCGAAGCGCCCCATCGGAGGGAGTGGCGTTGCCGGGGCTGCTAAAGCACCGGAGCATGGCGTGGAGATGGAGACAGAGGTTGCTGTCACCGCCGGCGAGTTATCACTGCACTCTGACGTCGTCGACGGTGTCGAGCTTCCACAGCCGTAAGTGGAGTTCCACACCGACTCCGACGACCACTCCGGGGACGACTCCGATGACCACTCCGGCGACGACTCCGACGGCCACTCCGGTGACGACTCCGACGATGACGGATAGCTGGTTAGTCATCTATACCCATTTATGTGTCAAATAGATCATAGGGTTTCTCTGGTTACTCCCGCCTCCCCCTTTTTGGAATAGAAATCCTATGGTTATGTTCTTCCAATCCATGAAATCTGAGTAAGTTTCGTTAGACCCGTGTAGTGTATTGATTTTTTGAATGGCACATGTGATAAGTGATTAGTTGTTCCATCTGTGCAAATGATTTCTGCTAGTAATCCGACTAGGGTTAGTGTTCGTGCTAATAATTCCTAGCGAGGACTTGACAATTGATTTTTAATGACCTACCTATGTTTGTGCCATTATTTTCTTCAAGATTGGTTTGTACATAGATGATTGTGCTTAAAAATCGAACCATAATCTATGGATATGTATAAATAAATAGCCATAAATTCCCAATCCAACTTCACAGCATGTAATCAGTGATTTGATGCCAAATTTGTTTTACTATTTGTATAGGTGCTGTCTGGCAATGTGGACAACGAGGATGAAGATTCCCAGAGGAGGTACAAGAGGCGTATCCCGAGGGATCTTTATGCGGGAATGCATAACAGGCGTATTAGGACCTGGAACGACGGCAATGGATGCCCATTTTGCCACCACAAGTGTAACGCCCTCGATGCGGCTATATCTCCCATGTGTCGAGGCACGACTTAGAGGCATAACCACATTGAAAGCAATGTCGCAAGTTAGGCAATCTTCACAACATCCCATGTAATATAGATAATAAAAGGGGAGATAACATAGTTGGCTTTGTTGGGGAACGTTGCAGAAAACAAAAATTTTCCTACGGTTTCACCAAGATCCATCTATGAGTTCATCTAGCAACGAGTGATCGAATGCATCTACATACCTTTGTAGATCGCGAGCGGAAGCGTTCAAAGAACGGGGATGATGTAGTCAAACACGACGTGATCCAAATCACCGGAGATCCTAGCGCCGAACGGACGGCACCTCCGCGTTCAACACACGTACGATTAGCGTAACGTCTCCTTCTTCTTGATCCAGCAAGGGGGAAGGAGAGGTTGAGGAAGATGGCTCCAGCAACAGCACGACGTCATGGTGATGATGGAGCTGCAGTACTCCGTCAGGGCTTCGCCAAGCACTATGGAGGAGGAGGAGGTGTTTGGAGAGGGAGAAGGAGGCAACCAAAGGCATGGATGAAGAGCCCTCCTTCCCCCACTATATATAGGAGGGCCAAGGGGGGGGGGCGCCGGCCTAGGAGATCCAATCTCCTAGGGGGCGGCAGCCAAGGGAGGTTTCCCTCCCCCCCAAGGCACCTAGGAGGTGCCTTCCACTATTGGGACTCCTCCCTTTTGTGAAACCCTAGGCGCATGGGCCCCTTGGGGCTGGTGCCCTTGGCCCATGTAGGCCAAGGCGCACCCCTATAGCCCATGTGGCCCCCCGGGGCAGGTGGACCCACCCGGTGGGCCCCCGGGACCCTTCCGGTGGTCCCGGTACAATACCGATAACCCCGAAACTTGTCCCGATGGCCGAAATAGCACTTCCTATATATAATTATTTACCTCTGGACCATTCCGGAACTCCTCGTGATGTCCGGAATCTCATCCGGGACTCCGAACAACATTCGGGTTACTGCATATACATATCCCTACAACCCTAGCGTCACCGAACCTTAAGTGTGTAGACCCTACGGGTTCGGGAGACATGCAGACATGACCGAGACGACTCTCCGGTCAATAACCAACAGCGGGATCTGGATACCCATGTTGGCTCCCACATGATCCATGATGATCTCATCAGATGAACCACGATGTCGAGGATTCAATTAACCCCGTATGCAATTCCCTTTGTCAATCGATATGTTACTTGCCCGAGATTCGATCGTCGGTATCCCAATACCTCGTTCAATCTCGTTACCGGCAAGTCACTTTACTCGTACCGTAATGCATGATCCCGTGACCAGACACTTGGTCACTTTGAGCTCATTATGATGATGCATTACCGAGTGGGCCCAGTGATACCTCTCCGTCATACGGAGTGACAAATCCCAGTCTTGATCCGTGTCAACCCAACAGACACTTTCGGAGATACCCGTAGTATACCTTTATAGTCACCCAGTTACGTTGTGACGTTTGGTATACCCAAAGCACTCCTACGGTATCCGGGAGTTACACGATCTCATGGTCTAAGGAAAAGATACTTGACATTGGAAAAACTCTAGCAAACGAACTATACGATCTTTAAGCTATGTTTAGGATTGGGTCTTGTCCATCACATCATTCTCCTAATGATGTGATCTCGTTATCAATGACATCCAATGTCCATAGTCAGGAAACCATGACTATCCGTTGATCAACGAGCTAGTCAACTAGAGGCATACTAGGGACATGTTGGTGTCTGTTATTCACACATGTATTACGATTTCAGGACAACACAATTATAGCATGAATAAATACAATTATCATGAACAAGGAAATATAATAATAATGCTTTTATTATTGCCTCTAGGGCATATTTCCAGCAGTCTCCCACTTGCACTAGAGTCAATAATCTAGTTACATTGTGATGAATCGAACACCCATGGAATTCTGGTGTTGATCATGTTTTGCCCTAGGGAGAGGTTTAGTCAACGGATCTGCTATATTCAGGTTCGTATGTACTTTACAAATATCTATGTCCCCATCTTGAACATTTTCACGAATGGAGTTGAAGCGACGCTTGATGTGCCTTGTCTTCTTGTGAAACCTGGGCTCCTTGGCAAGTGCAATAGCTCCAGTGTTGTCACAAAAGAGTTTGATTGGCCCCGACGCATTGGGTATGACTCCTAGGTCGGTGATGAACTCCTTCACCCAAATTGCTTCATGTGCTGCCTCCGAGGCTGCCATGTAGATCCCGCCACGATGCTCTGCTTGCAACTGCACCAGCTTACTGCCCCACCATTCAAAATATACACGTATCCGGTTTGTGACTTAGAGTCATCCAGATCTGTGTCGAAGCTAGCGTCGACGTAACCCTTTACGACGAGCTCTTCGTCACCTCCATAAACGGGAAACATTTCCTTAGTCCTTTTCAGGTACTTTAGGATATTCTTGACCGCTGTCCAGTGTTCCTTGCCGGGATTACTTTGGTACCTTCCTACCAAACTTACGGCAAGGTTTACATCAGGTCTGGTACACAGCGTGGCATACATAATAGAACCTATGGCTGAGGCATAGGGGATGACACTCATCTCTTCTATATCTTCTGCCGTGGTCGGACATTGAGCTGAGCTCAATTTCACACCTTGTAACACAGGTAAGAACCCCTTCTTAGACTGGTCCATATTGAACTTCTTCAATATCTTATCAAGGTATGTGCTTTGCGAAAGACCTATGAGGCGTCTCGATCTATCTCTATAGATTTTGATGCCTAATATATAAGCAGCTTCTCCAAGGTCCTTCATTGAAAAACTCTTATTCAAGTAGGCCTTGATGCTGTCCAAGAGTTCTATATCATTTCCCATCAAAAGTATGTCATCTACATATAATATGAGAAATGCTACCGAGCTCCCACTCACTTTCTTGTAAACGCAGGCTTCTCCATAAGTCTGCGTAAACCCAAACGCTTTGATCATCTCATCAAAGCGAATGTTCCAACTCCGAGATGCTTGCACCAGCCCATAAATCGAGCGTTGGAGCTTGCACACCTTGTCAGCATTCTTAGGATCGACAAAACCTTCCGGCTGCATCATATACAATTCTTCCTTAAGGAAACCATTAAGGAATGCCGTTTTGACGTCCATTTGCCATATCTCATAATCGTAGAATGCGGCAATTGCTAACATGATTCGGACGGACTTCAGCTTCGCCACCGGTGAGAAAGTCTCATCGTATTCAACCCCTTGAACTTGTCGATAACCCTTAGCGATAAGCCGAGCTTTATAGATGGTCACATTACCATCCGCGTCTGTCTTCTTCTTAAAGATCCATTTATTTTCTATGGCTCGCCGTTCAACGGGCAAGTCAGTCAAAGTCCATACTTCGTTTTCATACATGGATCCTATCTCAGATTTCATGGCTTCTAGCCATTTGTCGGAATCCGAGCCCGCCATCGCTTCTTCATAGTTCGAAGGTTCACCGTTGTCTAACAACATGATTTCCAAGACAGGGTTGCCGTACCACTCTGGTGCGGAACGTGTCCTTGTGGACCTTCGAAGTTCAGTAGCAACTTGATCTGAAGTTTCATGATCATCATCATTAACTTCCTCTCTAGTCGGTGCAGGCACCTCAGGAACATTTTCTTGAGTTGCGCCATTTTCCGGTTCAACAGGTAACACTTCATCAAGTTCTACTTTCCTCCCACTTACTTCTTTCGAGAGAAACTCCTTCTCTAGAAAGGATCCATTCTTGGCAACAAAGACCTTGCCTTCGGATCTGAGGTAGAAGGTATACCCAATAGTTTCTTTAGGGTATCCTATGAAGACGCATTTTTCCGACTTGGGTTCGAGCTTTTCAGGTTGAAGTTTCTTGACATAAGCATCGCATCCCCAAACTTTTAGAAACGACAGCTTAGGTTTCTTCCCAAACCATAATTCATACGGTGTCGTCTCAACGGATTTCGACGGAGCCCTATTTAAAGTCAATGCGGCAGTCTCTAAAGCATAGCCCCAAAAAGATAGCGGTAAATCGGTAAGAGACATCATAGACCTCACCGTATCTAATAGAGTGCGATTACGACATTCGGACACACTGTTACGCTGAGGTGTTCCAGGCGGCGTGAGTTGTGAAACTATTCCACATTTTCTTAAGTGTGTGCCAAATTCGTGACTCAAGTATTCTCCTCCACGATCTGATCGTAGGAACTTGATTTTCCTATCACGTAGATTCTCAACCTCACTCTGAAATTCCTTGAACTTTTCAAAGGTCTCAGACTTGTGTTTCATTAAATAGATATACCCATATCTACTCAAGTCATCAGTGAGGGTGAGAACATAACGATAGCCACCGCGAGCCTCAACACTCATTGGACCGCACACATCAGTATGTATGATTTCCAATAAGTTGGTTGCTCGCTCCATCGTTCCTGAGAACGGAGTCTTGGTCATTTTACCCATGAGGCATGGTTCGCACGTGTCAAATGATTCATAATCAAGAGACTCTAAAAGTCCATCTGCATGGAGCTTCTTCATGCGTTTGACACCTATGTGACCAAGGCGGCAGTGCCACAAATATGTGGGACTATCGTTATCAACCTTACATCTTTTGGTTTTCACACTATGAACATGTGTAGCATTACGCTCGAGAAAGAATAAACCATTCACCATTGGAGCATGACCATAAAACATATCTCTCATATAAATAGAACAACCATTATTCTCGGATTTAAATGAGTAGCCATCTCGAATTAAACGAGATCCCGATACAATGTTCATACTCAAAGCTGGCACTAAATAACAATTATTAAGGTTTAAAACTAATCCCGAGGGTAAATGTAGAGGTAGCGTGCCGATGGCGATCACATTGACCTTGGAACCATTCCCGACGCGCATCGTCACCTCGTCCTTTGCCAGTTTCCGCTTATTCCGCAGCTCCTGCTTTGAGTTACAAATGTGAGCAACTGCACCGGTATCAAATACCCAAGAGCTACTACGAGTACTGGTAAGGTACACATCAATTACATGTATATCACATATACCTTTCGTTTTGCCGGCCTTCTTGTCCGCTAAGTATTTGTGGCAATTCCGCTTCCAGTGACCACTTCCCTTGCAATAAAAGCACTCAGTCTCGGGCTTGGGTCCATTCTTTGGCTTCTTCCGGCAGCTTTCTTGCCAGGCGCGGCAACTTCCTTGCCGTCCTTCTTGAAGTTCTTTTTACCCTTGCCCTTCTTGAACTTAGTGGTTTTATTTACCATCAACACTTGATGTTCCTTCTTGACTTCTACCTCTGCTGATTTCAGCATTGCAAATACCTCAGGAATGGTCTTTTGCATCCCCTGCATATTGAAGTTCATCACAAAGCTCTTGTAGCTTGGTGGAAGTGACTGGAGGATTCTGTCAATGACCGCGTCATCCGGGAGATTAACTCCCAGCTGAGTCAAGCGGTTATGTAACCCAAACATAGTGAGTATGTGCTCACTGACAGAACTATTTTCCTCCATCTTACAGCTGAAGAATTTGTAGGAGACTTCATATCTCTCGACCCGGGCATGAGCTTGAAAAACCATTTTCAGCTCTTCGAATGTCTCATATGCTCCATGTCTCTCAAAACGCTTTTGGAGTCCCGGCTCTAAGCTGTAAAGCATGCCGCACTGAACGAGGGAGTAGTCATCAACACATGTCTGCCAAGCGTTCATAACGTCTTGTTTCTGTGGGATGGGAGCTTCACCTAGCGGTGCTTGTAGGACATAATCTTTCTTGGCAGCTATGAGGATGATCCTCAGGTTCCGGACCCAGCCCGTATAGTTGCTGCCATCGTCTTTCAGCTTGGTTTTCTCTAAGAACGCGTTGAAGTTGAGGACTACGTTGGCCATTTGATCTACAAGACATATTGTAAAGATTTTAGACTAAGTTCATGATAATTAAGTTCATCTAATCAAATTATTCAATGAACTCCCACTTAGATAGACATCCCTCTTTTAGTCATCTAAGTATAACATGATCCGAGTCAACTAGGCCGTGTCCGATCATCACGTGAGACGGACTAGTCAACGTCGGTGAACATCTTCATGTTGATCGTATCTTCTATACGACTCATGCTCGACCTTTCGGTCTTCTGTGTTCCGAGGCCATGTCTGTACATGCTAGGCTCGTCAAGTCAACCTAAGTGTTTGCATGTGTAAATCTGTCTTACACCCGTTGTATGTGAACGTTGGAATCTATCACACCCGATCATCACGTGGTGCTTAGAAACGAACGAACTGTCGCAACGGTGCACAGTTAGGGGGAACACTTTCTTGAAATTATTATGAGGGATCATGTTATCTACTACCGTCGTTCTAAGTAAACAAGATACAAAACATGATAAACATCGCATGCAATCAAATAATAACAGTGACATGATATGGCCAATATCACACAGCTCCTTTGATCTCCATCTTGGGGCTCCATGATCATCCTGTCACCGGCATGACACCATGATCTCCATCATCATGATCTCCATCATCGTGTCTCCATGAAGTTGCTCGCCAACTATTACTTCTACTACTATGACCACGTTCTGCGATTTACAGCAAGTAGCCATCTAAATGCAACAAGATGAACATGCTACAACACCCAAACATGGCATAAAAATACATGGCAGGGATGCATTCAAGATGCTTAACAAAAGTCTAGCACTGAGCTACGACCAATTCATACATTAACAGGTTCAAACAAGCATGGAAAAAATGCATTTGGTAAACAGATCTTAGACTTAGTGAAATTAACACTTGTTTGGAATTTCAGATCAGATAGCACTCTTTGGAGCAACAAAACTACAAGCTACAGGATCTGAACATGGCAAAGTAAAGCATGGCATGGAGCTACTCAAAGAGCTTAACAAAAGTCCCTTAGTGGCCTTGAGCCAAAAGGGATCAGAGAATACAATTGCAAGCATGTGAATATGGCAAAAAACATAATCAGTTCTCAGACTTAGTGAAAACTGGAGCATGCTGAAACAGATATCAAGTAGGCATGTTTACGAGCTCGATGCACTCACTACAGAGCAAGTCATGACAATATAAGCATACATCCATCAATAATACACAAAATAAAAGCTAGACATGGCAAGAAAAAGAACATAGCATGCATGGATCAACTACAACATCATCGGCAAAATCGCTAACAAGTAGACAATCTGCCCAGATTCACGAAATAGCAAAAGTAGAGCTCGATTGACTCAAGCTAGGGTGCTCCATAATTGCAAACAAAGACATGGATGGATAGAGCACTACAAGATTAATAAAACATCCTTACTTATCATCCTCAAAAGAGGCACGGATCACTAGGAAACAACATGAACATATGGCCATATGAGATAAACAGGTCAAGGACTTTGTGGAAATGCTAAGTCCCTGAAATCAGCATTACCAAGTGCCTCACTTTGCAAGCTTGTGCTAGACACCACACACATCACAAAAAATACATGGGTTGCACCTCTAGAAATATGGCAAAACCCTTAACAAAACATATGTAGAGCTCATGGGCATATTATGCACACAATAATCATGGCAAAAATGACAAATATCTAAATGGAGCAGCAGATCTTACAATTTTCTCAAGTAGCACTCTTCTAATAGCATTTCGGGCATCAAGATGAACTCAAATGAAAATGATGCAATGGAATGAAATGATGTACTCTTTGAGGCGAACATTTTGATATGCTATATGCCCAAAACGGAGGTACGGATGCAAAGTTATAGCACGATGAACAGGGCAATCTGAACTAGGGTTTCGGGAGAAAGTCAACCCCAAACGTCCAGATCCAGATCCGGTGCACGGGAACTGAGGTTGGCCAGAAACTGCGACGGGGATCGCCGGATTTGTCGTTCCGAGGAGGAGGAAGGAGAGGGAGCCGGATCCGGGGTGCGAGGGCGGCGGAGGAGCTCCGGGCGGCGAGGTCGGATGCGAGCCGCGGCGCGGGGGCGTCGGGCTCCGGCGGCCGGAGCTGCTGGGTCGGTTCGCCGGTGACCTTGCGCGGCGGCCGGAGGGTGCCGGCGACGGAGAAGAAGGCGGCGGGAGGAGGCGCGGGCGGCACTGGGCGAGGAAGGCGCGGGCGGCGGCTCCCAGGGCCGCGGGGGCCCCAAGCGGGCTCGGCGGGCCGCGGGCGGCGGCGATGAAGTGGGGCTTTCCCGGGGACACGTGGCAGTGACCCGTTGGTCGGCGGCGGCGGGCGGACGTGTCTGGACCGATTCGGACATGTCCGGCGGCGAGGGGAGCAGATTTTTTAGGGTTTTGAAGAAGGGTATCCGGAATTTCGGAGGAGGACCTATTTATAGGCACAGAGGGAGCTAGGAGAGTCCAAATGAGGTGCGGTTTTCGGCCACGCGATCGTGATCGAACACTCTAGATTATGGAGAGGGTTTTGGTGAGTTTTGGGCCAAAATGGAGGGGTGTTGGGCTGCAGCACACACGGGGCCTTTTTGGTCCCTCGGTTAACCGTTGGAGCATCAAACGAAGTCCAAATGGTACAAAACTTGACAGACGGTCTACCGGTAGTAAACCAAGGCAGCTTGGCAAGTCTCGGTCCAATCCAGAAATGTTTAATCCCCACACACGAAAGAAAGGTAGAAATGACCACCGGAGGAGAACGAAGCGCCGGAATGCAAAACGGACAACAGGGAAAATGCTCGAATGCATGAGATGAACACGTATGCAAATGCAATGCACATGATGACATGATATGAGATGCATGACAACGATAACAACACACGGAGACAAAGACCCGAACCCGAGAAAATAAAATAACTTAAGGCCGGAAACGGCAAGAGTTGGAGTACATATTGGGTAAATCATATCCGGGGTGTTACAACAAGATTCATGACGCGTATCTAAGTGTTCTGGCGCATGCAAGAGGACGGGCCGTTGGCTCCTTCAAGCAGAAGTATTCTCGCAGGGTGGCGCTCGGCGCGTACGCCGAGTACCTGGAGAAACTTCATGATCGTGTCGGTCGCATGTGAGATGAGAGGTGGGATGGATCGAACTATGTACGCTTGAGTATGCTTAATGACAGTTGAACTATGTACTTATGGTTGAACTATGCTTATGTACGTGTACGCTTATTATCTATGTTTGAGTATGTTAAATATTTCGCCAAATTTTGATAAAAATTACAATGGGGGACCAATAAACCAGGACGGAGGTAGTACGTTAATCGCACACGGTTCCCAAAATTGGAATCGTGTGCAATGACTTTCATTTTGCCTGCTACGTCAATCACACACGGTTCGCTCTAGCAAACCGTTGCCCCAAAATTCTTTGTGGGACAGAAAACCTTCACCACCCAATTAAAAAAAAACCCTCACCATCCCCACGTCACAAAAACCCTAACCCCGCCCGTAACCCCGTCGTCCCCTCTAGTACGTTCCCCATTCACACCTGCATAAGCTCCTTCCGTGTCTATGCCATGGCACCGCCTATCGCGGCGGTAAACACTTAGCTCGACGCCTGCCGCCGCCGCCAGGCTGCTGGCAAAGCCCACCGCATTTCGCCACTTCCGCTTGCCGCCGCCTATCGCCATCGACTTTCTCGACGTTGCTCGCGGTTGACCCAACTCCGCTCGGTTGGGAAATCTGACGTACTGAGGGTTCTTTCTCGTGGACGACAAGGTAACTAATTTAACGAGATATTATCTAATCTCTTATCCGAGTTCATTTGCCTACTTTAATCACCCGGCGGAAATCGCCGTGAATTCATTTTTATTCGAGCTGTTTTGAGGGTTTTATTTCATTCATAGATTGTATAGTGCGCCGACACTTCAGGACTTGGCGACCACCACCAGAGATTCCATCTCATCGTATCAGATAACTTGAGGACGCGTGCGGTATGTTCAATCTCACCCTAAATCGGTTGGCATGGCCTACTTTCCTGAACATGTTCTAAATATTGCTACATTTGGATAAAAGGTGCCACATGCACCATATACGTCAAAGGGGATTTCCCCCCTCTTATTTCTACATTAGGAAAATTAATGATGTATTGATCTTTCGATTACTCTCATATTTCCATGACATCATGTTTACCCTATCTGTTTAATTATAGACTTTTGTCCTTTGATTTCATCTATTGTACAGTTCTTTCAATTTGGGCCCATATTTTCATGTTACCATATTTTCTTTAACAATCCTACCATTTTCTGCAGGACATCCCTCGACATGCAACAGATTATGTAGTGCACAATTTTCCCTTTACATACATCAAGGCTCCACGAATGTAATACTACACACAAACCATGGATTTACAATCGTTGCTACTGTAAGACTTGATGAACGTGGTGACTCCTATTTTGGCACTGGCTTTTGGAATGAAATTGCAAAGTTTTATGTACTGAAAGCTGGCACTAAAATTGCACTGCACATAGAAGGGCCTGGTCATGAGATATATGCTAACTTCCCCGACAAAATCATCCATCCAGACTTTGTTCGAAGTAAGTTTTCTTTTCAACTATCTGCATATGTTGACTTACCCAGCAATGTCAAATGAATTGTGTAGTATTTAAGCAACCAATTGTTATTCCCTTTTTCTTACTATATCCCTACCTAATAACTTCTAGTTACCAATACACTTTTCTATTGCCCTTTTTAAACTAAATATTCCTTGCACTCCCATTTCTATCAGAAAGCGCCACTGACAAGGAGACTCCGGAGGTGGAGAACGGGGCTGCCAACAAGCGGAGGCAGGGCGAGCTAGAACCGCAAGCGACTCTATCAGGCCTAGACTTAATCAACAGCCTCCCTGATGATATGTTGAGAGTCATCATCTCCCTCCTCCCAATCAAATATGGGGCGCGGACAACCCTCCTTTCCTGGTGGTGGTGCCCCCTATGGAACTCTAGCCCTCTCGACCTCATCGACAACCACGAGCTCTGCCATGGCTATCGTGAAAGCTTGGATGCATTCTCCAAGATCCTTGGCAGTCACCTTGGCCCAACAAAAGGCCTTAGAACGGGCAAGTTCCGTTCCAACGGCAAGGACCGAGCCAAGCTTGACGACTGGTTCCGATCCCCCATCCTAGATCAGCTCAAGGAGCTCACTTTTGATGATGGGCATATGCGGTCGCTGCCAACGTTCGCACTCTGCCTCGCGCCCACGCTGTGCATCGCCAAGTTCAGGAACTGCCATTTCCCGCCACTTAATGACGTGCCCGCTCATATTCTACCATGACTGAAGCACCTCGAGCTCGTCGTCGTCTGCCTCTGAAAGGGTGACATGGAGCGCTTGCTCCGTGGCTGTATTGCACTCAAGTACCTTCGTCTTTAGGTGATCAATGGGTTGAGTACCTTCCACATCACCTCCATGACTCTTTGGACTATTTATGTGTGTTGCTGGTGCAGCAGTAAGACATCACAAAGGTGGACCACGGTATGGTTATCCAGGACACACATGCACTTGAGAGATTACTTGTAGTTGATCAAGAAGGTCCAACAAGAATCAATGTCATTTCTGTGCCGAAATTGACAATCCTGGGCTACTCGTTTGACAAATACTCCAAACTTGTTATTGGATCCACACCCGTTCAGGTACACCAGCCGCCTTCTACCTCTCCTTCTACAAATTCACATTATTTCTAATTTTGAAGATGTTTGTTCGTCTGTCATTCAGAAAATGATTCCGAAAAGCTTGACCCCGAAACTGTGCACATTGAAGGTCTTGGCACTAGAATCTATCGGGCCCGACCTGGAGTAAGTTATCAGTTTCGTGAGATGCTTTCCGTGCCTCGAGAAGCTATATATCGAGGTGATGTTCCTTTCCTATTAAATGTTAACCATAAGGGAGTTCAATTTGTGACACCCTTTTCCAAGTTTACAATGACAATGTACTACAATTTCCGAAGGTTCTTTTGGAGTATTTCAGTACATACATCCCCCCATATTGGTTGCTTGATCCATATGGTAACATTCAATAAGCATTTCTCCTTTGGATTCATATGTACTAGTTTTCTTAGGGAACTTTTCATCCACTCCAACCTCTTGTGAACAAGTCTACATTTTTCTAGAATGTAATCAAATTCCCATGTTAATCATGTTTGATCGAAGATGGCATGTTAGTGCATTTTACAAATCCTGCAAACCAAATAGCTAGGCCTGTAGTAATGTTCAAAACTGCAAGTAGGCACTAACACATTTTATTTTTTGCAGATAAGATTAGGCCCAGTGGTGGATAATGTGATATAATATAACAATCACATCGAATGCCTAGATCTGCATCTCTCAAAAATTACTTTGAACTCCTACCGAGGGACCTTACCGGGGATTATTTTCTCCAGGTTCTTTGTTCTCAGAGCAAGGGTGCTGAAGGAAATGAGGTTTGCCCTACATTTATTTCACAAAAATGAATAGTCTATTGATCAACGTCGGCGCCTTCGGCAGAATGGAGTAGGCTCCAAAAATGTTGAATTTCATTTTGGAACTTCATATGACAGAGTAATCGGAAGTCATTGGGTCAACCCCATACATGACTTCTGAGTGGCTGACCCCTTTGCAAAAATGGTGAGGTTTCGAAGCCAGACTTAGAAGCAGTGATATTAGTTTGAACCTCTCTGATATCCATGTTCAGTGCATCAGCGCGAGCGTTTGTAGCTGATGAGCTGAATTTCATTTCTAATATGAGTTTGAACCTTGTAATCTTAGAATTTGAGCCATATAACTCTGGAATTTGAACCTTGTAACATTTCGAGATTTTGTGGTACAATCGTTGAAATGGCATCATATGAGACTCGTATATTGCTAGCACTATTTTGACCTTAATATGCAATGGTCTTAGATTTTATTAACCATTCTTGAATAAGTTTACCTTGTCGATCTCACAACACACGATCTGTATAGCTAACTCGACTGTGATCTTCGACAATATTGCAAACAGTTGGTTTCTTCCACCGTGTGCACTATAGAGCGCAGAATTAATTATCGCACTCGAGTGTCCATCATCACCCTTCTATTTAACTTTGACCTCATCACCCAAGGGTAAACTTATGACCGAAGGCATTCCACACACTTCGTTTTTACAAAGTTTTTTGTGAATAAACGCGCACGATTTGTCCCTCTTCTAGCCGACGCATGGCCAAACTAGCTGGGTGGGAAGCTTGCGCGGTAAACAACGCGGTAGCGTGGGAACAAGCTCTTCGAGCCCACGCCTAGGGTGCGGTGTCGTCAAGCGTGCACTGGATTCTGGAATCCTCCGCTGTGAACATCGTGACAAGACGTGACGATTATAGGCCAGCCGGCCCCCATTTATTACAGCGGCCATTTAAACTACCCTTGTGTCTCTTCAACCTTTCGATCGTGCCCCACCATTGCAAGAAGCACACCCACCATGAGAAATTCTTGGAGGGTATCCTGCGCGGCTCCAATGGCGCTTCGAGCGGCTGCCGACGACGAGCAGCAGTTCACCATGCGTGCCGTGGTGGACACCCATAGAAGGTTCATGGACCTCTCGATGGTGTAGACCAATGACCCGGTCTGGGCGGAGCACTCCATCCACATCATGGAGCTATTGCTTGCCGAGGAGAAGTACAAGGTGGTCAGGTTCGACCTCGAGTACACCCGCGCTTGTGCCGGGTCTCATCCCAAGGTCGCCGTCTCCCAGATGTGCGTGCGCCACCATGTCCTCGTCTACCCTATTGCCTGGCCACAAGGCCTTGTGAGCGTTTTGCCTGGTTTGCCAACAACCCCCACTACATGTTCTCTACGGTGGACATCACCAACGATGTAAAGGCGCTCGAGAATTTGGGCATCGCCTGCCAGAATCTTGTCGACATCTAGGGCGAATACAAGATGAGGGGCAGCAAGGAGCATGAGAAGGACTCACTGGTTCACCTCGCCGAGGCCATCATCGACCCCTACTACAGAGACATGAAGGATTCGTGCAACAAGGACAAGCGTGCCTAGCACTCGGCCTGGATGGTGAAACTCGACAAAGCTCATGTCGTGTATCCGGCCAAGGAGGCATACATGAGCTACGACATGTACAGGCGGATGTTGACATGAGGAAGTCCCTCCTTCCCCAAAATGGCTAGGGATCCAGCCGGAAGCAGAGCAATGGCAAGCATCGTCGCAACAATAAGTACATGATTAGATCCTCGTTTCTCCTACTTTAGTATGCATGTAATTGCTTTCTTTGGCGTGTGGAAATGTTATGTGTGTAGTCACTTGTGTAATTGTATGCTTAATTTGGTTATGCAATGTTGTCTTTTTAAGTATATATGTTGATGTTGTAGACAGAGCATAGATGTTGTGCAGACAAAC
The DNA here is from genome assembly GCF_003073215.2 of Triticum urartu. Taxonomy (NCBI): domain Eukaryota; kingdom Viridiplantae; phylum Streptophyta; class Magnoliopsida; order Poales; family Poaceae; genus Triticum; species Triticum urartu. The sequence continues at coordinate 351,432,056 of NC_053024.1, read as the reverse complement.
AAAATCACATCACACATGGACTAAACAATGGAACCCGTCAGTGATGTTTTCATCAACCACTCACAATTGTATACCAGCAATCGTTTGCTCACAACACACACGGCTTGTTAGTAGTAATCGTCTGTGTTGTTATCGGTCTTCGCACACATCTCCGATTACAGACCTGTTTGCCTCGTATCACACACATCTTGTTCATTTGAACCATTTCAGTTCTCATGTCTCAATGCAAACAGTTCATCTGAGTGAACCGTATGCCGTATATCACACACACCTTTGATTTGGCTGACCGTTTCTTTTGTGTTGCCTAATCACAAATAGTTCATCTGAGTGAACCATATGCTGTGCATTGCACACGCCTTCATCTGGCTGCCCGTTTCTTTTGTTCCTCCTCATCACAAACAATTCATTGAACTGAACCGTATGCCCTTCATTGCACATGCAAATAAAACCTGAACCATGTTTGATGCATCCGTCATCGCAAACATTTTACACATTTCGGACGGTTTTCATACAACATCATTTGCGATTATTGCATCGCACACAGTTTCTCGAAGGGTCTCTGATCATAGTGTCACGTTAGCAGCATCCTGCAGTAGTGTAGTCTCATGTCTAGCCTCTATTCTATCAACAAGTGCACTAGTCTCATCTCTAGCCTCTATGCTAGCTAAAAGTGCTAGATCATCTACTAAATTGTGCTCTATCAATATATCGATGTAATCTTCTTCCCAATACCAAAACTTGCATCGATTCTACACAATAAAATTTTAAGTTAGCACAACTAGTCTAATACGATAGCACAACCGAAGCTAAAGTAGCACATACCCCATCGGTTGAGCACTTGATGAACACCCATCCGGGATGTTCCAGCATTGTAGACACGCGACACAAGGCCTTCTTTGGGCAATCATCGCACGTAATGAGTGGGAATGGTGCGCCGACGAGCTTTTGGGACAGCACCGAGCCCGGCTGACCGCCATTCATGTATCTGCTAGCGGACCGCCGATGGTGTAGATCCGAGCGGCTAGAGCAGGAGTCAGTACCTGCATGCAGCCTTGCGGGCTTGCCGGGGCCTTCCGGCCCGGTGCCCGGCTAGTCCATGGCGCGGTGCGGCCTCCCACAATCGGGCGAGCTCAAGCCCGACCGGATCCGCTCTAAATCCGGCCGCCGGGTGCGCAAAACATGTAGCCGTGGTTGGGCAGCTCCGGGGCGTCGAGGGAAAGGGGGCTGGGCGAGCGCGCGTCCGAGCTGCACGCGCTGGAATTGGCCTAGCGGCATGGCGGAGCAACTGTGTGGGGGTGCGAAGTGGCTTCGCTCGGCAGAAGCCATCCCACCCAGGCGTTAGGTCTGACTGGATGGCCTTGTCGTCAGTGTGTGACCTCTGTGGCAACCATCAGCTCCTCACTAGCCTTTTCGTTCACCTGTGGTCCCGTTCCAACATGTCAGTGGGACGACAGCGAGTCCTTTTGTACAATTTCCGAACGGACGTCTATGGAGGCCGGGGCAGCTCTTCATGTACCGTGGCTACCGTCCACCAACTCTTCGCCTTTCCTTCTCTATTTGGAACTGTTGTCGCATGCTCTTCCTCCCTCCTCCATTTTCCTTCACCCTTCCTTCCGCCATTGCTCGATCGTCTTCTCCATGGAGGGAACAGACCGGAAACGACCCCGTTATTCTTTCCCCGATCTGAATGATGACGTGGTGGAGGAACTCATTGATCGGTGTGACGTCATCACCTCGGCTACCATGGCAGGTTCGTTCAAGACCATTCTTGACTCAACTAATAACATCATTACAAGGAACCCAAGGGTCCAGGAGCGGTTTGATCTCCCCTATCTTCTTCGCCGTGGCCCTGCTGACTGGCGCGCGGACGACGGAGGCCTCGCCTTGTGCATGTTGATGCCGCTTGATAATGATACGTGTGATGTTAAGATGCCATCGCTTGAGGGTAAGGCTTGGGCAGGCGCAAATGGAGATTGGGTTGTTTATATTAGGTACAACTACGATTGGGAACTTGTGAATGCGTACACTCGTCACTGGGTTCCACTTCCAAAAATCTGAGACTGCCCAGAGGTTGAGCACACCGGTATTCTACGTACGTTCAACTACGATCATGGTGACTGTCGTCTACAAAATATAGCAATTTGTCGAGTTCCCAACCGCTCTTGGGGTTATAGGAATGCTTGTGTTGTCGCTATCTTCGACAAGCTTGTTGTCGTCTTTCATTGTTCGACTCAATGGATATTGCTCAAAAATCAGTTTCTATCCACGGATGAGTACTGTGATGCAATTCAATACGAGGGTCTTGTGTTTGCTGCCACCACTCGTGGCACTGTTTTTGCATGGAATCCTTATGCTTTCGTATGTTTGTCTTCCACTGGAATTATAATTGTTTCATCCACATGCACGCGGGTTAGCTAGTTTCCCTTTACTAATTAACCTTCTTGTCTTTCCAAGGTCCTGTGAACATTCCACCACCTATATTTGAAAAAAAAATTATAACCAAGGGGGAGATGACAATGATGATGATCACGAGCATGGGGACCCATTTACTTAGTGGCGCCTGGAAACTTATTCCGATGGATCACCTCTTCTTGTCTGTATACAGGGCACTGCTGATGTTACTAAGGAAGCAGGTGTTGTCTCCCATGGTCGCACTCTCCGGACCTATTCCAACATCCATTGCAGGGTATTCGGGATGGATACTACTGTGCTAGCGCCAGCACCTTCTCCCTGGTTTAGTATTGATACTCTTGGAGGAAACTCACTCTTCCTTGGACAAAACTAGCCAATGATGGTGAAAGGTGATCCAACTGCCGTTGACACAACGTTACTACCATTTATGAGAAGCAACCGTATCTATACCTCAGACATTGCTACGGTTCCCAACCGTGGCTATCACAATATGTGTCTTGACATAGGCCGCTTCAGCCTGGATGATCAGTCCTGCATTGGTCTCGAGATTGACAGTAGCTGCCCCTTCCTAGAGAATCACTTCTGATTCAAAGCAAGCGTTTCCAACGCCAAGGATTGGTTGAGCTGAAGGTCATTTCATTGCTTGTTATTTGTTGTGTGATGAAAACTTTAGTATTTACTAGAATGTTTTGTTGGAACTAATCTATAATCCAACATGTATCCTCGTTGTCGTTGTGTGTTGATGACTTGTTGTATGTAATGAATGGTAATTTTGCATGTGCATGTCATAAACTCAATTTATAAATGGTTTTCGACTCACTTCTTGGAGTGTTAGTGTCGTAGTAGTATAGCGACCATCCTTAGTAGTATGAAGTTGCCACATCACATAGATCCAACCAATAGTTAGTTCTAGTTAGATCAACTAGAGCTAGGTGTCACACGGAGGCCGAGAAATATGGTGATAGCGTGACTGCGTGAGGTGGGCTTGTACGTAGTATGATGTAGGCATAGGGCTTGCCGTGTTTCCTACTCCTCCGGTCTAAATGTGGAGAAGATTTGGTCAGGTTCTTCCTCCTGTTGCCGACACATGGGACATCCAGCATCCAGGTCGTGTCATTCTAGAAAATGGAGTGGTAGTTGAAGCCACGTGATGTGCATCTTGGGTTAAACTATAAATAGAATCTTACTACTGTTGAGTAACTCCAAAAGCGGCCACTGAAGATCTTTATTGGATTTTTTTTCATCACCAGCACGTCGAGGTGAAAGATGTGCAAGTTGAGTGGGTCCTCTTGCATTTTCACTGACATGTGGGACCGCATGTGAGCAAACAAACGATGTGCTTCTCGCGTGTGCTGGCTGGCTGAGAAGAGAGATAGAGGAGGGCTGAGCATGGACTCCAGGAACTTTGTTCTACGTAACCAGCACCTCGATATAGGCTCGATATAGTGGGGTGGCATGGGCCATAACTAGCACTCATGTCTAGCAGTACGGCACACGCCACCCACACAAGTCCCATCCAACACCAATTTTCTTGGAGTCCATGCTACAACCATTTTTTCTCCCTCCTATTTTCTCAGCCATCGCACGGTGGGAGGGGTGGGGGTTTGCTGATAGTCGGTTTGCTCAACTGCAGTCCCACTTGTAAGTGGAAATGCAACACAACACGCATTCCCCCTTGAGCGGCGTGCCGGACCAACCGTGTGGGGGTGCGACGCAAACACGACAGGCTTTTCCTTTTGAACTTTAACTTGTAAAATTTGGTTCTGCTCCATGGCGCGACTGATAGATAGAAATAACGATTTTCCCTAGAGTAATGAGAAGTTTGGTTCTGGCGTGGTTCATGCATGGAGTATGTACGAAAAATATGAAGTTGATGCGACAGGTAAGATAATTACTAGTAGTACCATATACTACTACATGGATTTGACGGAAAGATAAAGATACATACTGATCCATCAACGACATCCTCATGCCCTAGTACGCCGGGTCACCAACCGACGTGTGAGGAGCAACGGCGTTGGCCGTGAGCTCAGCGTGCTTCTGAACAATGCTGTCCAAGGTTGCCCTGCGAGTCAAGAAGGCCAGCGACTTATCGTCCTCCTTTGGCACGCAGTAGTCCTTGTGGACGATTTGCGCATAGACGTGGGTGATTATGTCGATGGTGTCTTGCTGCTCCAGGTGCTCCGTGGCAAGCGCGACCTTGAGGTGGACATTCTCCGGTGCGACGGCGGGCAGTTGTAGGGCCACCACTGCGTCAAAGAGGTTTTCACCATAGATGCCATTGAGGGTGGTGGGCATCATAGAGGCTGGGCGCGTGGGTTGGAGGCGTACGTCAAGGTCGTCAGCGAGCTTCTTGACGACAGTGAACTTGTCGAGGAAGTCAATGAGGACCTTGTCGAACAAGGAGACAGAGTTGCCGTCCAAGCGGACTCTCGCCCTGGCGGCCTCAAGAACGACCTGGAGACGATCCTCGGTGCCGGGCCGCAGGCCGGCGTCGTGGACTATCTGGCACAACCGGCTGATGCCCGCGCTCATCGCCTCCATGGGTCTAGCTTCTAGTCAACTGATCTTGCGATTGGAGTGATCACTCTTGCCCTTGGTTAGGGTGTGTAGGTGTGTAGTATTTCATAGATTGGACTGGCAGGGGGCCTTTATATGAGAAGTGCAGACTGCATTGCATTCACGTGTGTGTTGGGCCAGCCACCTGTTGGGCACACAAGTCATTCACCCAAACGCAGGTGCAGTAAGTCAATGAAGCTGCGTCCCCCTCCGCCCCAAAACACTTATGCATGGTACATTAACTCCCTCTTCGTTTCTTATTTCATGACATATCAACCAATGAGAGCTGTGGGTCGTGCTTGCTTTCAATGACTTGAGACTACCAAACATGACATGCAGTGGTTAGCTCATTGCATGTAATCCTATTAATTAGAAAAAAGACATTAAGTTCTCTCGCTTTCCCCTTTGTCTTGGTCACGGTGCACAAGAGCATGGTTAATAGTATAGCCATTTGCTGGCTATATGATGTTGCCATGTCATATAGAGCCATCACTTGTAGCCACTCATACAATAAGGTTAGCTATAAGGTTGGCTATAAGAGTACTACTTTTTCTCATCTTCTCTCTCTCTCTCTTTCTTCATATTTATTGTATATCGGCCTAGGAATCCGCATATAGTGGCTCTTGCATGAGAGCCCACTCCTCTTTTTCACTTGCTCTAAGATGACTTAGACTAGCCACAGTGGGAGTAACTTCAGCAGTAACATCGAGTCCAACTCAACAAATTTGCTTATGTGGCAATGAGTTAATGAGGAGAGAGGTAGTTTGAGTAACTTAGTTAGTTACTGTAACATCACATGTCCCAATGCAATATGAGTCTATAACCTAATAAATGAGGCTTTGCATGTTACCATACTTATGTTACTACCCACTATGAAAGATAGTAACATAGTTTAGGGATATGTGTATGTTACTCTTCATTGTGGCTAGTCATACACCTAGACGGAGGGAGTAGTCTCAAGTCATTGGATGCATACGCACGCCACATCTTGTATTGGGTGATTTCTTTTTTTGTGGCAATAAACAAGGAACAAGGTGGGTAGTTAAAGCACTGCGCCTAAAAGTTTTGGGATTACTATTTGGTTTTCGTAAGGTGACTAATGCACCAGTATGGAGCGAGTACAATAGTAGTCTTTGATTGCAATTTTTTGTTGGTAGCTTACAAAGCTGAGCGCTCGGTGAGTACAATAGTAGTCTGGTTGATGAGACTTCAGATTTGAGCCATCTACCGGAAGGAATAAAACAATACACCATGTATTTATTTACAGAGGGAGTAGTACATTTTTTTGTGCAGTTTGTCTAATTCACATCTAGATGTTTTCCAAGGATGTCACATCTAATCTCCCACAAATAACGTAGCAACAAGGAACAAAAAAACTAAGACAAGAAAAAAACAGGCCACAAACATAGTGGACATCAGGTTAGATGTGACATAACTATGTCAGATCTATGTGTCCTAGACAGACCTTTTCTGTGACATGCATTACTAGATATTGCTAATCAAATACTAAACCCAGATGGACGTGGTAGTACTACTAAATCCAGACGGTGATGCTAGTACTAGTAGTAGTACTACCAATGTAGTGGCACAATACTACCCATTGGTCAAATTATTATGTGCTGCTCCTCGCAGTGAAGTGACAAGACCCTGCGCCGGAGATGACACCTGAGTATAGGTGTCGTGTTCGGTATAACATAGTCAGCCTCACCATCTGCAGTCACTATCATCATGGCTGTAGAGCTAGCCTACTTACAACTAGCCATGTTCGACATAATTTCCCATGCGTAGATGCCTGTGCATTGCATGGAACACCAAGATTGGGGGTGGACGGCGCCGACAGCGGCCATCGCACCAGATTTTCCATGGCCTTCTAGATGTGGTGGGGAGGAGATAAGGCTGATTGCGAGAGACAAGGAGTTGTTTGTAAATAGGGAACAAGTGCGGGCATGTTTTTGCAAAACTGGAGAAGTTTGGTTTGTATGCGTCAGATCTACATCCGACGGCTATTGGTGGAAGATGGTAGGCACAACATCATCACCAACTCAGGACCTCTTTGATTCACAGGATTTTGAAAATACAGTAATAGGACACGGCAATATTACAAGTTCCAAACTGATAGTACAAATGTTAGGAGTAACGCTGCACCTACGAAGAGGGAATCTAGGAAGTTTATGTAAGAACTTCCGTTACTGTAGGTGGATGCAGCATTACCGTACAAACTAAAATCCACTGCCCTGACAAGTCACTAATGGACAAATAAATTTTTGAGTCTCTGGCCACTTGATGTTACAAAAACAAATTCAGCTTCTGTAGAGACTTTGTCATTTAGGCTTAGACACTTGCGGTGATCAGCACGCCATTCATTGTTGCGCCAGAGAATGCCAAACCTCATTACCTTGAGCACACTTCCCTCCAGAACAAAGAACCTCGCCAATTTAATCTCAGATGTGTTGCCTCGGTAGTCGATCAAATCAATTTCTATAAGATGGAGATCAACGCATTCGATGAGATTGTTATAGTGCAACACATTTTTCACTTTCAGGTCTTTTTTTATCTACAAAAGAAGAGAACATATTAGAGCAGCTGGGTGTATAAGATTGCCGTGTCAGCAAGAGGTACCAATATCATTCGCTCATGCGATAGGGTTAGCTAGCTAGTGATATTTTTTCACTCTCACTCTCTCTCTTTCTCTTTCCTCTCATTTACCTAGGAGTACATGAAGAGCTTGGGCATTTGTTGCCTTCCACTATGTGGCTGATGCCATGTTTCTCAAAAGTATGCCACATAATAAGCATCATTGTCAAATCAAAAGATTTTGGCACCGCTCTCGCGATGTGGGAGAGTTGGCACTGCTGTGCACACAGACCCACATGTGTAAACAAATCAATCAAACCAACTACACTAGCCTCTCACTCTCCCAAACAAGTGTTTTTTATTTCCTCAGTCCTCTCTCTCCCACGCAAGTGTTTTTTCATTGCGTGAGTTAATTTGGCACCGGAGCAAAGTAGGTGATCCAGATTGGGGCACCAGGTGAGCAATGGAGGGGCATCGATGCCAAATGCATCACAAGTGAATTTGGCACATGTTTTAGCCTACATAGTGGAGGGCCGTTATAGCCCACTTTTATACTACCTCGTATTTAGTGTAAAATTTTGACCATAGATTTACCTAAGAAAATACCAATGCATGTCACCAAAAATTATACCATTTGAAATTATGTTCAAATACGAATCTAAAGTAATTTTTTGTGACATGCATTAACATTTTTCCAGTTAAATCTATGGTCAAATTTTGATACTACAAAATAGGAAGAGTAAACCAGGATGGAGGTAGTACTTGCTCTTAGAGTAACCATAGAGTTACTAGTCTAACTTACTTTCCACTATGACTAGCCTAGGCTACTATAGTAGTACAACAAAAAAATGATGCAGGTGATCACATGAGAAAAAAAATACTAAAAACATTTCTTTCGGTGCAGTGCGTAGATGTAGTTTTGAACACTACACTTGTCATCGTAATTTGGGAAAATTACGAAAAAATTGAGCTACATTGTGATTACAGTTTACTAATAGGAAAGAAGTTTCACCTTGATGAGTAGCTTCTCCATGCACGGAAAGCATGTAAGGAATCCAACAACTTGATCCATATTGGGGTAGATAGATTTTATTGCCAAGATCTTCACTGTGCGCATAGACTGGGTCAAGCTTGTGGGAATCAATTTCTAGAAGACAGTCGTAAATACATCAAGAAATTTAAAAATGTGAATTTCAAGAAGACGAAGAAGAAGATGAGTGATGTACCTGAACGATTACGGATCCAATAAAGAGTTCAGAGAATTTGGCAGACGAATACACCAACGCTGTCAATTTCGGTGCGTCAATGACCCTGATTTTTGTTGGACCTTCTAGATCAGATACAAGCAATCTCTCAAGGAAATGCGCATTCTCAATGACCATAGTGTGGAACAGCTGGGGTGATCTCTTCCCAATTGATGTCTTGTTGCAGGGCCAGCAAGACACATAAATCCATCGGAGATTCGTCGAGGCGATGTGGAGGCTAATGAACCCGTGGATCTGCTCAAGACGAAGGTACTCGAGCATAGTACAGGTGCGGAGCAGACGCTCCATAGCCTGCTTCGAGATGCAAACATCGAAGAGGTCGAGCTGCTTGAGTTGAGGGAGAAGAAGGGCGGGCGCAACATTAATCTGGGGAAGATAGGAGGAGCTGAAGCTGGCGCGGCACAATGTTGGCATGAGGCAGAGAGCGGACGGCGGCAGAGAGCAACATCGTCTAGCTTCAAAGCTGAGCTCCTCGAGCTGATCTAGGGCGGGGGATAAGAACCACTCGTCGAACTTGGCTTGGACCTTGCAGTTGGTACTGAACATGCGGATGCCAAGGCGTCTGGCTGGCCCAGGGTGCGATGAAAGGATGTTGGAGACTGCGGCCATGCATTTGCAATCCCCATCGCAGAGGCAGCTATCGACGGTGAGGTTGAGGGGGGCGTGGCGCCAGAGGGGGCGCCACCATCGGTAGAGCAGGGCGGTCCGCATGGCTGATTTGGTGGGGAGGAGGCCGATGATGACAAGTAGCATGTCGTCGGGGAGGCTGCTGATGAAGTCCAGGATCGTCGGATGCGGTTTTAGCTCGAGCCGCCTCCGCTTATTGGCTGCCTCGCTATTCATCTCTACCGGCGGCGCCACCGGTGTACACGTGTGCTTGTGTGTGTTGTGTGCTGGCCTGCTGGGTGTGCGTGAGTGCGTCCTTCTGTGCATGCCACCACACAGTGGTGAATTGTGTGCGAGTGCGTCCTTCATGCGGAAGAAGTGTGTCCTCAATGCGCCCTCAATTTACTAGCTTGCGGGGTGCTACCCCGAGTGGTTTCAACTTTGTTTACTTCATCGCGTGTCAGATGGGCCTCTAGTTTACTTATTTTCACCCACTGCCACATGGGCCAGCACACGAAGATAGAGAACACGAGCTGACAAGGCAGCATGTGGACTGGTTTACCGGTCAACTAAACAATATACGGAGCTATACGCTGACACAGTGAGTATATAATCCATCGGTATAGAGAGTTCGAGTGAGAGGGGAGGCCCGTGAGAGATAGCAGAGAGAGAGAGAAAGAGCTACTCCCTCCGTTCGATAATGTAGTGCCAACATTTTTTTTAGAGTCAAACTTTTGAAACTTTGACCAAGTTTATAAAGAAATTACTTATATCTACAATACCAAAGATAAATGATAGTATGAAGTAAGTACATGTTGTGATGAATCTAATGATCGTTCCAGATGTAAATCTTTTTCTCCACATATACCTGGTCAAACTTTTCTAAGGTTTGACTTTTCAAAACATCCATATGCTTATGGATATTAGAGAGTCCCTAACTAGAGAGAGAGAGTGAAATAGAAATAGTGAGTGAAAAAAGTGTGTGTGCGTGTGTGAAAGAGACATGGAAAACACACGATAAAAGTAGAGAAAAGGCATGTGTTTGTTATGCAAACATATCACACATGCATCTTCGACAACGGAAACAAGGTGAGGAGATAGTGTGTGGTTGTTTCTGAGTGAGAGGTAAATATCCCTAGCACGTGGCCAAGAGGGGTCTCACAAACCAGGGAGAGAGGTAGAGAGAGAGGTACGGAGAAAATGCAGACAAGGGGAGGAGAGAGTGTATGTTTGTCATGGAGAGATCCCCTGGAGATCGTGATGGGACTACATGGGTGGGAGATTGTAGGATTGAAAGTATGTCTAGAGGGGGGTGATTAGACTACTTGACCAAATAAAAATCTAGCCTTTTCCCAATTTTTAAGTCTTGGCAGATTTTAGCAACCTAGCACTAGTCAAGTAAACAACCTACACATGCAAGTCTAAGAGTATAGCAGCGGAATGTAAAACATTGCACATGAAGGTAAAAGGGAGGAGTTTGGAGGGAGCAAACGCAATGTAGACATGGAGATTTTTGGCGTGGTTCCGATAGGTGGTGCTATCGTACATCCACGTTGATGGATACTTCAACCCACGAAGGGTAACGGTTGCGTGAGTCCACGGTGGGCTCCAGCCACGAAGGGTCCACGAAGGAGCAACCTTGTCTATCCCACCATGGCCATCGCCCACGAAGGACTTGCCTCACTAGGGTAGATCTTCATGAAGTAGGCGATCTCCTTGCCCATACAAACTCCTTGGTTCAACTCCACAATCTTGACAGAGGCTCCCAAGTGACACCTAACCAATCTAGGAGACACCACTCTCCAAAAGGTAATATATGGTGTGTTGATGATGAACTCCTTGCTCTTGTGCTTCAAATGATATTCTCCCCAACACTCAACTCTCTCTCGTAGGATTGGATTTGGTGGAAAGATGATTTGAGTGGAAAGCAACTTGGGGAAGGCTAGAGATCAAGATTTATGTCATTGGAATGGAATATCTTGACCTCAACACAAGTGTAGGTGGTTCTCTCTCACAAAATGTATGATGGAAGTGTAGGCATGTTCTGATGGCTCTCTCCTCGAATGAAGAGTGGGTGGATGGGTATATATAGCCTCCACACAAAATCTAACCGTTACACACAATTTACCAAACTCGGTGGGACCGAATCAGAAAACTCACTCACACCGATTCAGTTCAAAATGTGAATGTTAGGATTTTCGGTGGGAACGACATGTCAACTTGGTGGGACCGATTTCATTAGGATTAGGGCATAACGTAATCTTGGTGAGACGGATTACACAAACTCGGTGGGACCGATTTCATTAGGATTAGGGCATAACGTAATCTTGGTGGGACTGATTCGCTCATTTCGGTTGGATCGAAACGTTACGAAGGGGAAACAAAGAGTTTTGCATTGTGAACTCGGTGGGACTAATCGGTCATCTCGGTTAGACCGAAACATTATGAAGGGAAACAGAGAGCTTGCAATCCCATCTCGGTGAGACCGAGATTCCTATCGGTGGGACCGAAGTGACTAGGGTTTTGTGGCAGTGGCTATGTCAACTGAACTCGGTGGCGCCGGATGGAAAGTTCCGATGGGGCCGAGATTGACTTTTGGTTTGGGACATATGTGGATATGAGAAAGTGGTTGAGGGTTTTGGAGCATATCACTTAGTATTTTGAGCAAGAACCTCATTAAGCAACACCTCCTCCCCTTTTAATAGTATTGGCTTTTCCTATGGACTCAATGTGATCTTGGATCACTAAAAGGTAAAATGTAGATTCTTGAGCTTTAGAGCTTGAGCCAATCTATTGTCCTTAGCATTTTGAGGGGTCCACACTTCTAATCCATGACATGGCGATCATTGAGCTTTCCTGAAATATTTATCTTGAAATAGTATTAGCTCAATGAGCTATATGTTGTTAGGAATTGCCAAAACCACCCACGGATAGTTGCACTTTCAATCTCCCCCTTTTTGGTAATTAATGACAACATATAGATCAAAGCTTCAACAAATGATTATAAGATTGAAATACATCATCGCTTTGAGAAGTATGTGATAAGTAAGAGCTCCCCCTAAATTTGTGCATTATTTAAAATTTGCTTTTGAATGCAAATGCACAATCAATTAGGAACATGGGTCACTCTTCCATGTCACATACATCTTGGTGGAGTGCTCAAAATGATATAACTTAAAAGCATGCACTCATCACCAAGCAAAGTGAATGATCATATAGAGAAATAAAAGATAGTATCATCCAAGCAAGCATTAAAGTAGGATATGATCAATCACATGATCACACAGGTATCTCTCACAAGGACATAAAGTATCTCACACAGGCATACAATAAAAAAGTTCAACCAAAAGGCAAAAAATCAAAACACTCTCTTGAAGCCTATGATTTATACATATTTCTCCCCCTTTGGCAACAAGTTACCAAAAAGTTCAAATATGCATAGTGCTATGCGTCTCTCAGGCTTGGTCTTCGGGAGGTGGTGTAGAGAGAACTCCAAGGACGAAGGCATCCGTTGATGTAGTTGGAGCTGGTGGAGTGGCTGCTGGAGGTGGTACTGAGGCTGTGGCTGCTGGTGCTGATGTTGTTGCTCTCGTAGTAGGTACATGCACTATAGCAGACCTCTGTCCTCTAAGCACTCGCTGAAATGCATCAGTAGTTGCCTTCCCTCTCTTCTCTTCTGCTTCCTCCTGGAGCTGCTCAACTGCTGTCTGAATTTCAGTTACCTTCAGATCAAGATCATAAAATTTAGTTTCTATGATCCTCTCCAAGCTCTCCTGGTTTTGAGTCAGGGTGGCCAAGCCCTTCTCAATCCTAAGTGTACACTGGATCATATATGCAAGTTGATCTTGCTTGCTCTTCAGGAAAACTTGAGATGCCTCTTCAACACTTGGCATCTTGGCAGCTTTCTCAGCCTTTGCTTTGGCTCTCTTCTCCTGTGCTTGAACTGATGATGGTTCCTCCTCATTCATCACTACAGTGTTGTCTTCAACATCAAGATACAAGGGTAGATGCTCCTTTTCCAACTGATATGTTCATGTGCCCATCTTGGAGTTGATGAGCTCCTAAATGTGTGGAGCATACCCACAGCTTCTCTTCTGGTCAGCGGCAGTCCTCTTGATTGTCTCTACAGTCAGACTCATGACCTTGAACTTCTGAGGGACATCAAAAAGGTAGAGCAGGTTGATAGAATGCCCTCTGATCATCTTGTGATCTCCTGACTTGGGTAGCAATGCGTGCCTAAGGATCCAGTTAATGGTAGGCATACCAGACAACAAGTAATGTACTGATCCAAGCTTGTGAGTCTCCAAAGCTTTTTTCGAGATCTCCTTGTACATGTTTGGCATAGTGTTGTGGTCTTTCTTCTTCTTGGCATACACATCCAAGTCATTCTCGTGTTCCTCTCGGGCATTTATCAGCTTGGCCCATTCTTCAATAGTGGACTGATACCTAGTAACTACTGACATCCAAATGATCTTCCCATCTGGGTAAAAGTGAGCAGTGGAGTAAAACTGCATGATCAGCTCATCATTCCATTTTGTGAGCTTCTGTCCAACAAACTCATCGACTCCACATGCTTTGAAACAGTCATATACTCTTGGGAAGTGATCTTCATTCTCCTTGATGAATTCCCAATTAACCCATCTCATGTCACACACAATGGGCTTCTTGTCAAGCAAAATAGTTTCATAGAAGTCTTGTTGTTCTTTTGTGTGGAACCTGTAGTCAACTACAGTCCTTCTCCTCACAGCATAGGTATCAGACTGTCTCCACAATCTCAGTCCAGCATATTTTCTGATGTGCATGTCTTCAGCCACTGGATGAGTATCATTGTGGTCTGGGATCTTGGGTTTCAACTTTCTCAAAACAAGAGACTCATCATCCTCTTCTTCAGCTTCAGGCACTGGGGCCTTGTTCTTCTCTTCAGCAAGAATACTTCCGGTGTTCCTCTTGGGCTTAGGAGTCTTCTGAGCTTTAGCTTCTGGAGCAGCTTTGGGCTTTGATGTTGCAGCCCCTGACTTTATAACATCTTCCATAAGCTTCTGAGCTTTGGGTGCTGGAGCATCCTATTCTTCTTCATCTTCAGAGGGATCTCTCATCATGGAGGGCTTGCCAATGACTCTGGCAATGGTCTTCTTGACCCTCTCCTTCCTGTTCTTGCCTTCTCCACCTTCTCTGGGTTCAAGAGTGAACTCCATTATCTCTTGAGTGGAGGCTCTGGCCTTAGACATAGGAATCCTTCTTGCTGGAGCCTTCTTATTCATCCCTGGCTTAACTGTAGCAGTTATGCCATACTCCTTTTTCAGCACCTTCTTCTTGGAGCTTACTTCCTCCTTACTAGCCACATAGTCCTCATCCTCTGAATCTGAGGTTCTCTTCTTTCTAGATCTGGTGGCTGCCATTGGCAAGTTACTTGGAGTGCTCCTGCTGCCATCATCAGAAGTGCTTGAGGGATCTGAACCCTTACTCAGCTGCACATGTTCCTCAGACCTGTTCTGACTGTCACTCTGATCAGACATCTTTGCAAACTTACTGACAGCAGACCCTGTGAATAGATGTAGATGAGGTAGAGTGGATGAGAATCACAAAGTGCAGAGATTTTGCAAAATAGATGACTTAAAAACATAGTTTTAGTTCTCCACGGAAAGCATTTCGGAGCTACCGATTTGTAAACTCGGTGATACCAAAGCAGATTTTGGAACCTAAAATAGTGAACTCGGTCAGACCGAGTCACAGTTCGGTGGCACCGAGACTGCTAGGGTTTCACAAAGAATTGAACTCGGTCACACCGATTTGCAATTTTTGGTCACACCAAAAATGCATGTGCTATGGCCTAAGCCAAATCGGTGAGACCGATTTCTACAACTCGGTCGGTCCGAGATGAGTTCGACCGAGACCTAACCCTAAATTTTCAAATCGAATTTAACCTAAATGATGTTTTTAGTGGATAGAGTGTTTTCATACGTGGTAAGGATCATGGCAAAACAATGTGCTATGAATCAGAGGTAAAAGAATAGCACAAAAGGTCGAACCCATACCCTAGTTCGGCGGGAGTTCGCTACAGCGACAACGGTGGGGCAGATTTGATACCACTTGTAGGATCGAAAGTATGTCTAGAGGGGGGTGATTAGACTACTTGACCAAATAAAAAACTAGCCTTTTCCCAATTTGAAGTCTTGGCAGATTTTAGCAACCTAGCACTAGTCAAGTAAACAACCTACACATGCAAGTCTAAGAGCATAGTAGCGGAATGTAAAACATTGCACATGAAGGTAGAAGGGAGGAATTTGGAGGGAGCAAACACAATGTGGACACGAAGATTTTTGGCGTGGTTCCGATAGGTGGTGCTATCGTACATCCACATTGATGGATACTTCAACCCACGAAGGGTAACGGTTGCGTGAGTCCACGGAGGGCTCCAGCCACGAAGGGTCCACGAAGAAGCAACCTTGTCTATCCCACCATGGCCATCGCCCACGAAGGAGTTGCCTCACTAGGGTAGATCTTCATGAAGTAGGCGATCTCCTTGCCCGTACAAACTCCTTGGTTCAACTCCACAATCTTGACAGAGGCTCCCAAGTGACACCTAACCAATCTAGGAGACACCACTCTCCAAAAGGTAATAGATGGTGTGTTGATGATGAACTCCATGCTCTTGTGCTTCAAATGATAGTCTCCCCAACACTCAACTCTCGCTCATAGGATTGGATTTGGTGGAAAGATGATTTGAGTGGAAAGCAACTTGGGGAAGGCTAGAGATCAAGATTTAAGTGGTTGGAATGGAATATCTTGACCTCAACACAGGTGTAGGTGGTTCTCTCTCAGAAAATGTATGATGGAAGTGTAGGCATTTTCTGATGGCTCTCTCCTCGAATGAAGAGTGGGTGGAGGGGTATATATAGCCCCCACATAAAATCTAACCATTACACACAATTACCAAACTCGGTGGGACCAAATTAGAAAACTCGGTCAGACCGATTCAGTTCAAAATGTGAACGTTAGGATTTTTGGTGGGACCGACATGTCAACTCGGTGGGACCGATTTCATTAGGGTTAGGGCATAATGTAATCTCGGTGAGACCTATTACACAAACTCGGTGGGACCGATTTTGGTAATAAGCAAACAGAGAGTTGGTCAGGCAAACTCGGTGGGACCGATTCGCTCATTTCGGTTGGACCGAAACGTTACGAAGGGGAAACAGAGAGTTTGCATTGCGAACTCGATGGGACCGATCACTCATCTCAGTTAGACTGAAACGTTATGAAGGGAAATAGAGAGTTTGCAATCCCATCTTGGTGAGACCGAGATCCCTATCGGTGGGACCGAAGTGACTAGGGTTTTGTGGCAGTGGCTATGTCAACTAAACTCGGTGGCGCCGGATGGAAAGTTTCGATGGGGCCGAGTTTGAATTTTGGTTTGGGACATATGTGGATATGAGAAAGTGGTTGAGGGTTTTGGAACATATCACTAAGAATTTTGAGCAAGAACCTCATTAAGCAACACCTCATCCCATTTTAATAGTATTGGCTTTTCCTATGGACTCAATGTGATCTTGGATCACTAAAAGGTAAAATGTAGAGTCTTGAGCTTTAGAGCTTGAGACAATCTATTTTCCTTAGCATTTTGAGGGGTCCACATTTCTAATCCATGCCATGCCAATCATTGAGCTTTCCTGAAATATTTATCTTGAAAGAGTATTAACTCAATGAGCTGTATGTTGTTAGGAATTACCAAAACCACCCAGGGATAGTTGCACTTTCAGAGATCGAGTGACAAGGTGTGTGCGCGATAGAAGATACCCCAAGAGATATCGAGATAGACGTATGGATGGAAGGAGACAATACGTGTGTTCCTGATGGTTGGTGAGAGATAATCATACTTATGGGGGAGTGCATGCGCCTATGATGGAGTGAGGGATTATGGTACTTAGGGGTGTGCGTGTCACATAGAGAGACAACAACGGCGGAGAGTGTTGGATGGGTCTATATGTAGCGCGAGCGAGATATGTGTATGTGTGAACCAGGGAGATATAAAGTTTGAGAGAGATAAGGAGCCCCGATAAGGCTGAGTGGTGCGCCAGATAGCTGAGAGGGGGAAAGAGATATTCCATCCGCTCAATAATGCAGTGCATGTAAAAAATTTAGAAGTCGAACTTTGGAAACTTTGATTAGGTTTACGCAAATTTTATTCATATATACAATACCAAAGATACATCATACGAAACTACATCTCATGATGAATCTAATGGTATATGTTTGCCGTTCTAGATGTAAATGTTTTTCTCCACATACATGGTGAAACTTTGTGATGTTTGACTTTTCAAAAAATATATATGCTATGGACCGAAGAGAGTGCCTAAGTCGAGAGAGATCAAGTGCGTGTGAAGGAGAATGAGTGAGTGTGCAAAAATAGTATGTGTGTGAAAGAGAAAGGGACAACAAATGATAAATTAGAGAGAGTGTGTGTTTTTTCGTTTCTTATGCAAACATATCACGCATGCATCTCCGAGATGGAAAAGCGAGGTGAAGAGATACACGAAGATAGCTAGTGTGTGATTGTTTGCAACAGAGAGGTACACCCCTATAGCACATGTCCAATAGAGGTCTGGCCAACAAGGAACAAAGGTCGAGAGGGACACATGGAGAACATGGACGCATGGGGAGGGAGAGAGGGTGTGTTTGTGATAGAGAGATCCCCTCGAGATCGTGAGGGGACTATATGGGTGGGAGATCGAGGGATGTGCATGCGCGATAGAAAGATGCCCCGAGAGAAATTGAGATAGACCATGCACATGTTTGTGATGGAGACTAAGATTAGCTAGTCATATACATATAGGGGGGGACTGCGTGTGCCTACATTTGAGTGAGAAACCATCATACTTGGCTAGGCATGAGATTGTGTGTGTGTGCGTGTGAGATGGAGAGATAACGAGGGAGAGAGATAGAGTTTTAGATGGGTCTATCGAGTGCGAGTGATATATGCATGTGTATGTGTGACCCAGGTAGATGAGAGTTTGAGAGAGAGAGGGAAGAGCTCCGAGATGACAGAGTGGTGCATGAGAGAGTTACGGGCAACGAACCAAGGAATTTGTGTGCGTACGATGAGTGCACCCAAGATATTTAGCTTGGACTAGAGAACCATACATAGTGTGTGAGAGAGACCTATAGATGGAGTATATATGCATGCGAATTAGAAAGACCCCCCCACACACACAAAGAGAGAGGGAGAGGGACCAACAAGGTTTGTGTGTTGGATGCGTGCGAAAGAATTGAAGATTGTTGGAGAGAGAGAGAGAGAGTAGGAGTCCGGGAGAGGGGGAGGTCGCGTTTTATGCATCAAAGACCGATATAAACCATGTTTCGATATAAACTTGCATTCAAATATTTAAATTGGAGAACATGTTGTCTGCAATCCACACATGAACGGAGATATGCGTATATCAAACAAGTTCATTAATTTGACTTTCAACATGTTCATGGAGTACTATAATATTGTACAACATGCTACTCGATTGAGGTGTTCAATCTTGGATTTAGTTCACTATGTTGACCTGGTGAACGAGCTATTTCATTGAATCGAGATATTTCATTTTGGGTTTGATTTCCGTTTTTGAGTGGGTCAACTATTTGTCATATAGTAAATCGCTAGCAACGAGCATGTAAAAACACATTACTCCCGAGCATCATCTCTCCATCTAAAAAAGAAGTGGTAAGCTAATATTTCAAAATTTGATTCGAATTGACTTGGTAAGGTAGACGTGGATGCTCGTTCTCCCAAAATTTGAATGAACCGTTAAACACCCTCTGCTCGGTGGAATTCGCCCGAGAAAATAAATGGCAGGCGCAAAATTACCAGCCTATGTGGGACACGCATCAATTGGCCCGTTGTTCATCGAGGGTAGGTTCGTAACTTCATCCAAGCGCGCCTTCTCCTCGGCCGAAATGACATGTGCCTAATAATTCATAAACCATGGTCGGCAAAACACCCTATCCTTGACCGAAATAGCTCGCACCCACTATTTCAAAACACACTCTCCTCGCCCGAAATCGCTCGCGCCCACTATATTTCAAAACACGCCCTCCTCGCCCGAAATCGCTCGCGCCCACTATATTTCAAAACACGCCCTCCTCGCCCGAAATGGCTCGCGCCCACTATTTGGGAGAAGCAAAGTTACTCAACTATCCCCGGCCCTCAGTACACAGACCCAAGCCGAGAGGCCTAAAGGCAGGGGTAGAACTATAACTCCCCCCCACACACACATATATTTCAGACAAATGCGTCCGTAAAACATGGTTCCCCCTCCCAATTCCCCATTCATACCTCATGGGCGCAAAATCACCTTCTCCCCGGAAGCTCCCTTCTCCCGAGCTGCGAAACCTCAGCCCCTCCTCCATTGCGCCCCCACCGCACCAAATTCACAGCCGCCCTCCTCTCTAATCCCGGAGACGATGTCCATTTGCTGTCATACACTGGGTCGTGTGCCTCTTACTCCGTGTTGCCGGAGCTGCATCGACGACGGCCGCGTGAACTGTACCAGAGCCGATTCACCCCCGCCATTGGTCACGGCGTCGGAGTGGCTCCAACTTTGGACCCGTCCAGAGCCCTGGTGTTGCTTCCCCATAGCTGTCGACCATCGCGACATCTCTGCTTCCCAGCCACCGGTAGCCACCGCAACCGCCCCGGCCTCACCAACTAGGCAGCTAGAGCTGCCTACTTCACCGGGTCGCCAGATAGGTCACACCCTCATCTCAAATCACTTTATTTAGGCATCAGTTGTCTGAATTTTTATTCTGGGCTAATTGATTCCCAATGGGAAGCAGCACCCCTCGAGCCGGCGGAGCTCCTACGCTGCCGGTTGGCTGGTGTCTAACGTAAGGGCGTGGGGGCGCAAGTTTGCCGCGGAAGCAGCGCTTAAATGGCTATGTTAGAGTTGTGTGGGTTGAAGGTACTGCCGCCGCTAGATCTGGATGACGGCGAGTCTTTGTGGATTGGCCCGGGGGCGGCGCAACCACGGCAATGCGGTGGGGCGGGGAGCGGGGTTTTGGTCAGGGCCACGAATGGCGGAGGCAGGCTGCTCTATCGGTGGTCGCTGTCTCTTCGGGAAGATTCCGATCAGTGTCAGCCGAGAGGCATAAGACGGCCATCAAGCCATCCGGCGTAGATCGGACAGTACCAAAATAAAATAAAATCGTGTTACCCCAATTTAGTCTTCAGTCAACAGACGTGTGACCACTCTCGTACCTTGCTGTTGATCTCTTAGGGTATTTCTTCAGATCAGAGAGATGTGTCGTTCTTAACATTATGCGTTTTCTGTATCTTCAGCCACATCGTCTTCTGACTCACCGCAGCTGCTCCAACAAGGGAAGCATACACCAGAAGGGAGCTATAGTCCCCACTCAACAGTTCCCTGCATCGAATGTGTCTGCCTGACATGGACAGCCACAACAACTGCAGGGCCATCGACAAGTCAGCACATGATGCTCACTCCTATGGATGGCGGCCATATAGGTTGTACCCTCATCTTACTTGTGTGCAACATTTATGGCTTTGTTATTCATCTAAGCATGGAAAATAAATTATCACATTTCAATGTATATTCATGCTGATCTCTTACGGGTCTTGTTCAGGAGTTAACATTGTTCCATAGTTCAGCTAAGAGACTTGTTCTTTAGGTAATGTTGTTCCATAGTTATCATCCATCAGCCAATGCTATCCCACAGGCTGGTGATTATAGTATTATAACACTTCTAGTATAACCTATGTTGTTCCTTAATACTTTTGTGTGTCATCTAGTTAATCTCGAGTACAAACGATACATATTCTATAGCTTTCATCTGTGTTCTCCCTTTAGTTTTTGAGACCTGTTGCTGCTAGTTAACCCCAGTCCTACTATTTATGTCGTCTCCTATAGGCACTTGTTACATAAGTCTAACTACTAGCTATCTTCCATGCATGTCAGATATAATTGCACACAGTGATTTATCCACAAGAACCTCACGGAGCAATGTAACAGCCAACAAACTTAACGCCAATGATACCCAATATGATGGAACATGTAAAGGCAGTTCTTCACAAGACTTGCAGAAAGATGATGAATCCTATTCACCCCATAAGGTCCTTGCTCTAACTTGGCCCTTGATATGGGTACATCATGCATATAATGTCCTGGAGTGCATCTACTCTATTCCAATGCCTTGTGCTTCGCCTGCTGATCATGCATGTAAATATGGCATGATTTCCTGTTTTTCGATACCTATTCCATTAATGATAACATGTTTTCAAATTCAATTATTGTCATTCTACTCTATCACAATGCCATCTGCTTAGTTTGGACATCATGCTTCTCAATATCTTATGCATTGTTATTCATCAGTATGTACTTCATCTGTCTACCATACCATGTTCGTTTTTGACATTGAAGTGTTGTTCTAGTGGTCTCTTGCAATGCCATCTTAGTTTCCCAATCATACACGCATATGTTGCCATAGTGTTTTTCTGTAATGTATTCCGCTAGCATACCGTTTTACATTCAAGTAGTGTTTTTTACACTGTTGTCCTGTCGTACCCCTAGCTCTTACATCATACTCCCTCCGTCCGGATTACATGTCGTAGAAATGGATAAAACTGGATGTATCTAGAACTGAAATATGCCTAGACCCATCCATTTATTTCCGAATGGAGGGAATACATGTCAATATGTCATGCCTTTCTATTCTTCAGTACCTATTCCATCTCTATTGTAGCATGTTTTATAATTGAAGCACCATTCTTCTATATAAGTTATGCAAGGGGAAGACGACTATGTTAGAATCTGAAGGGTTACAAACCAGGTCTTTGCAAAAGATGCAAACGCCGGGAGATAATAAACCAACTCCAGTTTTCATAGATACTGCTCTAGCACAGAGAAACCCAACTCCCACTGATAATAAGCAGATTCCTGTGGCCAAAGAACTAGCCCGCTCCAGTCCAGCAGAAATATGTCAACTCCATTCTAAGAAGGGTGTGCGTATCTTGGCATCATGAAATTTTATAGCATTCTGGTCATATTTTCTACATGTTTCTTACCCATCTCTCTTCTAGAAAATAAGCTTAAAGGATAGAAGACTTTCTGTACTGGGATCGTATTCGAGGAAAGTATCTTGCGGGAATTCTCTATGCTCCAATGCTGATGTAAGTACCTACTATATATCACTATATTCTTACATCAACATGTATTTTGTTAATCGGTGTGAATCCAACCTTTATCTGATCTAAATTCAGTTGTAGCAAAATGTTAAAGGCGACAATGTTGATTTTTGTAAGGAAAACTGCCTGGTAGTTTTGCATACTGAGATGCATGAGTGTACTATCTCATATCATGCACATTACTGAATTGTAGTGCTGCTCTTGTTGCCCATTCATTCATTGTGTCAATGTTGCTTTTGTATTACCTTACCTGGCTGATGATAGATGTGCCATATTGTGTTAATTTGGTGTAGGCTAGTGTGGTCTGGTTGCTCAAACGTTCGTTGTGTCAATGTTGATTTCCTACTATCTGACCTGGCCAATAATAGCAATGCTAGTGTGTTAATTTGGTGCAGGCCGTTGAAGCTAAGAAGACAAACTCCGAAAATAGCAAGGCAACCCCATTTTTTCTTTCCAATAAATCTAGGCCAGGTAATATGGCAACAACTCATGATTAATCTGTTCGGTTCCCCTCCTAATTTATGTTATGATGTAGTGGTCGAGACACTCTCCACTATGAATAATACAAGCCTGCCAAAATCGCCATCTGAATCTGTTTAGTTTCCTCTATCTCGAATGCAATGAAAAATGTATGTTTGTGAACCAATTAATGGCTGAAGCAAGGATGGAAATGGTGGAGGAATCAGAGATGCACATTCGTGTGCAACAACAACTGATCAATGTTTTCAGAGACAGTGTAGCAAAGCAGCAAGAACTTGTCGACATGATTATGGGCGTCATCTGCGCTGAGGATGCAGATTGTGACATTGTAGATCGTTAGGTTCTGTTCTTGCACTGGCATCAATCTTTGATTGCCCAGTGGATGTAATTTCCTATAATATATACTGGATGTGCAATGTTTTTCCCTGTATGTCGTACCTTTGCTTGATCGGTTTTGGTCATGTGCATAATTACTCGTCGTAATGGGCTCAAATTATCTAATTGGGCCTAAAGACATGTACGAACTTTAGTGGGCCCATTAAGTTAATGGGCCGTTACCAGGCCGAAAGTTAATGGTCGGCCCTCTTACCTCCCAGGTCGTTAACAGGCCGACATCAAAGAGGGATACAGGTGGGCCCATTTGATTTCATGGGCCATTAATAGACCGTTACTAAGGTCGGGCTACATATGGCCCAACTATACTGTGGGCCTTTAGCAGGCCGAAAGAGACAGTGGGCTCGTACTGGACCATGAAGAGCATTGGCCGCTAAGAGGCCGAAAGTCAGGTCGTACTATAAAATGGCCCAACTGCGTTGTGGGCCTTTAGCAGGCCGAAAGAGAAACTGGGCTGGTATTGGACCATGAAGAGCATGGGCCGTTAAAAGGCCAAAACTCAGGTCCGACTACAAATGGCCCAGCTCATTTATGGGTCGTCAACAGGCTGAAAGACACACCCGGCCGGGAATTGGCCCAACACTTAAATGGGTCGCTAAAAGGCCAAAACTAAGGTCCGGCTACAAATGGCCCAACTCATTTATGGGCTGTCAACAGGCTGAAAGACACACCGGGCCAGAAATTGGCCCAACACTTAAATGGGTCGCTAAAAGGCCGAAAGATGTACATCTTGAAAATTGGCCCATCCCTTGAATGGGCCGTTAATAGGCCGAAATCACATCGGGCCGATATTGAGCCCAAATATATAGCGGGCTGTTAACGGGCTCAAACTGACGATGGGCTGCAATGGTGTCAAATCTTTAACGGGCCATTGACGGGCCGAATTGGCACATCTCGTATGGGCCATGGGCTTAAATGGACCTGACACAAGTAGGCCTTATATGGGCTGGCCTGCTAATTTTTACTGGGCCGGCCTTTTTCACCGGAATGGGCCACTATTGGGTCGTGCCACGTGTCGACCTATCATAGGCGCCTCCTGTCCAATGAGTGGATGACATCTGACCCAGCGGTGAGCCAACACGTGTTTCCTCCGGCCAATGAGAATTTTACATGTGGAAAATCCCCATTGGTCCGGGCTGTTAACGGGTTATCGGATCCAAAACCGGACCCGATAGCTTAATGACAACCCGTTACGGTGGATTCCACGTGTCGGTCACCCTTGACGAAAGCACTTCCATGATGCGCCATTTATCGTCATGGAAGTGGACACTTCCGTGATGATAATTTTGGTAATGTCATGGAACACTTCTACGATAGCACATGTATGACTATCTTGATTCTGTCATAAAATCGTCATGGATGTACATGCATGACAGAAAACGTGACCTACTATGACAAACATGTATCATCATAGAAGTGTCTTTTTTGTAGTGCAGGCTGCAACAACGTGGGGAGCAATCCTAGCTTGATGAAAAAGGATGCAACGACGTGGCGAGGTGGGCCATTAGAATGAGGCCGGTTGTAAAAGAAGTTATACCTCCGGCCGGCGGGATAAGGCGAGGCAACCGGCAGGATCTGCCAACTCGACGTCAGCGAGCAAAGATCTGTGAGAAGAGAGAGAGAGAGAGAGAGAGAGAGAGTGGACATCGCCATCTTGTTTAGATCTGGAGAGGGTGAGGGAGTGACAAAAGAGAGCAACCCTAGCAAACAAGTCCCGAAGCATACATCCCGAAGCTACAGCCTACACATACTACTGGTGAATTCCACAAAATGTATCCATTCGATCAGTTGAGGTTTGTTATGATAAGCGGTAGCGATTCACTTGGTGGAATAAATCAATGGCTAAAAAGTGTTCGGTGTCAGGATGGATGGCTAGTCTCAAGTTTAAAACTTGTTTTACTATAAAACTATAATACAATATATACATGCATGCGCAATGTGCATTGGTTACATTGTAGAGTGATTTTGGTCAAGGAAAATAGGTCATGGAGTTCCCAGAGAAATGATTCAAGACACATCAACATTGTGCATGTACGAAAGCAGAAAGAAAATACTACAATTCTATACTATATTACTATATAGTGCACCCCATCTCTATCCTTCTCTTGGAGCATGTCAAGTACTGCTTCCCATGTGTCCCAAGGCATCACATGATTTTAGTAACAAATCGAACTTTGCATGTGCTATTCACGTACCCACGTACTAGTAGTAGGTAGATAGAGAAGAGAAGACATGTATATAAAAGTCGATCAATAACCGCGACACCGCGTTCAGGTCATACTTTGTATGACTCACATGTGGTCGCAGACCCTACATTAAGTGGACAACTAGATGTGTAAAATTATCACGTTAGCTGCCGCTTCATGTGCAAATGCGCTTCATCGTGGGTGTACCCGCGCATGTGCGAGAGGGGACGAGTGTGTGCGTGCACCTCTTCTCTTCGTCTCTCTCGCTCTCTCTCGCTCACTCGCTCTCTCTCTCTCTCTCTCTCTCTCATCTAGAGTACTTTTTAGTGAAATCACAAGTCTTATGGCCTTATTAGACTGGCTCTAAAGTTACTCTCCACTATGAGTAGTCTAATGGCGGGCGGGCAGCAGGCGGCGCCCTCGGTCGGTGCGCCACTTCATTGGCGGACGCAGTGAGAGGTCACGTCACCCTGACTTGCCATCAATGTGGAGCGGCGGGCTCAGCTGGCGTCGGGCGGGAAGCGCGCGCGGGAGGGGGAGGGGTTTTTGGTGGGCCAGGAAGGTGAGAAGCCAGCTTCGGACCGGTCTAGACGGGGAAATATTAGGTGCCCCCATCCTTTTGGTGCTCCCATACTCCAAGTGATATTACTACTGTGGTACAATAGTGTGGGCTACGTAGACGGCGTAGTAAGCAAGCTTCTCATCGTTCTGCGAGTTGACAGGACACATCAAAGTAGTAGTTTTTTTAAACGTACATTAAAGTAGTAGTGTAGTCGTCTCCAAAGAGGGCCGACCATGTCCATGGCTCCCATCCCATCCCCTGCTCCATCATTGAGTACGTGCACAATTCACGTGCCATTGAAGAAACAAATTGCGTGCGTGCCATTGAAGAAAAAAAATTAAAAAAAACACGCCAACGCGTCATGGTCGAACTTCGATTTGTTCACGCGTGGTTCCCGACCCTCCACTAAGTGAACAACTACTACACGCGTCAAATTATCACGTGAGCTGCCTCTTCATCCAGAAAATGAGCTCCACCGTGTACCCGTGCATGTGTGTTAGGGAAAGAGGCAAAGAGTACGTGTGTTTGTGCTTGTGGGTGATTCATGCACGTACTCGGCCTATGTTGGTGATTGTTGGTGAGTCTCACTTATCTCTACTTATCTACATGTACATCTACATCTGCATCTATGTCTACACTACATCTACATCTACTATAGCGCAACAAGTTTTAAACATGAGACCAGCCATTTTATTTCTTGACACGACCTGGATGCTGGATGTCCCACGTGTCGGCAAAAGGAGGAAGAACGATTTCTGATGACCGAGAAGGACCAAAGAACCGTGCGGTAGAGCGTCTGCACTCGGCCCCTCCCAATGCTAAATCATTAAATGAAGGATGTTGAGCTACAACAACTTAAGCACCAATGCATTAGAGGCTTTAGTTGTTAAACTTTTAAATGTGCTTGGCACCAGTGCATTGGAGGATTTAGTTGCTAAACTTTTTAATGTGTTAGAACCTCATGTTAGCACCGATGCATTTTGCTAAACTTTTTAATGTTCTTGGCACCTCATGTTAGCACAGGTGCATTGGAGGCTTTAGTTGCTAAACTTTTTAGTACTACTATAGAATCAACCAAATCTTCTACACATTTAGACCGGAGGAGTAGGAATCACGGAAGCCTTGTGTAGTTTCCTACCCCTCCGGCCTCCGTGTGACACCTAGCTCTAGTAATCCACCAGCCCATATCGCTTCTCGCTCCTCGTCTCTCTCAAAGTGCGTCCAGCAGTCGATTTTGTCGTTGATTGAGGTCGGTTCGCTCACAATCGCTCCCACATGTTATACATATGCCAATAGCATTCTAAATCTAAACAGAATAGTGATATGACAATAGGAAGCACTTTCACCGGCGGACCAAACACGACACGCGTGCCGTGAGTGGGTCCAGTTTCTCGTAAGGTGACTTAGAGCATCTACAGTGTGTTGGTTTGCTGCCTCTAAGTCCCTAGAGGCTGGCGCTACACACTGCATGCATGAGCCTCTAATAAGCAAAAAAATGCTTAGCATTGACGCTTAGTATAGAGGCTACCTCCAATGTTTTGGTTTGAATAGAATAATCTGCTTGGCCTACTTGTCATTGGAGAAAATAGTTCTAGCCATGCAAAGCGGATGTGAAGGATCTGTCTAGGGAAATAGTTGTTTATTAAACATGGGTCCACCTTAGAGGCTTGAAGCCATTTGCTATACACTACGACAGTTTTGCAATGAGCTCAGAGGCTAGACGTGGGTCCCCGCTTGGAGGCAAGCCCGCCTCCAAGCACTGTGGATGCCCTTATGCACCTCGACGTAGGAAGTAACTTGTTCAAATTTGGCACTTTTCCAGGCTCATTATGTGCATTCTATAGACATTTATTAGTCCAGATACATACATCAAAACCCAGTTACAGCTACACGGGTGTTGTGAGAGGGACGTGGATTGACGTTCGATAGCGGTGCATCCTACGGTGCACACGCGCGATCCGCGTGCCTGGGGTTTCGGCCAATTACAACATAACCCAGTTGAGTGAGCACACACAGTTTCCAGAGGCAACGGAAATGAAGTGTGTGTGATAGTAAATGACCAAGATTGTAGGGGAATCCGAATTTCCTTCGTCGTTTGTCTAAAAAACACCGCACTGTATGGTTGTCCGGCCACTCCGCCCCAAAGCAC
The DNA here is from genome assembly GCF_003073215.2 of Triticum urartu. Classification (NCBI taxonomy): domain Eukaryota; kingdom Viridiplantae; phylum Streptophyta; class Magnoliopsida; order Poales; family Poaceae; genus Triticum; species Triticum urartu. The sequence continues at coordinate 351,403,687 of NC_053024.1, read as the reverse complement.
ACTGCTAAGGTTGGTCGTAATGGGAGTATCATAGCTAGCATCATGCATTCCAACTAGGCAATTTTGATGAGGTGACATAGAATTAAATGAAGAAAGAGAGGGTTGAGTATCATATTATGATACCGTATCATAATAAATGCTATGCTTCTATGTGTCATGCATGTCAATAAATAAGTACTACATGATACTAATATATGATAATGTGCATTAGCGAGGTATTATCATACACTAGTATCATATGCATGATACTAATATATGATACTTCCCATTACAACCAGCCTAAGGAAGCGATGGCGTCCCGCTGCGCTAAGTTCATGGGTGCCCGCGGCCGCACACCCACGTGAGTGGACCAAGAAGCTTTACATGTACATTGGTGAGTTTTATCTTAATTCTTGCAAGCAGAGATTTAATGCACCTTGAAATCTCAACATGTGATGGGAATTAATAAAAATGTGACTTATAAAACGGAAAAACAGAATTTTTGGCAACTAGTACTACAATATTTACAGTCTTACAGCCCGCTTACATCATTCCTATTGTACTTGCTCTAAAGCTCACCATCTAGTACTTCATAGGTTGGTTTCAATTTTTGAATTGAGCCCCGCAAACCCATACACTTGATGTTCTGCGTCTACTGTCAATATTCGCTTGTACATATGGTTTCTTTGTCCGAGCAATTTTACTCTTAGAATATTGGAGTACGAGCGCATTCAACAAAGAGTGAAATGATGGTTGCTTCATGCGAGCAACTTTTACTAGTAGTGTGGGAAAGGTGGGGCTCCGTGATTTGACTGCTCATTAGTTATTATTACTACGGCGCGATGAGCGGGGTGAATCTCACTAGCGGTACATGGCACATGGACCCGGATTCTGGATGTCCCACATGTGGGCGAAAGGAAATTTGAATGATTTGTGGTATTGCTATGAAGCTTCCAGGATATGTTTATATGTACACATAATTTTCAAGCATAATGAAATTGTGTTGTGATGCTATGAAGCTTTCAACTTTGGTTTCATGTGTCCACTTGCCTCCAAAGTTGTCTCATTACAACATTCCATACAAAGGAAATTAACATGCATGCTAATGCATCTTAAAAAAAGCATCAATATTTACATCACAATTGAATACAAAGTTGTGAGAACATGTACAAATAAAGAAAAAGGAAAATTGAAAGATGATGTCCGTAGGCATGGTTCCATTTCCTGTCGTTCATTGGTTGGTAGGCAGCTAGTTTCACGCAGCTCTATGGAACTAAACAAGACATGTTAGCCAAGAAAGGATTCTATGGAGGACATGGACCATCCGATCATTTTGTGCAGTTCCACTAAAATCGAGCTGGGCATCCCTGTTTCCAAATATATTGAACATGTGTGATTACATTAATACTGACACCCGTAGTAGTTGATAAAACATACACACACAAGTAGAAGCCGCTCACCTTTGCAATCTCTCATAAAACTAACCACTTGTTGGAGAAGATTAGGCTCGGAGTTGGATGGGAAGGATAGTGATGACCCACAAATATAGGGGATCAATTGTAGTCCTTTCGGTAAGTAAGAGTGTCGAACCCAACGAGGAGTAGAAGGAAATGACAAGTGGTTTTCAGCAAGGTATTATCTGCAAGTACTGAAATTGTAAGTTACGAGTAGTTTGATAGGAAGATAATTTGTAACGAGCAAGTAATTAGAATAGTAAAAAAAGTGCAGCAAGGTAGCCCAATCCTTTTGAGGCAAAGGACATGCCAAAACAGCCTCTTATGATATGCAAAGTGTTCTTGAGGGTACACGGGAATTTTATCTAGTCATTTTCATCATGTTGGTTTGATTTGTGTTCGCTACTTTGATAATTTGATATGTGGGTGGATCAGTGCTTAGGTGTTGTTCTTACTTGAAAAAACCTCCTACTTATGATTAACCCCCTCGCAAGCATCCGCAACTATGAGAAAAGCATTAAGAATAAATTCTAACCATAGCATTATACTTTTGGATCCAATCGGTCCCTTACGGAATAGCACATAAACTAGGGTTTCAGATTCTGTCACTCTCGCAACCCATCATCTAATAACTACTCCACAAGGCATTCCCTTAGGCCCAAATAGGGTGAAGTGTCATATAGTCGACGTTCACATGACACCACTAAGGGAATCACAACATACATACCATCAAAATATTGAACACATATAAAATTCACATGATTACTTGCAACAAGATTTCTCCCGTGACCTCAAGAACAAAAGTAACTACTCACAAATGATAATCATGCTCAAGATAAGAGGTGTATTAAATAGCATATTGGATCTGAACATATAATCTTCCACCAAATAAACCATATAGTAATCAACTACAGCATGTAATCAACACTACTAGTCACCCACAAGTACCATTCTATAGTTCATGTACAAAGATTGAACACAAGAGATGGACTAGGGTTTGAGAGGAGATGGTTCTATTGATGATGTTGATGGAGATTGCCCTCCCCAAGATGGGAGAGTTATTGGTGATGACGATGACGATGATTTCCCCCTCTGGGAGGCAAGTTCCCCCGATGGAATCACTCCGCCGTTGGGAAAAAGTGCTCCTGCCCAAGTTCCACCTCGAGACGGCAGCGGTTCATCCCAAAAGTCCTCTCCTTATTTTTTTCTAGATCAAAATGACTTAAATACCAGAAGTTGAGCACCGGAGGTGGGCTGGGTTGAGCACAACCCACCAGGGCGCGCCTTGGGGTCTTGTGCTCGCCAGGTGGCCCCCTCCGGTAGTTATTTGCTCCAGTATTTCGTATTTATTCCATAAAAATTCCGCATGAAGTTTCAGCCCATTTGGAGTTGTGTAGAATAGGTAGCTTGACGTAGCTTTTTTAGGTCCAGATTTCCAGCTGCTGGAATTCTCCCTCTTTGTGAGTACCTTGCAAATTATGAGAGAAAAGGCATTACAATTACTCCAAAAAGCATTATTATGCATAAAACATTATAAATAACAGTAGGTAAACATGACGCAAAATGGACGTATCAACTCCCCCGATCTTAGACCTCGCTTGTCCTCAAGCAAAAACCAAAATTGAAAAACATGTCCACATGCTTAGAGAGAGAGGTGTCGATAAAAACAAAATACTGACATAGAAGCATCATGTGAATTATTATAGCAGCAACAAACTTTAACATAGAACTTTTATCATAGAACTTTTATCATAGACTTTTCATGAATAAGTAACAATTCATCAGAACATCGAAGTATAAAGCATAAACTCTATTGGAAACCAACAAACTATGTTCTCAGTCAACTTTGCAACTACAATTCATCATCTTTTTAGGAAGGGTCACGTATCGAAGCCTTTAGGCAAGTCCACATACTCAACCATCATATAGTCTTCTATGGTTGCTAACACTCAGAGCATACACATGAGCAAACCGTTTCAACCGGACAAATAGAAAGATACGGGCTTATAGTTCCGCCTCCCAACGTATTCACCTCAAGGGTGATTTCAACAATAATAACTCATGCTACCCATATCTAACTGGATATATGTGCCTAGATCTTTCCTCACCACATGATGCTTGCCAAAAGAGAAAATAGAAAGGAATAGAAAGAGAACTTTGACTCTTGCATAAAAGTAAATACATAAAAGTAAAAGATAGGCCCTTCACAGAGGGAAGCAGAGGTTGCCATGCGCTTTTTGTTTGTATGCTCAATCCCTTAGTGTAAAGGAACGCCACGTTATATTGCCCCTTGTGATAGCAACCTTTATTATGCAGTCTGTTGCTTTTATTCTTTGCCATCACAAGTTCGTACAACGCTCAATTTTCTCTTACGCTAAATGATCTAACACTTTTAGAAGCAATTTTTATTGCCTTATTGCACCAATGACAACTTACTTGAAGGATCTTACTCAATCCTTAGGTAGGTATGGTGAACTCTTGAAAATAGGATTTGGGTTTAAGGGTTTTGGATGCACAAGTATTATCTCTACTTGGTGCGAAATTTTTTGCTAGCAAAGATGGGGGGCAAGCACCACATGTTGAAGGATCTATGACAATATAACTTCTATGTGAATACGAACAAACATAAATCATTACGCAGTCTTCCTTGTCCAATGTAAACAATTTTGGCATATAATATTTTGATGGGGGCTCACAATCACAAAAAGATTTCCAAGATAGTATATTTGCATGTGAATCTTCTCTTCCCTTATTAATTCTTTCATGAATTGCATCATTGACCAATGCTATATTTGTTAATCTTCAATTATGTTTTCTACTTATACTTTTCCTTATGTGGTGTAATTACTTACCATTAGATTAGCATATGATCTTTTTCATTTATTTACTTCCTTTTTTATTGAAACATGGAAGTAAAGAAAGTAAAACTCAAAATAAACTTTATTATATATCTCGCACATGATTACAAAGATATATCACTAAGCAAACTCTCGAAAAGAAAGGATCGAACTAAACTTTTATTCATCTAAAGCAAAAGATAACTATGGATCGAACTAAGATAAGTAAAGGCAAAAGATAGTGGAGGTGATATGATACCGGGGCACCTCCCCCAAGCTTGGCGAAAGCCAAGGGGAGAGCCCATACCCGATACTCAATTTTGTTTTGGTGATGAAGAAGGAGGTGGTGGTGATGAAGTAGCGATCTTATCCTTCATGGTCAAGAGATTCTCCAATCTATGGATGATGCTCCGGAGGATGATGCTGTGCTCTTGCAACAGAATATTTTCATGGGTGAGATATTTATTTTGCACACGAACCATTTCGATGACCCAAAAGGCTTCGAACTCGGTGGGGGTGAGATGATCATAGTAAGGTTTAAGGATATATTCTTCTTCCTCCTCAGTAGGCCAGGCCTGCTCAACCACCGGGGTTTGGTCTCCGGTAGCCTCCTTTCTCTTGTCCCCTTTGAAGGCTTCTACGGGCTCTTCTCTCTTCAGCTCGATCTTCATCAACCAAGCATCCTCTTCCGTTGTTGGAGGAAGATGAAGACATGATGCCTGGCTTAACAGATCTGACCGAAAACAGCAAGAAAAGAAAACAGAAGATTTATATACGATACGGTGGTCAATAGGCTTGGGGAGTATATAAAGATTTTTTAATCTTGGGAAACAAGCAAACGGAAGAAAAACGGAGTCCGGGAGGTACCCAAGGTGGGCACAAACCACCTGGGCGCGCCTGGCAAGCCAGGCGTGCCCTGGTGTCTTGTGCCCACCAGGGTCACCTTCCTGGTAGTTTCTTATTTTCCTAATTTTTTAAATATTCCAAAACTGACAGAAAATATTTTTGTGGATTTTTCACAGTTCGTTTACTTATCGTATCACGTACCTCCTTTTTTTCATGATTCTGGAGTGTTGCAGAAGGATTCTTTTATGTGTTCTTCCGGTGTCATAGTTTGGATAATATTGCTTTCAACATTAATGGGCGTACCTGAGATATAATGTTTTATTCGTTGCCCATTAACAAACTTTGGGTTAGTACCTTAGGCATTATTTATTTTTATGGCTTTAGATCGATAAACCTCCTCGATAACATAGGGTCCTTCCCATTTGGAGAGGAGTTTTCCTGCAAAGAATATGAAACGAGAGTTGTACAAAAAAGCATATTCTCCAACTTTGAACTCACGCTTTTGGATTATTTTATCATGCCATCTTTTATTATTTGAATAACTTGGCACTTTCATAAGCTTGGGTTCTCCATTCATCTAATGAGCTAAAATCAAATAACCTCTTTTCACTGGCAAGTTTGAAAATCATAGTTGAGTTCTTTAATTGCCCAATAAGCTTTATGTTCTAACTCAAGAGGCAAATGACAGGCTTTTCCATAAACCATTTTATAAGGAGACATACCCATAGGATTTTTATATGTTGTTCTATAAGCCTAAAGTGCATCATCTAATTTCTTAGATCAATTCTTCTGGGACCTATTGACAGTCTTTTGCAAAATTAATTTTATTTCTCTATTGCTAAGTTCAACTTGACCACTAGACTGAGGATGATAGGATGATGCAATTCTATGGTTAACATCATACTTGGCAAGCATTTTACGGAAATCACAATGAATAAAGTGTGAACCACCATCAGACATTAAATATCTAGGGACTCCAAACCATGGGAAAATAACTTCCTTAAGCATTTTAATAGAGGTGTTGTGGTCAGCACTACTAGTTGGAATAGCTTCTACCCACTTAGTAAGATAATCAACAGCAACCAAAATATGTGTATACCCATTAGAGGAAGTAAAAGGTTCCATGTAATCAAATCCCCAAACATCAAATGGTTCAACAGCAAGTGAATAATTCATAGGCATTTCTTGACGCTTACCGATATTACCTATTATTTGACATTCATCACAAGATGAGACAAACTTACGAGCATCCTTGAAGAGAGTAGGCCAATAGAATCCAGATTGCAATACCTTTTGGGCAGTTCTGTCTCCCGCATGATGTCCTCCATAAGCTTCGGAGTGACATTTTCGTAGGATTTTTCCCTGTTCATGCTAAGGTACAAACTCCTAATAATACCATCTACTCCTTCTTTATAAAGAGTTCGGTCATCCCAAAAGTAATGTTTTAAATCATAGAAGAATTTTTTCTTTTGTTGGTATGTAAAGCTAGGTGGTATGTATGTAGCAACAATATAATTAGCATAGTCAGCATACCAAGGTGTACAATTAGAAACATTTATTGCAGCTAATTGCTCATCAGGAAAACTATCATTAATAGGTTGTGGGTCATCAAGATTATTTTCAAGCCTAGATAAGTTATCAGCTACGGGGTTCTCCGCTCCTTTTCTATTAGTGATATGCAAATCAAACTCTTGTAGCAAGAGAACCCACCTAATGAGTCTAGGTTTAGAATCTTTCTTTTCCATAAGATATTTTATAGCAGCATGATCAGTGTGAACAATAACTTTAGAATCAACAATGTAAGATGTGAATTTATCACAAGCAAATACCGCTGCTAAGAATTCTTTTTTAGTAGTAGCATAATTTCATTGAGCACTATCTAGAGTTTTACTAGCATAATGAATAACATTTAGTTCCTTATCAATTCTTTGTCCTAGAACAACACCAACAGCATAATCACTAGCATCACACATAATTTCAAAAGGCAAGTTCCAATCAGGTGGTTGAACAATAGGAGCAGAAATTTAGGCTTTCTTGAGTGTTTCAAAGGCATCTAAACAATCATCATCATAAACAAATGGAATATCCTTTTGCAAAAGATTTGTAAGAGGCCTAGAAATGTTAAAGAAGTCTTTAATTAACCTCCTATAAAAACCAGCATGACCAAGGAAACTACGAGTACCTTTGATATCTTTAGAACATGGCATTTTCTCAATTGCATCAACCTTAGCTTTGTCCACCTCAATACCTCTTTCAGAAATTTTATGGCCCAAAACAATACCTTCGTTAACCATAAAGTGGCACTTTTCCCAATTCAAGACAAGATTTGTTTGCTCACATGTCTGCAAAACTCGATCAAGATTGCTCAAACAATCATCAAAGGACTTCCCATAAACATAAAGGTCATCCATGAAAACCTCAACAATCTTTTCACAAAAGTCAGATAATATAGCAGTCATACATCTTTGAAAGGTAGCAGGTGCATTGCATAAACCAAAAGGCATATGTCTATAAGCATAAGTTCCAAAAGGACAAGTAAAAGTTGACTTTTCTTGATCAGGTTGAGAAACATGTATTTGTGAAAAACAAGAATATCCATCAAGGAAGCAAAAATGTGTGTGCTTAGGTAACCTTTCTAATATTTGATTAATAAAAGGTAGAAGGTAATGATCTTTTCTAGTTGCTTTGTTTAATTTTCTAAAATAAATTACCATTCTATAGCCTATGAAAATTCTTTGTGGAATAAGTTCATTATTATCATTAGGAACAACAGTAATACCTCTTTTCTTAGGGACAGAATGAACAGGACTTACCCATCTACTATCAGCTATAGGATAGATTATACCTACTTCCAGAAGTTTTCATATTTCCGTTCTTACCACTTCTTTCATTTTCGGATTTAACCGAAGTTGGTGATCAACATGGGTTTAGCATCAGGTTCCATATTAATCTTGTGCTGACATAGAGTGGGACTGATGCCCTTAAGATCATCTCCAATAGCAGCTCAGTGCTTCCTTAGAACTTTCAATAATCTTTCTTCTTCACGTTCTGAAAGGTTAGCACTAATAATAACAGGATAAATCTTTTTATGATCGATATAAGCATATTTCAAAGTGTCTGGCAATTGCTTTAATTCAAACACAGGATCACCTTTAGGTGGAGGAGGACCTCCTAGAGTTTCAATAGGCAAATTGTGTTTAAGCAAAGGATGTTGTTCAAAGAAAATCTTATCTGTTTCATTTCGTTCATGCATATGCATATCATTTTCATGGTCTAGCAAATATTGTTCTAAAGGATCAGTAGGAGGCACAGCAATAGAAGCAAGACCAATAATTTTATCCTTACTAGGCAATTCTTTTTATGAGGTTTTCTATTAAACTTGGAGAAATTAAATTCATGAGACGCATCACCAAAGCTAACACCGACTGTTTGTTTCTCATAATCTATTTTAGCATTAACGGTGTTCAAGAAAGGTCTACCAAAGATAATGGGACAAAAGTCATCTTGTGGGGAACCAAGAACAAGAAAATCAGTAGGGTATTTTATTTTCCCACACAAGACTTCAACATCTCTAACAATCCCAAGTGGTGTGATGGTGTCTCTACTAGCAAGTTTAATAGTAACATCTATGTCTTCTATTTCAGCGGGTGCTATGTCATTCATAATTTCTTGATATAAGGTAAAAGGAATAGCGCTCATGCTAGCACCTATGTCACATAGACCATGATAACAGTGATCTCCTATCTTAACTGAGACAACAGGCACGCCAACAATAGGTCTATGTTTATCTTTTTCATTGGGTTTGGCAACATTTTTATTCATAGCATTTGGAAATTCTAGCAGCTTGTCTCCTACCTTAACTGAGACAACATGCACCCGTTGCACCTCTCAAATCTCGTTTCATGAGTGGGAGAAAAAAGTTCTCAGAATGGGTCGAGATCTGTCGAGTGGCCTTGGTACATCACCGGTAGGCCGTCTATCAAATTGTTTTCCATTTGGAGGTCGTTTGATGCCCCAACGGTTAACTGGGTAACCGTAAAAGCCCCTCTCTCTTTGCAGCCCAGCACCCCTCCAAAACAGCCCACTAGCCCATCTAAACCCCCTCCATGCTCTCTAATACGTCTCCAACATATCTATAATTTTTGATTGTTCCATGCTATTATATTATCTATTTTGGATGTTTAAGGGCTTTATTATACACTTTTATATTATTTTTGGGACTAACTATTAACCGGAGGCCCAGCCCAAATTGCTATTTTCTTGCCTATTTCAGTGTTTCGAAGAAAAGGAATATCAAACAGTGTCCAAACGGAATGAAACCTTCGGGAGAGTTATTTTTGGAACGGAACCAATCCAGGAGACTTGGAGTAGATGTCAGGGAAGCTTCGAGGTGGCCACAAGGCAGGGAGGCGTGCCTGCCCCCTGGGCGCGCCCCCACCCTCGTGGGCCCCTCGTGGCTCCCCTGACTGACTCCTTTTGCCTATATATGTCCATATACCCTAATAACATCAGGGAACAGAATAGATCGGGAGTTCCGCCGCCAGAAGCCTCTGTAGCCACTAAAAACCAATCTAGACTCGTTCCGGCTCCCTGTCGGAGGGGGGAATCCCTCTCCGGTGGCCATCTTCATCATCCCGGCGATCTCCATGATGAGGAGGGAGTAGTTCACCCTCGGGGCTGAGGGTATGTACCAATAGCTATGTGTTTGATCTCTCTCTTTCTCGTGTTCTTGATTCGGAACGATCTTGATGTATCGCGAGCTTTTCTATTATAGTTGGATCTTATGATGTTTCTCCCCCTCTACTCTCTTGTGATGAATTGAGTTTTCCCTTTGAAGTTATCTTGTCGGATTGAGTTTTAAGGATTTGAGAACACTTGATGTATGTCTTGCACAGGCTTATCGATGGTGACAATGGGATATCATGTGATCCACTTGATGTATGTTTTGGTGATCAACTTGCGAGTTTCGTGACCTCGTGAACTTATGCAGAAGGGTTGGCACACGTTTTTGTCTTGACTCTCCAATAGAAACTTTGGGGCCTCTTTGAAGTTCTTTGTGTTGGTTGAATAGATGAATCTGATTTTGTGTGATGCACATCGTATAATCATACCCACGGATACTTGAGGTGACATTGGAGTATCTAGGTGACATTATGGTTTTGGTTGATTTGTGTCTTAAGGTGTTATTCTAGTACGAACTCTTGAATAGATCGATCCGAAAGAATAACTTTGAGGTGGTTTCGTACCCTACCATAATCTCTTCGTTTGTTTTCAGCTATTAGTGACTTTGGAGTGACTCTTTGTTGCATGTTGAGGGATAGTTTTATGATCCAATTATGTTATTATTGTTGAGATAAATTGCACTAGTGAAAGTATGAACCCTAGGCCTTGTTTCAACACATTGCAATACCGTTGGTGCTCACTTTTATCATTAGTTACCTTGCTGTTTTTATATTTTCAGATTACAAAAACCTTTATCTACCATCCGTATTACACTTGTATCGCCATCTCTTCGCCGAACTAGTGCACCTATACAATTTACCATTGTATTGGGTGTGTTGGGGACACAAGAGACTCTTTGTTATTTGGTTGCAGGGTTGCTTGAGAGAGACCATCTTCATCCCACGCCTCCCACAGATTGATGAACCTTAGGTCATCCACTTGAGGGAATTTTGCTACTGTCCTACAAACATCTGCACTTGGAGGCCCAACAACGTCTACAAGAAGAAGGTTGTGTAGTAGACATCAAGCTCTTTTCTGGCACCGTTGCCGGGGAGGTGAGTGCTTGAAGGTATATCTTTAGATCTTGCAATCGAATCTTTTTATTTCTTGTTTTATCACTAGTTTATTTTATATTTAAAAAAGTGGAATTGAGTTTGCCTCATACGCTTCATCTTTTTAATATGTTTCGTGAGAATGATGGAAAGGGAAATTGTGCTCAAATGCTAGAAGAAGAAGTCTATAAAATGTTTGGCACTAAATCTTTGAATGATGAGCATGATTGCAATGTTGTTAATATGAACTCCTTGAATATCCATAGTACTAATGATGATTGCACTAGTCATGATGAAAATGTCTCTTATAAGCATGTCAACTTTTGTGGAATACATAGAGCTTGCAAGTACACACCAATTAGGGAAAATAGATTTTGCAATAGGCATAAGTATTTGGAAACTAAATGGTTACAAGCGAGGCTAAATGGTTGTGCTAAAAATTTAAAATTTCTTCACCATACTTGTGAACTTTGCAATGAACATGGTCATCTAAGTCTCCAATGCAAATTGTTTCATGATCGTATCGTGTCCAAAAATTGTGATGATTTGATTTCCCTTGCACATCATAATGAACTTAGTTTGCTTTTGGGTTATGAAGAAATGAAACGTATAACTAAGCACATTCCAGAATATAACCTTGAGAAATTCCTCGATATTGATCTAGAAGAAATTTTTATGTATCGTGCAGTGAATTGCATTGAAAATCCTTATATTTCCAATTACATAAAGAAAATAAAACAAATAGAGGATGAAGAGAATACTAATGAAAGGGAATAGGCTTCCCAATATCCTCCTATTATTTCTTATGATGAATCAGGTAACGAGGAGGAGTCTTCTATTCAACTAATATCATTAATAAGGAGCTCCAAAATAGGATTGAACCCACACATAATGTGAAGAAGAAAAAGAAAAGATGGAGAAGTAAAGGTAAAAATGTATCCCTCCCAAATGATGTTGCTCGTATTACTCATTGTGATGATGATAATTGCTATACTATTGGTGATATCCATACTATTAATGATGAGAATGATTATGCTTATGATATGAAAAGGACCAAGCTTGGGGATGCTATGTTTGATGAGAATGATAAGTTTGAGAATATATTTTTTGCAATTAATTTTTGTCCCAAGCTTGGGAATGCTACGTTTGATGAAGATGATATTTTTAGTCTCCCAAGTTTTGATGAGCAAATTTATTATGATGATAGCATGCCTCCTATTATGATGGTTATATTGATGAAAGTGGGTTTGGAAGAGTGTCAACTTTAGGAAGTAATGATCCCACTATTTTGGAGGATGTTGAATATTATTTTGACAATTATGAAAGTGGATTTGGAGAGGTCGTGACTTTATTTAGTAATGATTCCACTATCTTGAAAGAGGTTTCAATCGATTATGATGAGAACAAAGTTGCTACTTATGATAATTATTGTGATGATACTTATGCGATAAAAAGTAGTGATGATTATATTTATAAAACTTGTCATGATTATGATTACCCTTTTCCTGAACATTACTCTTTTAATGTGGAAACAATTTATAGTATTCGAGTTTCTTATGATACTCCCACTATTCTGAATACGAAGAATTTTGCTTATGTGGAGAGTAGTAAATATTCTATGGTTGTAGATCATGAAAAGAATGCTTTATGCGATGGTTATATTGTTGAATTCATTCATGATTCTACTTAAATTATTATGAGGGGGGAACATATGCTTGTAGGAATTGCAATAATATCAAGTTTCCTCTCTATGTGCTTAAAATCCGGAAGTTATGCTTGTTGTACCTTCCTATGCAAGTTGATTCTTGTTCCCATAAGTTGTTTTCTCACAAAATCCCTACGCATAGGAAGTGGGTTATACTTAAATGTGCTAGTCATATTCTTCATGATGCTCTCTTTATGTTACAATTCTTATCTTTTATGTGAGCATCATTGAAATCTTCATGCCTAGCTAGGGTTAAACGATAGCGCTTGTTGGGAGGCAACCCAACTTCATTTATGTTCCTTGATTTTTGTTCCTGTTTAGTAATAAATAATTTATCTAGCCTCTGTTATGATTGATTTTTTATGTTTTAATTAGTGTTTGTGCCAAGTAGAACCTTTGGGAAGACTTGGGGAAAGTCTTTGCGATCTTGCTGTAAAAAACAGAAACTTTAGCGCTCACGAGATTTCCTGCTATGTTTTACTGGAGAGTGCTACTTAGTTGATTCTTCTTGCAGATGATTAATAGATAAATTCCTCACGTCCAGCAATTTATTTTATAATTTTTGGGGTTCCAGAAGTATACATTTGATCCAGATTACTACAAACTATTCTGTTTTTGACAGATTCTGTTTTCTATGTGTTGTCTGCTTATTTTGATGAATCTATGAGTAGTATCGGAGGGTATGAACCATAGATGAGTTGGAATACAGTAGATATTACACCAATATGAATTTAGAATGAGTTCACAATAGTACCTAAGTGGTGATTTATTTTCTTATACTAACGGAGCTTACGAGTTTTCTGTTAAGTTTTGTGTTGTGAAGTTCTCAAGTTTCGGGTAAAGATTCAATGGACTATGGAATAAGGAGTGGAAAGAGCCTAAGCTTGGGGATGCCAAAGGCACCCCAAGGTAATATTCAAGGACAACCAAGAGCCTAAGCTTGGGGATGCCTCGGAAGGCATCCCCTCTTTCGTGTTCGTTCATCGGTAACTTTACTTGGAGCTATATTTTTATTCACCACATGATATGTGTTTTGCTTGGAGCGTCATTTTATTTTCTTTTGTTTTGCTTGCTGTTTGAATAAAATACCGAGATCTGAAATTCTTAAATGTTAGAGAGTCTTCATATAGTTACATAATTATTCGACTACTCATTGATCTTCACTTATATCTTTTTAGAGCACGACGGTGGTTTTATTCTGAAGAAATTGTTGAACTCTCATGCTTCACTTATATTATTTTGAGAGTCTTTAGAACAACATGGCAATTTGATTTTAGGCATAATAAAAACTTCCATATAAGTGCATTGAATACTAAGAGAAGTTTGATACTTGATGATTGTTTTGAGATATGGAGATAGTGATATCAAAGTTGTGCGAGTTGAGTAGTTGTGAATTTGAGGAATACTTGTGTTGAAGTTTGCAAGTCCCGTAGCATGCACGTATGGTAAACGTTGTGTAACAAATTTGAAACATGAGGTGTAATTTGATTGTCTTCCTTATGAGTGGCGGTCGGGGACAAGCGATGGTCTTTCCCTACCAATCTATCCCCCTAGGAGCATGCGCGTAATACTTAGTTTTTGATGACTTGTATATTTTTGCAATAAGTATGTGAGTTCTTTATGACTAATGTTGAGTCCATGGATTATATGCACTCTCACCCTTCCACCATTGCTAGCCTCTTCGGTATCGTGCATTTCCCTTTCTCACCTTGAGACTTGGTGCAAACTTCGCCGGTGCATCCAAACCCCGTGATACGATACGCTCTATCACACATAAACCTCCTTATATCTTCCTCAAAACAGCCACCATACCTACCTATTATGGCATTTCCATAGCCATTCCGAGATATATTGCCATGCAACTTTCCACCGTTCCATTTATTATGACATGCATCATCATTGTCATATTGCTTTGCATGATCATGTAGTTGACATCGTATTTGTGGCAAAGCCACTGTTCATAATTTTTTCATACATGTCACTCTTGATTCATCGCAATCCCGGTACACCGCCGGAGGCATTCATATAGAGTCATATCTTGTTCTCGTATCGAGTTGTAATCATTGAGTTGTAAATAAATAGAAGTGTGATGATCATCAGTAATAGAGCATTATACCATAAAAAGGGAAAAAAAGAAAGGCCAAATAATTAAAAAAGGCCCCAAAAAAGGGGGGCGATCCTACTATCCTTTTTTTCCACACTTGTGCTTCAAAGTAGCACCATGATCTTTATGATAGAGAGTCTCTTGTTTTGTCATTTTCATATACTAGTGGGAATTTTTCATTATAGAACTTGGCTTGTATATTCCAACAATGGGCCTCCTCAAGTGCCCTAGGTCTTCGTGAGCAAGCAAGTTGGATGCACACCCACTTAGGTTCTTTTGTTGAGCTTTCATACATTTATAGCTCTAGTGCATCTGTTGCATGGCAATCCCTACTCCTTGCGTTGACATCAATTGATGGGCATCTCCCTAGCCCATTGATTAGCCACGTCGATGTGAGACTTCCTCCTTTTTTGTCTTCTCCACATAACCCCCTTCATTATATTCTATTCCACCCATAGTGCTATATCCATGGCTCACGCTCATGTATTGCGTGAAAGTTGAAAAAAGTTTGAGATTACTAAAGTATGAAACAATTGCTTGGCTTGTCATCTGGGTTGTGCATGATGAGATCATTCTTGTGTGATGAAAATGGAGCATGACCAAACTATATGATTTTGTAGGGATGAACTTTCTTTGGGCGTGTTATTTTGAGAAAACATGATTGCTTAGTTAGTATGCTTGAAGTATTATTATTTTTATGTCACTATTAAACTTTTATCTTGAATCTTATGGATCTGAATATTCTTGCCATAATAAAGAGACTTACATGGATAAATATATTAGGTAGCATTCCACATCAAAAATTCTGTTTTTATCATTTACCTACTCGAGGACGAGCAGGAATTAAGCTTGGGGATGCTTCATACGTCTCCAACGTATCTATAATTTTTGATTGTTCCATGCTATTATATTATCTGTTTTGGATGTTTATGGGCTTTATTATACACTTTTATATTATTTTTGGGACTAACCTATTAACCGGAGGCCCAGCCCAAATTGATGTTTTCTTGCCTATTTCAGTGTTTCGAAGAAAAGGATTATCAAACAGAGTCCAAATGGAATGAAACCTTCGGGGGAGTTATTTAGGGAATAGAAGCAAACCAGGAGACTTGGAGTAGACGTCAGGGAAGCTTCGAGGTGGCCACGAGGCAAGGAGGCGCGCCTGCCCCTGGGCGCGCCCCCACCCTCATGGGCCCCTCGTGGCTCCCCTGAACGACTTCTTTCGCCTATATATGTCCATATACCCTAAAACATCGGGGAACAGAATAGATCGGGAGTTCCACCGCCAGAAGCCTCCGTAGCCACCGAAAACCAATCTAGACCCGTTCCGTCACCCTGCCGGAGGGGGGGGGAATCCCTCTCTAGTGGCCATCTTGATCATCCCGGCGCTCTCCATGACGAGGAGGGAGTAATTCACCCTCGGGGCTAAGGGTATGTACCAGTAGCTATGTGTTTGATATCTCTCTCTCTCATGTTCTTGATTCGGAACGATCTTGATGTATCGCGAGCTTTGCTATTATAGTTGGATCTTATGATGTTTCTCCCCCTCTACTCTCTTGTGATGAATTGAGTTTTCCCTTTGAAGTTATCTTATCGGATTGAGTCTTTAAGGATTTGAGAACACTTGATGTATGTCTTGCACGTGCTTATCTATGGTGACAATGGGATATCATGTGATCCACTTGATGTATGTTTTGGTGATCAACTTGCGAGTTCCGTGACCTCGTGAACTTATGCATAGGGGTTGGCACACGTTTTCGTCTTGACTCTCCGGTAGAAACTTTGGGGCACTCTTTGAATTGTGTTGGTTGAATAGATGAATCTGAGATTGTGTGATGCATATCGTATAACCATACCCACGGATACTTGATGTGACATTGGAGTATCTAGGTGACATTATGGTTTTGGTTGATTTGTGTCTTAAGGTGTTATTCTAGTACAAACTCTTGAATAGATCGATCCGAAAGAATAACTTTGAGGTGGTTTCGTACCGTACCATAATCTCTTCATTTGTTCTCTGCTATTAGTGACTTTGGAGTGACTCTTTGTTGCATGTTCAGGGATAGTTTTATGATCCCATTATGTTATTATTGTTGAGAGAACTTGCACTAGTGAAAGTATGAACCCTAGGCCTTGTTTCAACACATTGCAATACCGTTGGTGCTCACTTTTATCATTAGTTACCTTGCTGTTTTTATATTTTCAGATTACAAAAACCTTTATCTACAATCCCTATTGCACTTGTATCACCATCTCTTCGCCGAACTAGTGCACCTATACAATTTACCATTGTATTGGGTGTGTTGGGGACACAAGAGACTCTTTGTTATTTGGTTGCAGGGTTGCTTGAGAGAGACCATCTTCGTCCTACGCCTCCCATGGATTGATAAACCTTAGGTCATCCACTTGACGGAAATTTGCTACTGTCCTACAAACCTCTGCACTTGGATGCTGATGACCCACAAGTTTAGGGGATCTATCGTAATCCTTTCGATAAGTAAGAGTGTCGAACCCAACGAGGAGCAGAAGGAAATGATAAGCGGTTTTCAACAAGTTATTCTCTGCAAGTACTGAAATAAGTGGTAACAGATAGTTTTGTGATAAGATAAATTGTAACGAGCAACAAGTAACAAAAGTAAATAAAGTGCAGCAAGGTGGCCCAATCCTTTTTGTAGCAAAGGACAAGCCGGAACAAACTCTTATAATAGGAAAAGTGCTCCCAAGGACACATGGGAATATCCTCAAGCTAGTTTTCATCACGTTCATATGATTCACGTTCGATACTTTGATAATTTGATATGTGGGTGGACCGGTGCTTGGGTGTTGTTCTTACTTGAACAAGCATCCCACTTATGATTAACCTCTATTGCAAGCATCCGCAACTACAACAAAAGTATTAAGGTAAACCTAACCATAGCATGAAACATGTGGATCCAAATCAGCCCCTTATGAAGCAACGCATAAACTAGGGTTTAAGATTCTGTCACTCTAGCAACCCATCATCTACTTATTACTTCCCAATGCCTTCCTCTAGGCCCAAATAATGGTGAAGTGTTATGTAGTCAACGTTCACATAACACCACTAGACGCTAGACAACATACATCTTATCAAAATATCAAACGAATACCAAATTCACATGACTACTAACAGCAAGACTTCTCCCTTGTCCTCAGGAACAAACGTAATTACTCACAAAGCATATTCATGTTCATAATCAAAGGGGTAATAATATGCATATAGGATCTGAACATATGATCTTCCACCAAATAAACCAACTAGCATCAACTACAAGGAGTAATCAACACTACTAGCACCAATCCCGGACTTTGAGACAAGAATTGGATACAAGAGATGAACTAGGGTTTGGAGATGAGATGGTGCTAGTGAAGATGTTGATGGATATTGCCCTCTCCCGATGAGAGGAGTGTTGGTGATGACGATGGTGATGATTTCCCCCTCCCGGAGGGAACTATCCCTGGCAGAACAGCTCTGCCGGAGCTCTAGATTAGTTTCGCCAAGGTTCCGCCTCGTGGCGGCGGAGTCTCATCCCGAAAAGTTCCTTCCTATTTTTTTCTCATCGAAAAACTTCATATAGGAGAAGATGGACGTCGGAGAGCCACCAGGGGGCCCACGAGGTAGGGGGCGCGCCCTAGGAGGGGGGCCGCGCCCCCCACCCTCGTGAGCAGGGTGTGGGCCCCCTGGCCTTCATCTTTGGCGAGTATTTTTCTTTATTTATTTTAAGATGTTCCGTGGAGTTTCAGGACTTTTGGAGTTGCGCAGAATATGTCTCTAATATTTGCTCCTTTTCCAGCTCAAAATTCCAACTGCCGGCATTCTCCCTCCTTATGTAAACCTTGTAAAATAAGAGAGAATATCCATAAGTATTGTGACATAAAGTGTAATAACAGCCCATAATGCAATAAATATCGATATAAAAGCATGATGCAAAATGGACTTATCAACTCCCCCAAGCTTAGACCTCGCTTGTCCTCAAGCGAAAAGCCGATAACAATAAATATGTCCTCATGTTTAGAGGTAGAGGCGTCGATAAAAATAAAATACGGACATGAAGGCATCATGATTATTCTCATAACAGCAACATATATAGATTTTGTCATATGATTACTTATGTTCAAGTGATGATCTATTTACAATGCAAAAGTATAAATCATAAACCTTATTGGGCTCCGACAAACTATATCTCTGTCATTGAAGCAATTGCAATTTATCATAACATCGGAAGGAGTCTATGTCAGAGCTAAAAAGCAAGTCCACATACTCAACTATCATTTAGTCCTCCATAATTGCTAACACTCACGCAATACTTGTGGTTACGGAGTTTTAATCGGACACAGAGAAAGATAGGGGCTTATAGTTTTGCCCCACAACCTTTTACTCAAGGGTAATGTCAACAATAATGGTTCATGCTCCCCTACATCCAATTATATATATATATATATATATATATATATATATATCATGTTCTTTCCAACATGCTGAGCTTTCCAAAGGATAAAATGAAAAAGAAAAGGTGAAGATCACCATGACTCTTGCATAAGGAAGAAGATAATAAAAAAGGATAGGCCCTTCGCAGAGGGAAGCAGAGGTTGCCATGCACTTTTATGGTTGGATGCATAAAATCTCAATGCGAAAGAATGTCACTTTATATTGCCCCTTGTGATATGAACCTTTATTATCCAGTCCGTCGCTTTTATTACTTCCACATCACAAGATCGTATAAAGCTTATTTCTCCCACACCAATCAATCATACGTATTTAGAGCAATTTTTATTGTTTTGCACTGATAACAACTTACTTGAAGGATCTTACTCAATCCATAGGTAGATATGGTGGACTCTCATGGCAAAACTGGTTTAAGGGTATTTGGAAGCACAAGTAGTATTTCTACTTGGTGCTGAGAATTTGGCTAGCATGAGGGGGAAAGGCCAGCTCAACAAGTTAGAGGATCCATGACAACATACTTTATCTCAGATATAAGAAAGACATAACTCATTATGTTGTCTTCCTTGTCCAACATCAACTCCTTAGCATGTCATATTTTAATGAGTGCTCCCAATCATAAAAGATGTCAATGATAATATATCTATATGTGAAAACCTCTCTTTCCTTATTACTTCCTATTAATTGCAACAATGACCAAAGCTATGTCTGCCAACTCCCAACAAATTTTAATCATCATACTCTTTCTATGTGAAGTCATTACTCTCAATAAGATCAATATGAACTTTTTGTTTCTTTTATTCTTTTTCTCTTTTCTTTTATTCACCCAAGATCATGGCAAAATAATCAAGCCCTTGACTCAACAGTAATCTTTATTATATATAACTCACGGACTCGATTACATAGAGAGATCAAAAAGCAAAACTCAAAACTAGATCATGCCATAAACTTTATTCCACTAGATCAAGATACTACTAATAGGATCGAACAAAGAAAAACGATAAAGATAGGAGTTGTGATGGTGATACGATACCGGGGCACCTCCCCCAAGCTTGGCAGTTGCCAAGGGGAGTGCCCATACCCATGTGATTATGTCTCCTTCTTTGTTGTCGGTGTAATATTCTTGGCGATGATTCCCCTCAGGATGTGGTTCTCCTCCTCGAGCTTACTGACTTGCTGTTTGAGGTCCATTATTTCCTTACGAAGCTTTCCTGTGATAGCTAAAGCTCCTTGCACCCAAGGGTGTTGCATAGCTGCGGGAGAAAAAGTGACACTCCTCTTCATATTTTCATAAGAAAGAAATCTAACATTAGAAGGGATAACCGAGTTTGGAATAGCTGAGCTCTGTAGTTCCCCCATCGTGAACCCAACTCGGAGGCGAGAGGTGACTTCTTGATCCTCCATGGCATCTACTCTCATCAAGTCAGCCTCCATCTCTTCCTCCGTTGCTGGCCCAAAGTGGTAAGCGGCACTGTTTGCCCTTGGTTCCAGTGTCGGATTAGGTACCCGTCTCTCCCCGATTGACTCTTGAGAAGACATCTTGCCCTAATCTGCAGCAGCAACAGCTCGAAAACAAAAACAGAGGAAATTTGCGTGATACGGGAGTCAAAAGGGAAGACCTTCTTCTTAGCAACATCATCGGGTATACCTGCAAGCTTAAATAATCCACAAACTTCATCCACATATATTAAGTGCTCATCAGGATGCTTTGTTCCATCTCCTGTAAAAGGGTTAGCTAGCAGTTTTTCCATCATACCCGAGGGAAATTCAAAAGGAGTTTCATTTTCAATAGGTTCAGTAGGTTGAGGAGCAACTCTTTGATCTCCTGGACGGGGTGAAGATACCCCGAACAAGCCCCTCAGAGAATTACTTTCCATAGTAGCAAGTGACAGTAAATTTCAGCACACTATATAAATTTTTCCTTACCAAATTCCACCTACCAAAGGCAGTACACTCCCTGGCAACGGCGCCAGAAAAGAGTCTTGATGACCCACAAGTATAGTGGATCTATGGTAGTCCTTTTGATAAGTAAGAGTGTCGAACCCAACGAGGAGCAGAAGGAAATGATAAGCGGTTTTTAGCAAGGTATTCTCTGCAAGTACTAAAATAAGTGGTAACAGATAGTTTTGTGTTAAGATAAATTGTAACGAGCAACAAGTAACAAAAGTAAATAAAGTGCAGCAAGGTGGCCCAATCCTTTTTCTAGCAAAGGACAAGCCGAAACAAACTCTTATAATAGGAAAAGCGCTCCCGAGGATACATGGGAATATCGTCAAGCTAGTTTTCATCACGTTCATATGATTCGCGTTCGATACTTTGATAATTTGATATGTGGGTGGACTGGTGCTTGGGTGCTGTTCTTACTTGAACAAGCATCCCACTTTTGATTAACCTCTATTGCAAGTATTCGCAACTACAACAAAAGTATTAAGGTAAACCTAACCATAGCATGCAACATGTGGATCCAAATCAGCCCCTTACGAAGCAACGCATAAACTAGGGTTTAAGCTTCTATCACTCTAGCAACCCACCATCTACTTATTACTTCCCAATGCCTTCCTCTAGGCCCAAATAATGGTGAAGTGTTATGTAGTCGATGTTCACATAACACCACTAGAGGCTAGAAAACATACATCTTATCAAAATATCAAACGAATACCAAATTCACATGACTACTAATAGCAAGACTTCTCCCTTGTCCTCAGGAACAAACATAATTACTCACAAATCATATTCATGTTCATAATCAGAGGGGTAATAATATACATATAGGATCTGAACATATGATCTTCCACCAAAAAAACCAACTAGCATCAACTACAAGGAGTAATCAACACTACTAGCAACCTACTAGCACCAATCCCGGACCTTGAGACAAGAATTGGATACAAGAGATGAACTAGGGTTTGGAGATGAGATGGTGCTGGTGAAGATGTTGATGGAGATTGCCCTCTCCCGATGAGAGGAGCGTTGGTGATGACGATGGTGATGATTTCCCCCTCCCGGAGGGAAGTGTCCCCGGCAGAACAGCTCGGCCGGAGCTCTAGATTGGTTCCGCCAAGGTTCCACCTCGTGGCGGCGGAGTCTCGTCCCGAAAAGTTCCTTATTATTTTTTTCTCATTGAAAGACTTCATATAGGAGAAGATGGACGTCGGAGAGCCACCAGGGGGCCCACGAGGTAGGGGGGCGCGCCCTAGGAGGGGGGGCGCGCCCCCCACCCTTGTGAGCAGGGTGTGGGCCCCTTGGCCTTCATCTTTGGCGAGGATTTTTCTTTATTTATTTTAAGATGTTCCATTGAGTTTCAGGACTTTTGGAGTTGCGCAGAATAGGTCTCTAATATTTCTTCCTTTTCCAGCTCAGAATTCCAGCTGCCGGCATTCTCCCTCCTTATGTAAACCTTGTAAAATAAGAGAGAATAGCCATAAGTATTGTGACATAATGTAACATCCCAAATTTTCAATTTGAAATGTTATACATAGATCATCATGCATATCATATTCTCTTGCATTTTGGTTGATCCTAGAAATTTCACGCAACTCAAGGACCTTCGGAGAGAGTTGGAGATTTCGTTATTTTCATATTGAGAGTTCTCTCAATTTTGAAAAGAGGATCATTTGATTTATTTATTTCATCTTCAATTATTTTTCCGGTATCAAAATATATGAGAGGGAATAACATGACTTTCCCAAATTATAGGAAAAAAACGAAGATATAATAAATAGATCAAATTTTGTTTTTCTGGTGTTTGTTTGCGTTTTATTTGGATAGGAAAAAATGCGCGTTTTCAAAAATTGAATTTTAGGCCCGGAGAAAAGTTCTTTTTGTTCGGCTCATTTTTAGGAGTCGGGGAAAATTTACTTTAGTTATTTTGGAGCCCGTTTATTTTTCTTTTTCGTTTTTTTCTGCGCGCGGAACCAGTTAAAAAAACTGGAGCAGGCCCAGCCGGACAAAGGCCCAAACGGCCGGCCCCTGCGCCTCCCCAGCGCTGCGCGCCAGCGCCCCAAGCCGCCGCATCTCGCTCGAAGCCGAGTCCTAGAGGGACTCTGGCCGGCGCCTCCCCTTGGCCCCTTTCCTTTGTTTCGTTTTTTCCTTGTTGATCTCTCCTATTTCTTGTCCCCTACCCCAAGAAACCCTCCACCCCTCACCAATATAAATACCCCTCTACCCACCCCCCTAAATCACATCAAACCCAAAGCCCTCTCTCCTCTCCAAGCCGCCGCCTCACCCGCGCCGTGCCCCATAGCCGCCGCCGCTGCCGCCGCGCCGCCTCACCCGCGCCGCCGCCCTAGCACGCCGCCGTCGCCGCCGTTCGCCGGAGCCCCGCCGAGGTTGCCCCGCGCCGCGTCTCTTTTTCTCCCCCCGGTTCAGTTTTCTTCTAAACCGTTCCGGTTCTTTCTAAACCGTTCCGGTTTTCCAGATCGGTTTCGTTTTCTTTTTCCGGTTTAGTTGCCTAGAGACCGTTCGCCAGACCGTTCGTCCTAATGAACGTGATCACCGGATCCTTCTAGGTTAACGACGTCCGTTCGTTTAACCGTTCTTATTTTTTTTTCTGTCGGATTTATTCCGCGATCGCGATCTCAGATCCGATCTTCATTCTAGTTTATCTTCTCGCTCGTTTATCAGAATCAGGTGATTCAAGCGCCTGGATTTTCGTCTCGAAACCGCCGTTCCGTCTAATCAACTTGAACAAGTTTTTGCTACGGTAAAATTTTGACCTAGTTTCAACTTGCTAGACCGAGTTGTTTTCTTCCGCCGTTTTCCGTTGTTTTGTTCGGTTTGTTCTTTCTTTGCAACCGGAGTTCTTAAGTTGAACTTTCTGGTTTGTTCTCTTGTTCGAGTTTTACCTGTGCATTAGTTGAGTACTTATTGTGTGCTTGTTGTTTGTCTGCGATAGATTACCCGGATTGCGCCGCCTGTTACTTCGAAAACCTAGGACTCGCGGATCATCAGCAAGGCAAGTAACACTTTGATCATACCTTTTCTACAACCCATGTTTTATTGCATTAGATCAATCCTCACACATTGCATGATTAGGATCTAATTAAATTGTGGGATGGGAAGTAGATGAGGTGGTACCTATTACCAGTATTATTATGAAACCTTTGGGAGTTACTTCTACGCTTGCTTATTATGCCATGCTATGCTAGTAGACGTGGATTGGGTGAGTGATATCCATGACAGATGTGAGATTGATAATTCAAGGGTTTATCTAAGGTGGCAACTTAAACACACATCTAGGTGGATTGAGGCACCTGATGTCTATCAGGACTTGCCTGTTTTATTTTGGACCGCCACCCAGGCTCAAAGGGATCATAAGATCATTCATGCTAGTAACTTCCGTGTGCAGCCACAAGCCATTATGGGCTCTGGCATAGTTGACTAAGTCGTGCGAACTCTTACAGTGGTAGACTAGCAGATGTAGGGGAAAGTAGGTGTACCGGTCTACCCGGACGTAAGGTGCTAGCGCTTCTGAAAGACTGTTTCTCGGTCATCTGTCTTCTCAAACACCATGTAGTGCGAGAAACCAAACGGAGGCAATCGAGTCTTGTGGGGAAAAGTGCGCAAACCTCTGCAGAGTGTAACAAACTAATCATGATTAGCCGTGTCCCCGGTTATGGACAACTTGAGTATCTAGTACTTGAATATCATGTGAATCTCAACATGTTACTCTAATTAATTTTGATGGGTTTTAATTGTTCACTTTAATTGCGATCGGAATGCTGTCAACCATTCTCGATGTTCAACAACTACCATGATAGTTAAATAAATTTATTCCTTTGCAGTAGGGAAAAACTGGCTTTACGCAAAACAGTAACCATAGAGCTTTCCACGAGCCAAATATGCATATAGTATAGCTGTTTCATTCCATTACTCTCTATGTGTTACATTGCCAGCATATTCCATGTGCTGACCCGTTTCGGGCTGCAACTTTTCATGTTGCAGACTTTTCAGACGATGATTAAGGTGCTTTTAGGTCATGTTTCTATACTCAGTGATGCCGTTGGAGTTGATGGACCCGTTTATCTTCCAAGTCTTCCCCTGTTATCGACACTAGATGGCCTTAAGCCATATCTATTGTAATAAGTTCTCTTTGAGACATCGTTGTAATAAGTGTGTGATTGCAACTCTGCTATAAATCCTTCGAAGTACTGTGTGGTGTCAGCATTACTGATCCAGGGATGACACCGGAGCACAGTAGACTTGATCCATTCGGGTCGGGTCGCTACAGAGATGGTATCAGAGCACACGCTGACTGTAGGACACGACCACTAAGTGAAAGCCATAGATCACCATTCTCTTCTCATTTTCTAACTCCTCATCTTTTCTACTCTTTTAGGATGACGAACGCAAAGATTAAGTACGCTCAACCAGATGAAGGCACACCTTTTGGATTTCACTTGAAGGAAGTCACCAAGTACCTGAACATTGGATTACCAAGCTTCACGGGAACCTTCAACGCCACTCTACCTGAAGAGGAGCGCTGGAAGATTCAAGCTCACGTTCCGGGAAGAACATTCGCGCCAATCACGAAGCCCATAGATAGTGTTTTCAATGCACCAACCTGGAGTCTGGGAAGGAGCATGGCAGCTCATATCACCATGGGACGCATTGGAGAAGTTTATCAAGAAGACCTCAAGGACACTATCTACCAGATTTGCGGACGCCGAGATGAACAATGGGAGTTAGTCAGCACCAAGAAGGATAGGTCCATTGCATCTTTCATCCAGGAGTTAAACCAGCACATTCGACGCCACGAGAACCAGATGTGCAATGATATGATAGAGTTGAAGAATGCGAAGGCAAGGATCATCGAGTTAGAAGGAGAACTGAAGTCTACACGCAAGGACTACATGGACGAGATCGTAGCTCTGGCAAGACACAATGGCGATCTTAAGCAGGAGATTGAAGAACTCAAGAGGAAGTTAGCATCCAAGGAGGAAGACGAGTACGTCGCATGTCCGGACAACTACTACATCATCGACGACACCGATTCGGATCCAAGTGAACCCGACTTTGAAGACGAAGCTGGAGCAGATATCATGGAGTCTTCCACCGGTTCAAATTTCTAGATGACCACCAAATAGCAGTAGTATTTCCCCATGTAATCATTATAGTTCGAGCACTTTTGCGTTAGTCCTAGACCGATTGTAAGCCCTTGTTTGATTGAATGAAGTGATTTTGTGTGCATTTGCTCATGTGCATTGGGGTAGTGTTTTCCCTTTAGACCTCACTCTATTCTTATATCTCATCTTTTCTAAACCCTCAGATGCCTCCAACCCAAGCTCTTAGGACGCCTATGTTAGTAAGCTCACCAGGAGCGGAGTTTATGGCTACACGATGGTGTGATCGGTTACCATTAAGGATTGGTAACTATGTGTTTCCCTCAGACCTAATAGTATTGGAATCTCAAGGATTGGATGTGATATTAGGCATGGATTGGTTATCAAAGTATGAAGGAAACATTGAATGAGCTAGTAAGTCAATTTTGCTTACCACACCAGAAGGAAGAAGGATCAAGTATGTATCCCGGCATGTACCAAATAGGACACAAGTAAATTGCCTAACAGGAGTTGTGCAAGAGGAAGTACCAGTGGTGAAGGATTTTCCTGATGTATTTCCTGAGGAATTGCCAGGAATGCCACCGGATAGAGACATTGAGTTTTTGATTGAGTTATTGCCAGGTACAGGCCCAATATCGAAGAGACCATACCGGATGCCAGCAAAGGATTTGGTAGAAATTAAGAATCAGATTAAGGAGTTATTGGATAAAGGTTACATTCGCCCAAGTTCTTTGCCTTGGGGATCACCCGTACTTCTAGTGGAAAAGAAGGATGGATCATTAAGGATGGTTGTTGATTATCGAGGATTGAATGAAGTAACCATCAAGAATAAGTACCCATTGCCATTGATTAATGATATGTTTGATCGTTTGCAAGGAGCTAAAGTGTTTTCTAAGATCGATTTGCGATCAGGGTACCATCAGTTGAAGATTCGAGAGCAGGATATACCTAAGACAGCATTCACCACAAGATATGGACTGTATGAGTATACCGTTATGTCATTTGGATTGACTAACGCACCTGCATATTTTATGAACCTGATGAACAAAGTGTTTATGGAGTTTTTGGATAAGTTCGTCGTAGTGTTCATTGATGACATCCTGGTTTATTCAAAGAATGAAGAGGAGCATAGGGAACATTTGCGTTTGGTTTTGGAGAAGCTCAGAGAACATCAGTTATATGCCAAATTCAGCAAATGTGAGTTTTGGTTGAAGGAAGTTGGATTCCTCGGACATGTTATATCCGGAGAAGGTATAGCAGTTGACCCCGCAAAGGTTGAGACCGTAACCGAATGGGAAGCACCAACGACAGTTGGAGAGATCCGGAGTTTTCTTGGACTCGCAGGATACTACCGGAGATTTATTGAGAACTTTTCAAAGATTGCAAAGCCTATGACTGAATTGTTGAAGAAGGACACTAAGTTCAAATGGACTGAGGAATGTGAGGCTAGTTTCCAGGAGTTGAAGAAACGTTTGGTTACCTCACCAGTGTTGATTTTGCCTGATCAGACCAAGGATTATGAGGTGTACTGCGACGCTTCACGTCGAGGACTTGGAGCAGTGCTTATGCAGGAAGGAAGAGTTGTTTCGTATGCTTCACGACAACTAAAGCCTCATGAGTTGAATTATGCCACACATGATTTGGAGTTAGCAGCCGTAGTGCATGCATTGAAGACGTGGAGACATTTCTTCATTGGAAATCATTGTGAGGTGTACACGGATCACAAGAGTTTGAAGTACATTTTCACGCAGAAGAAGTTGAACCTCAGACAAAGGAGATGGTTGGAGCTCATCAAGGATTATGATATGAGATTGCATTACCATCCCGGAAAAGCTAATGTAGTAGCTGACGCATTGAGCCGTAAGAGCCATGTCAATACATTAATGACAGGAGAAGTACCCAAAGAGTTAGCAGGAAACCTTCGTGAGCTATGTTTGGAAATAGTTCCGAGAGGCTATGTAGCAGCATTGGAGATTCAGTCAACATTGATGGATAAAATCAGAGAAACTCAAAAATCCGACGAGGAAATTGCTTCTATAAAAGAGAGAATGAGCAAAGGAAAAGCAAAGGGATTTCGTGAGGATGAGCACGATACCCTATGGTTTGAGGACCGTGTTTATGTGCCAAATGACCCGGAGATCAGGAAGTTGATTTTGCAAGAGGCACATGACTCACCATATTCGATTCACCTAGGAAATACCAAGATGTATTTGGATTTGAAGGAAACATTCTGGTGGACCGGAATGAAGAAGGATATTGCAGCGTATGTAGCAGTATGTGATGTGTGTCAGAGAGTAAAGGCAGAGCATCAGAAGCCAGCCGGATTGTTACAACCATTGCCGATATCCAAATGGAAGTGGGATAAGATAGGCATGGATTTTATCACAGGACTACCCAGGACAAAAGCAGGATATGACTCGATATGGGTAGTAGTTGATCGTTTGACGAAGGTAGCACATTTCATTCCAGTTAAGACAACTTACACCAGTGCTAAGTTGGCGAAGATATACATGACTAGGATCATTTGTTTGCATGGAGTTCCGAGGAGTATCGTATCAGATAGAGGAACCCAATTTACCTCAAAGTTTTGGAATCAGCTGCATGAAACTTTGGGAACCAGACTAGAGTTCAGCACAGCTTTTCAGCCACAGACGGATGGACAGACTGAGAGAGTCAATCAGATTTTGGAAGATATGCTGAGAGCTTGTGCACTAGATTATGGATCTAGCTGGGACGATAATTTGCCATATGCGGAGTTTTCTTATAACAACAGTTACCAAACTAGTTTGAAGATGGCACCTTTCGAAGCTTTATACGGAAGGAGGTGCAGGACACCGTTGTCATGGGGCGAAGTTGGAGACCGTCAGTTCTTTGGACCAGATTTGATTAAGGAGTCTTAACGGAAAGTTAAGTTGATTCGCGATAGGCTCAAGGTAGCCCAGTCCAGGCAGAAGAGCTACGCAGATTCTAAACGCAAGGAGACAGTTTACGAAACCGGAGACAGAGTTTATCTCCGAGTATCCCCACTTCGAGGAGTTAAGCGCTTTGGAGTTAAGGGAAAGTTAGCACCACGTTTCGTTGGACCATACAAGATCTTGCAACGTATGGGAGAAGTCGCTTATAAGTTGGAATTACCAGAGGGACTGTCAGGAGTTCATGATGTATTCCATGTTTCTCAGCTGAAGAAATGTCACGCCGAGATGGCGGAGATACCGCTAAGAGATACTATGCCGCTTGAAGCGATTCAGTTGAAGGATGACCTAACCTATGAGGAGAAGCCAGTCAAGATTCTCGATATTGCCAGCAGAGTTACTCGCAGCAAGGTTATCAAGTTTTGCAAAGTTCAGTGGAACCATCACTCAGAGGATGAAGCCACCTGGGAGAGAGAAGAAGATTTGCTCAAGGACCACCCTCACCTATTTTCTAGCCAACCCGAATCTCGAGGGCGAGATTCATCTTAAGGGGGGTAGGTTTGTAACATCCCAAATTTTCAATTTGGAATGTTATACAGAGATCATCATGCATATCATATTCTCTTGCATTTTGGTTGATCCTAGAAATTTCACGCAACTCAAGGACCTTCGGAGAGAGTTGGAGATTTCGTTATTTTCATATTGAGAGTTCTCTCAATTTTGAAAAGAGGATCATTTGATTTATTTATTTCATCTTCGATTATTTTTCCGGTATCAAAATATATGAGAGGGAATAACATGACTTTCACAAAATATAGGAAAAAAACAAAGATTTAATAAATAGATCAAATTTTGTTTTTCCGGTGTTTGTTTGTGTTTTATTTGGATAGGGAAAAATGCGCATTTTCAAAAATTGCATTTTAGGTCCGGAGAAAAGTTCTTTTTGTTCGGCTCATTTTTAGGAGTCGAGGAAAATTTACTTTAGTTATTTTGGAGCCCGTTTAATTTTCTTTTTCGTTTTTTTTCTGCGCGTGGAACCAGTTAAAAAAAACTGGAGCAGGCCCAGCCGGGCAAAGGCCCCGCCGGCCGGCCCCTGAGCCTCCCCAGCGCTGCGCGCCAGCGCCCCAGGCCGCCGCCTCTCGCTCGAAGCCGAGTCCCAGAGGGACTCTGGCCGGCGCCTCCCCTTGGCCCCTTTCCTTTGTTTCGTTTTTTCCTTGTTGATCTCTCCTATTTCTTGTCCCCTACCCCAAGAAACCCTCCCCCCCTCACCAATATAAATACCCCTCTACCCCCCCCCCTAAATCACATCAAACCCAAAGCCCTCTCTCCTCTCCAAGCCGCCGCCTCACCCGCGCCGCGCCCCATAGCCGCCGCCGCCGCCGCGCCGCCTCACCCACGCCGCCGCCCTAGCACGCCGCCGTTCGCCGGAGCCCCGCCGAGGTTGCCCCGCGCCGCGTCTCTTTTTCTCCCCCCCGGTTCAGTTTTCTTCTAAACCATTCCGGTTCTTTCTAAACCGTTCCAGTTTTCTAGATCGCTTTCGTTTTCTTTTTCCGGTTTAGTTGCCTAGAGACCGTTCGCCAGACCGTTCGTCCTAACGAACGTGATCACCGGATCCTTCTAGGTTAA
Organism: Triticum urartu; assembly: GCF_003073215.2. Taxonomy (NCBI): domain Eukaryota; kingdom Viridiplantae; phylum Streptophyta; class Magnoliopsida; order Poales; family Poaceae; genus Triticum; species Triticum urartu. The sequence goes on along the minus strand of NC_053024.1, from coordinate 351,372,927 downwards.
CGACGTCCGTTCGTTTAACCGTTCTTCTTTTTTCTTTCTGTCGGATTTATTCCGCGATCGCGATCTCAGATCCGATCTTCGTTCTAGTTTATCTTCTCGCTCGTTTATCGGAATCAGGTGATTCAAGCGCCTGGAGTTTCATCTCGAAACCGCCGTTCCGTCTAATCAACTTGAACAAGTTTTTGCTACGGTAAAATTTTGACCTAGTTTCAACTTGCTAGACTGAGTTGTTTTCTTCCGCCGTTTTCTGTTGTTTTGTTCGGTTTGTTCTTTCTTTGCAACCGGAGTTCTTAAGTTGAACTTTCTGGTTTGTTCTCTTGTTCGAGTTTTACCTGTGCATTAGTTGAGTACTTATTGTGTGCTTGTTGTTTGTCTGTGATAGATTACCCGGATTGCGCCGCCTGTTACTTCGAAACCCTAGGACTCGCGGATCATCAGCAAGGCAAGTAACACTTTGATCATACCTTTTCTACAACCCATGTTTTATTGCATTAGATCAATCCTCACACATTGCATGATTAGGATCTAATTAAATTGTGGGATGGGAAGTAGATGAGGTAGTACCTATTACCTGTATTATTATGAAACCTTTGGGAGTTACTTCTACGTTTGCTTATTATGCCATGCTATGCTAGTAGACGTGGATTGGGTGAGTGATATCCATGACAGATGTGAGATTGATAATTCAAGGGTTTATCTAAGGTGGCAACTTAAACACACATCTGGGTGGATTGAGGCACCTGATGTCTATCAGGACTTGCCTGTTTTATTTTGGACCGCCACCCAGGCTCAAAGGGATCATAAGATCATTCATGCTAGTAACTTCCGTGTGCAGCCACAAGCCATTATGGGCTCTGGCATAGTTGACTAAGTCGTGCGAACTCTTACAGTGGTAGACTAGCAGATGTGGGGAGTAGGTGTACGGTCTACCCGGACGTAAGGTGCTAGCGCTTCTGAAAGACTGTGTCTCGGTCATCCGTCTTCTCAAACACCATGTAGTGCGAGAAATCCAACGGAGGCGATCGAGTCTTGTGGGGAAAAGTGCGCAAACCTCTGCAGAGTGTAACAAACTAATCATGATTAGCCGTGTCCCCGGTTATGGACAAACTTGAGTATCTAGTACTTGAATATCATGTGAATCTCAACATGTTACTCTAATTAATTTTGATGGGTTTTAATTGTTCACTTTAATTGGGATCGGAATGCTGTCAACCATTCTCGATGTTCAACAACTACCATGATAGTTAAATAAATTTATTCCTTTGCAGTAGGGAAAAATTGGCTTTACGCAAAACTGTAACCATAGAGCTTTCCACCAGCCAAATATGCATATAGTATAGCTGTTTCATTCCATTACTCTCTATGTGTTACATTGCCAGCATATTCCATGTGCTGACCCGTTTCGGGCTGCAACTTTTCATGTTGCAGACTTTTCAGACGATGATTAAGGTGCTTTTAGGTCGTGGTTCTATACTCAGTGATGCCGTTGGAGTTGATGGACCCGTTTATCTTCCAAGTCTTCCGCTGTTATCGACACTAGATGGCCTTAAGCCATATCTATTGTAATAAGTTCTCTTTGAGACATTGTTGTAATAAGTGTGTGATTGCAACTCTGCTATAAATCCTTCGAAGTACTGTGTGGTGTCAGCATTACTGATCCAGGGATGACACCGGAGCACAGTAGACTTGATCCATTCGGGTCGGGTCGCTACACATAAAGTGAAATAACAGCCCATAATGCAATAAATATCGATATAAAAGCATGATGCAAAATGGACGTACCAGAGGCCCAACAACATCTGCATAGTTTCTTGTTGCATCTTAAGTGCTATGATGCTGTTAATCGCAGTTTTGCATCATTTTTGTTTTGCTTGTCTTTTGCAAACCGTGCATCCATTTCCGGTGATCCTTATATCGATTTTTACCGAAATCACGCACTCTTTCCAGCAGCACGCTTGGTTTGCCAAGTTGATGCCTTGATCATCTTTTCCCTTCCGGAGTACCCATATGCATTGCACATCATATCTTGCATTCCACGTCATGTCTTGCATCATGTTGCTTGTGCATTGCACCGTGATTGACTGTTGTTCTGTTGCTTGTGTTCTTGCTTTGGGTAGAGCCGGGAGACGAGTTCGTGAACGAGGAACCTGTTGAGTACGCTAACGAGGAGCAAGCTTTCGACAACTCTGAGAACTTTGCAGGCAAGATGACCATTACCCTTGATATCACTTCTATCTTTGCTTGCTAGTTGTTCGTTCTATCGCTATGTCGCGCTACCTACCACTTGTTATATCATGCCTCCCATATTTCCATGTCAAGCCTCTAACCCACCTTCCTAGCAAACCGTTGTTTGGCTAAGATACCGCTTTTGCTCATCCCCTCTTATAGCGTTGCTAGTTGCAGGTGCCTTGCAGGTTGTTCCATGTTGGAACATGGATATGTTGGGATATCACAATATCTCTTATTTAATTAGTGCATCTATATACTTGGTACAGGGTGGAAGGCTTGGCCTTTTGCTCGGTGTTTCGTTCCACTCTTACTTCCTTAGTTTCCATCATACTGGTGTTATGCTCCTTGATTTTCCGTTCCTTACGCGGTTGGGGTTATGGGACCCCCTTGATAGTTTGCTTTGAATAAAAATCATCCAACATGGCCCAACCTTGGTTTTAACATTTTCCTAACAACAACCTAAAATTTTGCCCTAGGGAGTAATTAACCCGAGGATCATCTTTATTCAACCCCCCAGGGTTAGTGCTCCCCTGAATGTTGGTCCGAACCCAGTAGATTGTGGGGCCACCTCGGGGAAACTTGGGGGTTGGTTTTACTCGTAGGATGTCTCATTTGGTGTGCCCTGAGAACGATATATGTGCAGCTCCTATTGGGATTTGTCGGCACAGTCGCGCAGTCTTGCTGTTCTTGTTTTACCATTGTCGAAATGTCTTGTAACCGGGATTCCGAGCCTGATCGGTTGTTCCAGGAGAAGGAATATCCTTCGTTGGGACACCCCTGTAGGGTATAAACTTTCGAGAGCCGTGCCCACGGTTATGTGGCAGATGGGAATTTCTTAATATCCGGTTGTAGAGAACTTGACACTTGACTTAACTAATATGAATCAACCGCGTGTGTAGTCATGATGGTCTCTTTTCGGCGGAGTCCGGGAAGTGAACACGGTTTGGGTTATGTTTGAACGTAAGTAGTTCAGGATCACTTCTTGATCACTTCTACCTTCACGACCATTGCGTAGTTTCTCTTCTTACTCTTGTACTCGTATGTTAGTCACCATATTTTCTTAGCGCTAGCTGCAACTCTACCTCATTACCTTATCCTACCCATAAGCTTAAATAGTCTTGCTCTCGCAGATTTTGACATTGCTGAGTCCTCGTGACTCACATATACTACCAAAATAGTTGCAGGTGCCGATGATGCCAGTGCAGGTGATGCTACCGAACTCAAGTGGGAGTTCGACGAGGACCTTGGTCGTTACTATGTTTCGTTTCCTGATGATCAGTAGTGGAGCCCAATTGGGACGATCGGGGATCTAGCATTTGGGGTTATCTTCTTTTCATTTGGATTTGACCGTAGTCGGTCTATGTGTACTCTGAATGATGTATGAATTATTTGATCATTGTGTGATGTGGCGATTGTAAGCCAACTCTATTTATCCCTTTCTTGTTCATTACATGGGATTGTGTGAAGATGACCCTTCTTGCGACAAAACGAACATGCGGTTATGCCTTTAAGTCGTGCCTCGACACGTGGGAGATATAGCCGCATCTTGGGCGTTACATTCATCACAGAAGTAAATAACATGCCCATCTATATTTTCAATCAGGAGATCCTTAACCATAGCAACACTTGGTTCTACTTTGATTTGTTCAGTTGGTTTAGGTGTTCTAACATAACTTTTATTGACCATAGTTGAAACATTAGCATGTTCCTTTATCCTAACAGGGAAAGGTGGTTTTTCGATATAGGCAGTAGGAACAACTGGATCAACGTTATAGATTATACTTTCATCTTTAGCAACTACTGGATCTTTAATTTTTTCTTTAATAGATGGCAGATATTTGAACACTTCTCCTTAGGGAGATCAACAATTAGCAAAAGATTCACACAAGGAAGCTACTATCTCAGAGTCAAGTCCATATTTAGGGAGATCAACAATCAGCCTCAGTTTGCTACCCTCAACCAGTTCCTTGCAAATCAGCCAAAGTCTTTCAGCAATTGTGCAGAGGCCACGGACGCCGATGATTGGCTCGTGGACATCAGCAAGCATTTTGAATGTAGCAATGTCAGGCCTGAGGACTACGTCAAGTTCGCTTCTTTTCAGCTCAAGGACCAAGCTGCTGATTGGTATCAACAATACAAAGATTCCAGAGGAGGTCGAGTGATTACCTAGGATGACTTACGCCGAGACTTCAAAGCTCAGCACATTCCAACAAGTGTTACCGAGAGAAAGCGTGAGGAGTTCCGCAATCTCAAGCAAGGAAGCATGTCCGTGTATCAATACAACATCCAGTTTTAGAAACTTGCTCGCTTCGCAAGGCAGGATGTTCCTGATGAAAAGAGCATGATCTATCACTTCAGGGGTGGCCTCAGAGAAGATCCGTAGTTAGCTCTCGTTCTTATTGAGCCTACTAAGTTTGATCAATTCTATAACATGGCCCTTAAGCAAGAAGGTGCTCATCTCAAGTGTGAGGCTTCAAAGAAGAGAATCAGGGATGCAGTTCGGTCTTCTTCTTCCTCACAACTGGCAGCTAAACAACAGAAGTTTTGTATTCCTGCTCCTCCTTTTCGTCATCCCTACCAGCATAATAAACAAAGGTGGCCATGGATCTCCCCACCCACCCAACCCAGTGTAACGCCCCATGTGTAACCTGCCATATTTGTATTCCAACTCCTACCATTTCCGGCACTAAGTTATGATATTCTTCGTTGTTGGGTTTTTCTCTTCGTTTTGTTTTTGTCTTTTTCATGCATCTCATATCATGTCATCATGTGCATCGCATTTGCATACGTGTTCGTCTCATGCATCCGAGCTTTTTCCCCGTTGTCCGTTTTGCATTCCGACGCTCCTATGTCCTCCGACGTCCCTTTCTACCTCTTTTCGTGTGCGGGTGTTAAACGTTTTCGGATTGGACCGAGACTTGCCAAGCGGCCTTGGTTTACTACCGGTAGACCGCCTGTCAAGTTTCGTGCCATTTGGACTTCGTTTGATACTCCAACGGTTAACCGAGGGACCATAAAGGCCTCGTGTGTGTTGCAGCCCAACACCTCTCCAGAGTGGCCCAAACCCCACCTACACCCCCTCCATCATCTTGGTCGTTCGATCACGATCGCGTGGCCGCAAACCGTGCTCAATTTGGAGCCTCCTAGCTCCCTCTGCCTATAAAAAGGCATCTCCACCAAAAATCCCGGGTCAAACCACCACTAACCTTAGGTCCCTCTCCCCTCCGCGCGGCCGGACACGTCCGCCTGCCACTGGACAACCTCGCCGCCGCCACTCACCGTGCGCCACATGGCACCGCAGCGCCCACATTGCCACCGGCCCACCCGGGCCCGCGGGAGGCCCTCCCGGCCCGAAGCCACCGCTCGCCTCCTTCGCTGCCCGCGCCCGAGGCGTCGCCCGACCGCGCTCGCCGGCCCCGCCGCCTTCGCTCGCCGGCAGCGCCGCCGCCATCGCCGGCCACCGCCATCGCCAGGTCGCCGCCCCGCCTCCTAGCTCGCCGCCGCCCGGAGACCGGCCGGATCCAGAGCGGAGAGGCCGGATCCGCCTCTCCTTCTCCTCCCCGCCGCCCTTGGGACCTTCTCCGGCCTCCCACCAGCCGCCACAACCTCGCCGGAGCAAGCTTCGACCTCGCTGGAGTCCTCGGTTCACGTACCCGGACGAACCCTAGATCTGAGATGGTTGACTTTTGCCTTAGTCCTAGTAACTTTTAGCATTTTTTCCATCATGTCATAACTTTGCACCCGTGGCTCCGTTTTGGGCGTGTAGCATATCAAATTGTTCGTCTCGACGAGCACTTCATTTCATTCCATTGCACCATGTTCATTTGAGTTCATCTTGATGCCCTAAATGTTGTTGCAAGAGTGCTATGTAATGTTAGTTTCAGATTCTTAATAGAATTTGGACATTTGTCATTTTTGCCATGTTTAATGTGTGCCTCCTATGAACTTGAGCCCTACGTGTGTTCTGAAGTATGCCATGCCATATTTACAGGGGTGTATGCCATGTATTTTTGTGATCTTTGTGGTGACTAGCACAAGCATGCAAAGTAGCTCTCGTGATGTTGTTGATTTCAGGGACTTAGAAATCTTCTAAGTCTTTGCCCTGTTAATATTTTTATGCCATGTATTCTTGTTGCTATAGATTGATCCATTCCTCTTTTGAGCATGTTCAGTAAGGATGTTTTGGAGATATTGTTATGCTCTATACATCCATGTCTTTGTTTGCAATTATGGAACACCCAAGCTTGACTCAATCGAGCTCTACTTTTGCTATAAAATGTTCTAGGCAGATTGTTTACGTGTTAAGCAATTTTTCCAAGGTTGTTATAGTTTATCCGTGCATGCTATGAGGTTGTTCTTGCCATGTTTAGCTTCTATGCCGTGTCTACTTGCTGGGTATATGCTTAGTTTGTCATGCAATTCCTTGTGGTGAGTGCATCGAGCTCATAAACATGCCTACGTGAATCTGTATTGCCATGTTCCAGTTTTTCTGCTAAGTCTGAATCTGTTAACGAAACTTGCTATGTTCACATGGTTGCCATTGTATTTTCTTATCCCTTTTGGCTTATGGTCAGTAAGGGACTTTTGTTGTATGCTTTGAGTAGCTTCATGCCATGCTTTGCTTTGCCATGATATGTTCCTGTAACATGTTGTTATCTTGCTCTAAACATTGCTTCCTGATGTTAAATTCCTGACATGTTAATTTCACTAAGTCTGTAACCTGTTATCTTTTGCACTTTTGCCATGCTTGTTTGAACCTGCTATTGAGTGAATTAGCTGTAGCTCAGTGTTCATCTTTTGTCAAGCATCTTGAGTGGATCACTGCCAAGTGATTTGTTGTCAAGTTAGAGTGTTGTAGCTTGTAGTTCTTGATGCATTTGGATGGCCTCGTGCTGTTAATGCAGATCGGTGCCATATTTGTTTTGCTTGCCATTTGCAAATCGTGCATCCGATTCCGGTGATATTTATATTGATTTCGACCAAAATCAACTCATCTCTCTAGTGGCACTCTTGGTTTTCCATGTTGAGGCCAGGTTCAATCTTTCTTTTCCGAAGCATGCATATGCATCGCATATCACATCCCGCATATCATGTCATGTTTTGCATCATGTTGCTTGCGCATTGCACCGTGGTTGATTGTGTCTCTCGTTGCTTGTGTTCTTGCTTGGGTAGAGCCAGTAGAAGAGTACGTGATCGAGGAACCAGTTGAGTACGCTTACGAGGATCAAACTAACGTCAACTCGGAGAACTTTGCAGGCAAGATGACCATACCCTCGAAATCACTTCTATCTTTGCTTGCTAGATGCTCACTCTATTGCTATGCCTATGCTATGATACCTACCACTTGCTTATCATGCCTCCCATATTGCCATGTCAAACCTCTAACCCACCTTATCCTAGAAAACCGTTGATTGGCTATGTTACCGCTTTGCTCAGCCCCTCTTATAGCGTTGCTAGTTGCAAGTGAAGATTGGAGTTTGTTCCTTGTTGGAACATGTTTATTGTTGGGACATCATTATTATATCTTGTCTATTTTAATGCATCTATATAATTGGTAAAGGGTGGAAGGCTCAGCCTTATGCCTGGTGTTTTGTTCCACTCTTGCCGCCCTAGTTTCCATCATACCGGTGTTATGTTCCTTGATTTTGCGTTCCTTACACGGTTGGGTTATAATGCGAACCCCTTGACAGTTTGCCTTGAATAAAACTCCTCCAGCAAGGCCCAACCTTGGTTTTACCATTTGCCACCTAGCCTTTTTCCCTTGGTTTTCATGGACTCAAGGGTCATCTTTATTTTAAACCCCTCCCGGTCCAGTGCTCCTCTGAGTGTTGGTCTGAAATGGGCAGCCTGCGAGGCCACCTTGGGGCAACTCGAGGGTTGGTTTTACTCGTAGCTTGACCTATCCGGTGTGCCCTGAGAATGAGATACGTGCGACTCCTATCGGGATTTGTCGGCACATCGGGCGGCTTTGCTGGTTTAGTTTTACCATTGTCGAGATGTCTTGTAACAGGGATTCCGAGTCTAATCGGATTGTCTTGGGAGAAGGAATATCCTTCATTGACCGTGAGAGCTTGTGATGGGCTAAGTTGGGACACCCCTACAGGGATTTGAACTTTTGAAAGCCGTGCCCGCGGTTATGGGCAGATGGGAATTTGTTAATATTTGGTTGTAGAAAACCTGAAACTTAACTTAATTAAAATGAATCAACAGAGTGTGTGGCCGTGATGGTCTCCTTTCGGCAGAGTCCGAGAAGAGAACACGGTCTCGTGTTATGCTTGATCGTAGGTTGTTCTAGGATCACTTCTTGATCATAGTTTCTCGACCGTGCCTTGCCTTCTCTTCTCGCTCTCATTTGCGTATGTTAGCCACCTTATATGCTAGTGCTTGCTGCAGCTCCACCTCATACCTTTTACCCTACCTATAAGCTTAAATAGTCTTGATCGCGAGGGTGTGAGATTGCTGAGTCCCCGTGACTCACAGATTCCTTCCAAAACTAGATGCAGTGACCGATGATACCATTCCAGGAGATTCGACTGAGCTCAAGTGGGAGTTCGATGAGGACTCAAGACGATACTACGTTTCTTTTCCAGACGATCAGTAGTGGAGCCTAGTTGAGGCGATCGGGGACATTATGCATTTGGGGTTGTCTTTATTTTGGTTCCGTAGTCGGACCTTGATTGTATCTGGATGAATGTAATGTTATATTTATGCATTGTGTGACTTGGCGATTGTAAGCCAACTATGTATCTCTTTCCTTATTCAGTACATGGGATGTGCAAAGATTACCCCTCTTGCGACATTGCTTACAATGCGGTTATGCCCCCAAGTCGTGCTTCGACACGTGGGAGATATAGCCGCATCATGGGCATTACAACCAGGCTATCAGAACAAGTCTCAGACTCAAGCTCCAAGGTCAAGTGGTCCTCCTTCTTATCGCCGTCCGCTCTCAGAGGTGACTTGCAACAAGTGTCAGCAGAAAGGTCACTATGCAAACAAGTGCTTCAACCAAAGGCGCCTTCCGCCTCCTCCTCCTGTGAGGTCTTCAAGCAATGCAGTGGTAAAGCATAATCCTAAGCATGCTAAGGTGAACATGATGAACGGAGCTCAAGCAGAGGATTCTTCAGATGTGATCATGGGTAACCTTTAAGTTAACTACATTCTTGCTAAAGTCTTATTTGATTCTGGTGCATCACATTCTTTCATGTCATATCCATTTGCTTCGGAGCAAAATTTTGACACAGAGGTTTTGTCCAAAGTTATGCAAGTTGTTTCTCCGGGAAAACTTATGACTTCTAGTGTGGTAGCTCCCGATGTCTCTATCAAGTTGGGCAACTATAAATTCCTGGCTTCTACAATTGTTCTTGGCGACTCTGATATTGATCTAATTCTCGGCATGGATTGGCTTTCTAAGTACAAGGCATTCCTCGATTGTGCTGCCAGGGAGATTATGTTGACACACTCTTCTGAGGATGTGATCATCTATGCCGCTCGTGATGGGACCATTCGATTGTTTTCTCTCAGTGAGAAGGGCGAGCTAGACACTGTCTCTCAGATTCCAGTTGTTTGTGAGTACCAAGATGTCTTTCCAGAAGAGCTTCTGGGAATGCCTCTTCACTGACCAGTTGAGTTCGTTATCGATCTTGAGCCTGGAACTGAACCTGTTTGCAAGCGTCCATACAAGTTTGGACCAAAGGAGTTGAAGGAATTGAATAAACAGCTCGATGAACAGCAGTGTCTCGGTTTGATCAGACTGACTTCATCTCCGTGGGGTTGTGGTGTTCTTTTTGTCCAAAAGAAGGATGGCATGGACCGAATTTGCGTCGATTACCATCTATTGAACAAGAAGACAATCAAGAACAAGTACCCACTTCCCAACATCAATGAGCTATTCGAGCAACTCAAAGGTGCAAAAGTGTTTTCCAAGCTTGACCTCCGTATGGGTTATCATCAGATTCGCATTCGTGAACAAGATATCCCTAAGACAGCATTCAGAACAAGTTTGGGTTCTTTTGAATATACTGTCATGTCTTTCGGTCTTGGCAATGCTCCTCCAACGTTCTCTCGCATGATGAACTTCATCTTCAACCCCTACACAAATGAATTTGTTCTGGTGTATCTCGATGATATCTTGGTGTTCTCCAAGATTAAGAAGGATCATGCCAAGCGTTTGAGATTGGTGCTCGACAAGCTCATAGAGTATCAATTCTATGCGAAGTTTTCCAAATGTGAGTTTTGGCTTGATGAAGTTCTTTACCTTGGTCACATCATCTCTACCAAAGGCATTGCTGTTAATCCGGAGAAGGTTTCTACAATTGTGAATTGGAAACCGCCTCAGAATGCCAAGCAGCTCCACAGTTTCCTTGGGCTTGCAAGCTATTGCTGAAGATTCGTTGAGAATTTCTCAAAGATTGCAAAGCCTCTTTCCAACCTCCTCCAGAAGCATGTCAAGTATTCCGGGACACCTGAGTGTGACGTTGCTTTCAACACTCTAAAAGAGAAGCTAGTCTCAGCTCCTGTCTTAACTCCTCCTGATGAATCCAAGCCATTCGAAGTTTTCTATGATGCCTCATTGCAAGGTCTCAACACTGCGTTAATGCAAGAGAAGAAAGTTCTGGCTTATACTTCTCGTCAGTTCAAGCCCAATGAAAGGAACTACCCCACTCACGATCTTTAGTTGGTGGCAGTTGTCCAAGCATTAATAACATGGAGACATCTCTTGTTGTGAAGGCAAGTGGACATTTTCACCAATCACAAGAACCTCAAGTATATCTTCACTCAACCCAACCTCAACCTGTAACATCCCAAATTTCCAATTTGGAATGTTATACATAAGTCATCCATGCATATCATATTTTATTGCATTTTGTTTTGCGATCCTCGAAATTCTAAGCAACTCAAGGACCCACGGAGAGGGTTGGGGATTTCACTGTTTTCATATTTGAATTTTCTCACATATTGAAAGGTGGATCACTTTGGTTTTATTGTTTTTCCTCTCCAAAAATATTTCATAATTAAAAAACTATATGAGAGGAGATAATATGACTTCTCCAAAATAAATGAAGTATTGGAGGAAAAATATTAAAATCAAATAAATAATTTTTTTGGATTTTATTGCTATTTTATTGAATTAAAAAATATGCATTTTTCAAAATTGCATTTTTAGGCCATGAAAATGTTCACTTTGTTCTAAACATTCTCGTTAAACGGGCAGTGACCGACCCGGTCTCCTGCCGGGCAGGCTTTATAAGCCGCCGCCCGAGGCCGCCCCAGCCCACCAAGCCGCCCCGCCCCGCAACCCTAACCCTAGCGCCGCCTCCGCAGCGCACGCCACCCGTGCCGCCGCTTGCCGGATCCGCCGTTTTTTCGGTTTAGGTAAAAATCGATCGGTTTTTTAGAAACCCTAGATGCGTTTTTTTATTTTATCGGTTCAGTTTTTCTCGGTTTAGTTATTTAGTGGAAGTTCGTCCGTTCGTTCGTTTTTTCCTTTTCGCCGGTTAGGATCAGACAGCGAATGTTCGTTCGTTAGTCTTTTCCTTTTATTTTATTTTCGGTTAGGAACATATCCGCGATTATTTTTATCGCAGATTAGCCCCTGATCTTCAAACCCTTGCCATTTCTTAACCGTTTGTCCAAATCCAATGAAACCAATGCAAAAATCTTCGTATCGAACCCCTCTTTCTGTTTAATCAACTTGAACAAGGTTTTGACAAATTAAAATTTGGTTGCAAGCAGATTTGGTTTTGAAGTTCTTTTGACCGTAGTTTCAGTTCCGTAGCTCCGATTTGATTGATTCTTTTGGCAAGATCGAATTTCTTTAGTTGAGTTTTCAGATTCGATCTTCTTATTTGAGTTGTACCTGTGCATTTTTGCTTGATTGCTTATGTATGCTATTGTTTGTTTGCGATAGAATTCCCGGAGTGCGCAGCGTGCTACTACGAGTCACTAGGTTTTGCGGATCATCAGCAAGGAAAGTAACACTTTGATCATACTCTTTTCTTACCCAGTTTTTATGCATTAGTATCAACCCCCAAACATTGCATGAGTAGGATCTCTTAACATGTGGGTTCTGGGAAGTAGTTGATGAGGTAGAACATATTGCCCTTTTATTATCAAACCCTTGGGAGTTACTTCAACGTAATGCTTATATCGCCATGCTATGCTCGTAGACGTGGATTGGGTTTGAGAGTATCCATGACAGATGTGAGATTGTTAATTAATGGTTAACTTAAGGTGGCTACTTAAACACACATCTGGGTGGATCAGTTTGCGGGCACCTTGAGAATCCAGTGTTGCCCTAGGATATCCCGGAGTACCCGTGTGATCATCCTATGGTTCGCCACCCAGGCTCAAAGGGATCATAAAATTATTCATGCTAGAAACTTCCGTGTGAAGCCACAAGCTATTATGGGCTCTAGCGTAGTGGAGTAAGTTGCATGACCTCTTCCAGTGGTAGGCTCGCAGAGGTAGGGGATGTAGGTTGGTACGGTCTATTCGGGGTTAGAGTTAATGCTTCTGAAAAACTGTGTCTCGGTCATCCGTTTCTCAAACACGAATTAGTGCAAGAAATCCAACGGAGGAGATTGAGTCTTGTGTGGGAAAGTACGCAAACCTCTCCAGAGTGTACAAACTAATCATGGTTAGCTGTGTCCCCGGTTATGGGCATCTTGAGTATCTGGATGTTGGATTTTCATATTGATCTCATCACTCTAATACTTAATTTGTTGGGTTGTTAATTACTTCCTAATTGGGATTGAGTTGGAGGAACCTTCTCAATGTTTAACAACTACCATGATAGTTAAATATAATATATATTCCTTTGTTGTAGGGGAAAATTGGCTTTTCGAAAAAATATTATAACCATAGAGCCTCCACCAGCCATATATGCATGTAGTGATAGCATTTATCTGTTCATTGCTCTACTGTGTTATATTGCCAGCATATTCCATGTGCTGACCCATTTTCGGGCTGCAACGTATCATGTTGCAGACTTTTCAGACGAGGAGTAAGGTGCGCTAGGTCGTTTGTCGTGTACTCAGCTATGCCGTTGGAGTTGATGGACTCACTCTATCTTCCAAGTCTTCTGCTGTTATCCTATTTAGATGGCCTTAAGCCATATTATTGTAATAAGTTCTCTTTTGAGACTTTCAATGTAATAAGTGTGTGATTGCTACTCTATTATAAACCCTTCGAGTTCTTTGTGTGTCAGCATTACCGATCTAGGGATGACACTTATGCACAGATACTTGACCATCTAAGGTCGGGTCGCTACAAGATGGTATCAGAGAACACGCTGAATGTAGGACACGACCACTAAGATGAGCCATAGGTCACTCTTCTCTACTCATTTTTGACTCCTCTCCATTTTCTACTCTATAGGATGGTGGACACAAGGAATAAGTTTACACAGCCGGATGAAGACACACCTTTTGGAAGGCACCTGAAGGAAGTCACTAGGTACCTGAAGATTGGAATACCAAGCTTCACCGGGACCTACACCGCCACTTTACCAGAAGAGGAGCGTTGGATGATTCGAGTTCAAGTTCCCGGAAGGACATTCACGCCAGTAACTGAGCCCATAGAGTTTTCCTTTGATGCACCAACCTGGAGTCTAGGAAAGAGCATGGCAGCCCACATCGTCATAGGACGCATCGGTGAAGTTTATCACAAGGATCTTAAGGATACTATCTACCAGATATGTGGGCGCCGAGATGAGCAATGGGAGATGATCAACACCAGGAAGGACAGGTCCATTGCAGCTTTCATCGAGGAGTTAAACCAACACATTTGTCGCTAGGAGAACCAGATGTGTGCAAGTATGATAGATCTGAGGAAGGTGATGACCAAGAACCTGGAGCTAGAAGAGGAACTAAAGTATACACGTGACGGATATGAGGAAGAAATCGCAATACTGGTGGAGAAGAATGATGACCTGACAAAGAAGCTAGGAGTATTCATGGGAGACCCTGCGCCAGGAGGAGATGACGACCGTGCCAAGGACTACATCATCATCGACGACACCGACTCCGACAGTAGTGATGATGATTATGAAGATGAAGTTGGAGCAGATATCATGGAGTCTTCCACCGATCAAAATTTCTAGATGACCCCCATATGATCAGTAGTATTTCCCCATGTAAATAGTATAGTCTGGGCACCGTAACGGTAGTTAGATCGATTGTATGCCCTTGTTTGAAATTGATTTGGTGTGATATGATTGTGTTTGACTCATGTGCATATGGGTAGTGCTTTCTCATTAGACCTCATTCTATTCTAACTCTCCCCTCTAAACCCATCAGATGCCTCCGAGACGTGACCCCGGATTTGTCTTCCCACCGGAGCTCACTCAATTGATCCAGCAGTAGAATACACTGATGCAGTTGCTAGTTCAGAATCAAGGCAACAACAACATCAATAACAACAACCCACCGCCACCCCCTCCAGTTGACAACCTAGCCCGCTTTCTAAGGTTGCAGCCGTTGGTGTTTTCCAGTAGCACCGAGACGATAGTTGCTGATGATTGGCTATGCAGGATAGGAAGGGAGTTGACCACCGCAGGTTGCACAGATGCAAAGAAGGTGCGATTTGCCACACACCAATTGGATGGACCTGCAGCCTCATGGTGGGAGAATTACACAGCCACTTTTCCTATAGCCAATGTCACATGGGAGCAGTTTCAGCAAGCATTCGGCACTGCTCATGTTTCAATTGGAGCTATGAGCATGAAGAAGTGGGAGTTTCACAACTTACGCCAGGGCAACCGTACTGTGGGGCAGTACGTGGATGAGTTTAGCAAGCTAGCTCGTTATGCCCCAGATGACGTGGCCACCGATGCCGCAAAACAAGAGAAGTTTATGGAAGGGATGAATGATGAGATGAGTATGCAGTTAATGGTGGCAACATTCAACAACTACTAGGAGTTGGTAGATAAGGCTCTTATGATTGAAGGGAAGCAGCAGCAGATTAAGAGCCGCAAAAGGAAGAATGGACAAGGGAGGTACAATTCAGGAGCTCAGCAGAAACCTTGTTTCACCCCGAACTCGGGTGGATATACCCATAACCTGGAGGACATAACCACACTGGAGGAAGTTCTCATAACCACAGTGGCCCCAAGAATGGAAACGGGAATGGAGCAGGCGGTAATCAGAATCGCTCTAACCCAGCCACACCCGCCAAGAGGGATCTAAGTCATGTTACTTGCTTCAAGTGCGGGAAGACTGGACATTACGCCACCGAATGTCCTGAAGCAAATAATGGAAATGGCAATGGAAGCTCTGTGAAGAAGCCCAACCCTTTCAACAAGGGACAAGTGAACCACGTGAACATGGAGGAGGTTGAAAAGCAGCCAGATGCAGTTATTGGTAAGTTTTTGGTTAAGTCATTTACCGGCTCTCGTTCTTTTTGATACTGGTGCATCGTATTCATACATTTTAAGGGGATTTGTGGACAAGTTTAAGTTACCAACCTTAGCCCTTAGGACACCCTTGTTAGTAAGCTCACCAGGAGCAGAATATATGGCCAGCTGATGGTGCGACTGGATACCCTTAAATATTGGCAGCCATATTTTCCCCTCAGATCTAATAATTCTGGAGTCACAAGGATTGGATGCAATACTGGGTATAGATTGGCTATCGAAGTATGGAGGAAACATTGATTGTGCTAGTAGGTCAATTCTGCTCACCACCCCGGAGGGAAAAAGGATTAAGTATGTATCCAGGCATACACCAAAGAGGACTCACGTAAACTCCCTCACATGCGTTGTTCAAGAGGAGGTGCATGTAGTGAAGGATTACCCAGATGTATTTCCAGAGGAACTACCAGGCGTGCCACCGGATCGAGACATTGAGTTTTTGATAGAGCTATTGCCAGGCACCGGACCAATATTGAAGAGACCATATCGGATGCCCGCAAATGATCTAGAGGAGATTAAGAAACAGATTAACGAGTTATTGGAGAAAGGTTGCATTCGATGAAGCTCGTCACCATGGGGAGCCCAGTGCTCTTGGTTGAGAAGAAGGATAAATCTCTGAGAATGGTGGTTGACTATCATGCACTAAATGAAGTGATGATCAAGAACAAGTACCCACTGCCGATGATCAATGATTTGTTTGACCAACTACAAGGAGCTAAAGTATTTTCCAAGATCGATCTATGATAAGGGTACCACCAGCTGAAGATCTGAGAACAGGATATACCTAAGACAGCTTTCACCACAAGGTATGGGCTATACGAGTAAACGGTTATGTCATTTGGATTGACTAACGCCCCTGCCTATTTCATGAGTATGATGAATAAGGTGTTCATGGATTTCTTGGATAAGTTTGTTGTGGTGTTCATTAATGATATCCTGGTATACTCAATGAATGAAGAGGAACACAAGGAGCATTTGCGTTTAGTTCTCGAGAAGCTCAAGGGACATCAGTTATATGCCAAATTCAGCAAATGTGAGTTTTGGTTGAAGGAAGTTGGATTGCTTGGACATGTTATATCAGGAGAAGGTATAGCAGTAGACCCTACAAAGGTTCAGCCAGTCACTGAGTGGTTGGCACCCACTTCAGTTGGAGAGATTCACAGTTTTCTAGGACTCGCGGGATATTATCGGAGATTCATTGATAATTTCTCAAAGATTGCGAAGCCCATGACAGAGTTGTTGAAGAAGGACACCAAGTTCAAATGGATGGAAGAATGTGAGGCCAGTTTTCAGGAGTTGAAGAAACATTTGTCTACAGCCCCAGTGTTGATTCTGCCAGATATACGTAAGGATTTCCAAGTGTATTGCGACGCGTCTCCCTTAGGACTTGGAGGTGTACTTATGCAAGATGGAGCAATTGTTTCATATGCCTCACGTCAGGTTCGACCGCATGAGTTGAATTATGCCACGCATGATTTGGAGTTAGCAGCAGTAGTGCATGCGCTCAATACTTGGAGACATTTTCTTATTGGAAATCATTGTGACGTGTACACGGATCATAAGAGTTTGAAGTACATTTTCACACAGAAGGAGTTGAATCTCAGGCAAAGGAGATGGTTGGAGCTTATAAAGGATTATGATATGAAGTTGCACTATCATCCAGGCAAGGCTAATGTCGTAGCAGACGCTTTGAGCCGGAAGAGTTATGTTAATACTCTCTTAACGAGAGGGTTACCAGAGGAGTTAGTCAAGGATCTCCGGGAACTTCGCTTGGAGATAGTTCCTAGAGGTTTTGTTGCAGCATTGGAGGTTCAGTCAACATTATTGGGGAAGATTCGAAAAGCTCCGAAGGATGACAAAGAAATTGCCGAGATAAAGCAGAAAATGAGCAAGGGAAAGGCCAAAGGTTTTCATGAGGATGAGCACGACACCTAGTGGTTTGAGGACCGTGTTTATGTACCCAATAATGCGGAGATCAGGAAGTTGATACTTCAGGAGGCTCATGACTCGCCATACTCGATACACCCCGGAAACACCAAGATGTATTTGGATTTGAAGGACCGTTTCTGGTGGATGGGTATGAAGAAGGATATTGCCGAGTATGCAGCCGTATGTGATGTATGTCAGAGCGTGAAGGCAGAACATCAGAAGCCGGCAGGATTACTGCAGCCTATGCCGATACCCGATGTAGCGACCAGAACTCAAACAGTCTGATCTCTGTGCTCTGGTGTCATCCCTGGATCAGTAATGCTGACACCACACAGTACTCGGAGGATTTATAGCAGAGTAGCAATCACACACTTATTACATCGAGTGTCTCAGAAGAGAACTTATTACAATAAATATGGCTTAAGGCCATCTAATAACGATAACAGCGGAAGGCTTGGAAGATAAGTGAGTCCATCAAATCCAACGGCATCACTGAGTATAGAACCACGACCTAAAAACTCCTTAATCGTTGTCTGAAAAGTCTGCAACATTAACGTTGCAGCCCGAAAACGGGTCAGCACATGGAATATGCTGGCAATGTAACACATAGAGAGTAATGAAATGAAACAGCTATACTATATGCATATTTGGCTGGTGGAAAGCTCTATGGTTACAGTTTTGCGTAAAGCCAATTTTTCCCTACTTCAAAGGAATAAATTTAATTACTATCATGGTGGTTGTTAATCATTGAGAATGGTTGACAGCATTCTCAATCCCAATTAAGCATCATCATTAAACTTAACCCAACAAAACTTATTTAGAGTAACATGTTGAGATTCACATGATAATCCAAGTACTAGATACTCAACATGTCCATAACCGGGGACACGGCTAACCATGATTAGTTTATTACACTTTGCAGAGGTTTGCACACTTTTC
Source organism: Triticum urartu (assembly GCF_003073215.2). NCBI lineage: Eukaryota > Viridiplantae > Streptophyta > Magnoliopsida > Poales > Poaceae > Triticum > Triticum urartu. The sequence goes on along the minus strand of NC_053024.1, from coordinate 351,354,422 downwards.
CCCACAAGACTCGATCGCCTCCGTTTGGTTTCTCGCACTACATGGTGTTTGAGAAGACGGATGACCGAGACATAGTCTTTCAGAAGCGCTAGCACCTTACGATCGGGTAGACCGTACCACCTACATCCCCTACATCTGCTATTCTACCATTGTAAGAGTTCGCACGACTTAGTCAACTATGCTCGAGCCCATAATAGCTTGTGGCTGCACACGGAAGTTTCATGAATAGTCTCATGATCCCTTTGAGCCTGGGTGGCGGTCCAAAAGAAAAACAGGCAAGTCCTGGAATACCCAGGTGCCTCAATCCACCCAGATGTGTGTTTAAGTTGCCACCTTAGATAAACCATTAATTAACAATCTCACATCTGTCATGGATTTCACTCACCCAATCCACGTCTACTAGCATAGCATGGCATAATAAGCAAACGTAGAAGTAACTCCCAAAGGTTTGATAATAAATACAGGTAATAGGTACTACCTCATCTACTTCCCATCCCACAATTTAATTAGATCCTAATGAAATGTGTGAGGATTGATCTAATGCAATAAAACTGGGTAGTAGAAAAGGTATGATCAAAGTGTTACTTGCCTTGCTGATGATCCGCGAAACCTAACGATTCGAAGTAACAGGCGGCGCACTCCGGGTACTCTATCGCAAACAAACAAACAAGCATACAATAAGTACTCATCTAATGCATAGGTAAAACTCAAATAAGAGATCTAATCAGAAGGTTCAACTTAAGAACTCCGGTTTGCAAAAAGAATCAAATCGAACGAAGCAACGAAAGTCAAACGGCGAAAGAAAACAACTTCGTTCTAGTAATCTGGATCTAGGGCAAATTTTATAGTAGAAATATCTTGTTTAAGTTGGTTATTCGGATAGAGGGTTTCGAGACGAAACTCTAGGCGCTTAAATCGCCTGATTCCGATAAACGAGCGAAAATTTAAACTAGAACGAAAATCGGATCAGGAATCGCGATCAGAAAAATCACGGATTTAATCCGAGAAAAAGAAAAACGACGAACGACGATTTTTTTATCTCTTTTTTTTCGGCACGGAAAACGAGGCGCGACGAACCTCGGCGGCGGGATCCGGCGGCGGACGTCGGCGGCGGTGGCTAGGGCGGCGGCTGGGCTGGGGGCTGGGTAGGGTTTCCCTCGGGGTGGGCTGCCTCGGCTTATAAAGCCCCCCCCCCCGGGTCGGTGCCCAGGTCGGACATGGCCCGTTAAGTCGGTTCGTTTTTTAAAAGTATTCCACTCGGAAAAAAATAAAAAGAAATACTAAACGGACTCCAAAAATTCCGAAATAAATTTTCACGGGCTTCTAAAATCAAGCCGCACAAGGTGAACATTTATTTGGGCCCTAAATGCAATTTTGAAAAACACACTTTTTTCCTAAATTCAAATAAAACACCGAAAAACTCCGAAATAAAATCTTATTTGATTTTATTATTAAATCCTCAATATTTCTTTATTTTGGGAAAGTCATTTTATTCCCTCTCTCATATTTTTGTAATAGAAATAATTGATGATAAAATAAATAAAATCAAATGATCCTATTCTCAAAATTTGAGTAAACTCAAATATGAAAATAACGAAATCCCCAACTCTCTCCGTGGGTCATTGAGTTGCGTAGAATTTCTAGGATCAACCAAAATGCAAAATAAAATATGATATGCATTGTTGATCTAATGTATAACATTCCAAATTGAAAATTTGGGATGTTACAAACCTACCCCCCTAAAGATGAATCTCGCCCTCGAGATTCGGGTTGGCTAGAAAATAGGTGAGGGTTGTCTTTGAGCAAAACTTCCTCTCGCTCCCAGGTGGCTTCATCCTCCGTATGGTGGCTCCAATGAACTTTGCAAAACTTGATAACCTTGCTGCGAGTAAGTCGGTTGGCAAACTCGAGATGCCTGACTGGTTTCTCCTCGTAGGTCAAATCGTTATCCAACTGAATAGTTTCCAAAGGTACTGTGTCTCTCAACGGTATGTAAGCCATCTCCGCGTGACACTTCTTCAATTGGGAAACATGGAACACATCATGAACTCCTGACAATCCTTCAGGCAATTCCAACTTGTAGGCCACTTCTCCCATACGCTCCAAAACTCGATAGGGTCCTACAAATCGTGGCGCTAACTTCCCTTTTACTCCAAAATGCTTTGTTCCTCGAAGTGGAGATACTCGAAGATAAGCTCTATCCCCAACTTCGTAAACTGTCTCCTTGCGTTTAGAATCCGCATAACTCTTCTGTCTGGACTGGGCTACCTTGAGCCTATCGCGAATCAACTTCACCTTCTGTTCAGACTCTTTAATCAAGTCAGGTCCAAACAAATGGCGGTCTCCAACTTCGTCCCATGACAACAGTGTCCTGCACCTCCTTCCGTACAAAGCTTCGAAAGGGGCCATCTTTAAACTGGTTTGATAACTGTTGTTGTAAGATAACTCTGCATATGGCAAATTATCATCCCAACTAGATCCATAACCTAGCGCACAAGCTCTCAGCATATCCTCCAAAATCTGATTGACTCTCTCGGTCTGTCCATCTGTCTGTGGATGAAAAGCTGTACTGAATTCTAGCCTGGTACCCAAAGTTTCGTGCAACTGCTTCCAGAACTTTGAGGTAAACTGGATTCCTCTATCTGATACGATATCCTCGGAACTCCATGCAAACATACGATCCTGGTCATGTATATCTTTGCCAACTTAGTACTAGTGTAAGTGGTCTTTACTAGGATGAAATGAGCTACCTTCGTCAATCGATCAACTACAACCCAAATCGAGTCATAGCCTGAACGAGTCCTGGGTAATCCCGTGATAAAATCCATGCCTAGATTATCCCACTTCCATTCGGGTATCGGCAATGGTTGTAACAATCCTGCTGGCTTCTGATGCTCTGCCTTTACTCTCTGACATACATCACAAACTGCTACATACTCCGCAATATCCTTCTTCATTCCGGTCCACCAGAAAATATCCTTCAAATCCAAATACATCTTGGTATTTCCTGGGTGAATTGAATACAGTGAGTCGTGTGCCTCTTGCAAAATCAACTTCCTGGTCTCCGGGTCCTTGGGCACATAAACACGGTCTTCAAACCATAGGGTGTTGTGCTCATCCTCACGAAATCCTTTAGCTTTTCCTTAGCTTAGTTTCTCCTTTATAGCGGCAATCTCTTTGTCAGCTTTCTGAGCTTCTCTGATTCTATCCATCAAAGTTGACTGAATCTCCAATGCTGCTACATAGCCTCTCGGAACTATTTCCAAACATAGTTCACGAAGATTTTCGGCTAACTCCCTTGGTATTTCTCCCGTCATTAACGTATTGACATGGCTCTTGCGGCTTAATGTGTCTGCTACTACATTAGCCTTTCCAGGATGATAATGCAATTTCATATCATAATCCTTGGTAAGCTCCAACCATCTTCTTTGTCTAAGATTTAACTCCTTCTGTGTGAAAATGTACTTCAAACTCTTATGATCCGTGTACACCTCACAATGATTTCCAATGAGGAAATGTCTCCATGTTTTCAATGCATGTACTATGGCTGCTAACTCCAAATCATGTGTAGCATAATTCAACTCATGAGGTTTCAGTTGTCTTGAGGCATATGAAACAACTCTCCCTTCCTGCATAAGCACTGCCCCAAGTCCTCGACGTGAAGCGTCGCAATACACCTCATAGTCCTTGGTTTGGTTTGGCAAAATCAACACTGGTGAAGTAACCAAATGTTTCTTCAACTCCTGGAAACTAGCCTCACACTCCTCTGTCCATATGAACTTGGTATCCTTCTTCAACAACTCAGTCATAGGCTTCGCAATCTTTGAGAAATTCTCAATAAATCTCCGGTAGTATCCTGCGAGTCCAAGAAAACTCCGGATCTCTCCAACTATTGTTGGGGCTTCCCACTTGGTCACGGTATCAACTTTAGCGGGATCTACTACTATACCTTCTCCATATATAACATGTCCGAGGAATCCTACTTCCTTCAACCAAAACTCACATTTGCTTAACTTGGCATATAATTGATGTTCTCTGAGCTTTCCAAGTACCAAACGCAAATGCTCCTTATGCTCCTCTTCATTCTTCGAATAAACCAGGATATCATCAATGAACACTATGACGAACTTATCCAAAAACTCCATAAATACTTTGTTCATCATGTTCATAAAATAGGCAGGCATGTTAGTCAGACCAAATGACATAACGGTATACTCATACAGCCCATACCTGGTGGTAAAAGCTGTCTTCGGAATATCCTGTTCTCGAATCTTCAACTGGTGGTATCCTAATCGTAGATCGATCTTGGAAAATACCTTAGCTCCTTGCAATCGATCAAACAGATCATTGATCATTGGTAGTGGGTACTTGTTTTTGATTGTCACTTCATTCAATCCTCGATACTCAACAACCATCCTTAACGATCCATCCTTCTTCTCCACCAGAAGTACTGGCGATCCCTAAGGCGAAGAACTTGGGCGAATATATCCTTTATCCAGTAACTCCTTAATCTGCTTCTTAATTTCCACCAAATCCTTTGCTGGCATCCTATATGGTCTCTTTGATATTGGCCCTGTGCCTAGCAATAGCTCAATCAAAAACTCAATATCTCTATCCGGTGGCATGCCTGGCCACTCCTCTGGAAAAACATCAGGAAAATCCCTTACCACTGGTACTTCCTCCTGCACAACTCCTGTTAGGCAATTTACTTAAGTCCTCTTTGGCACATGCCGGGATACATACTTGATCCTTCTCCCTTCTGGTGTGGTAAGCAAAATTGACTTGCTAGCACACTCAATATTCCCTTCATACTTTGATAACCAATCCATGCCTAATATCACATCCAATCCTTGAGATTCCAATACTATTAGGTCTGAGGGAAAAACATAGTTACCAATCCTTAATGGTAACCGATCACACCATAGACTAGCCATATACTCTGCTCCGGGCGAGGTTACTAACATGGGTGACCTAAGGGCTTGGGTAGGTAGGTTATACTTATCCACAAATCCCCTTGAGATGTATGAATGCGATGCGCCAGTATCAAAAAGAACGAGTGCAATAAATGACTTAACCAAAAACTTACCTATTACTGCATCGGGCTGAGCTTCAACCTCCTCCACGCTAACGTGGTTCACTTGTCCCCTGTTAAAAAGGTTCGGCTTCTTCCCGGAACTTCCATTGCTATTTCCATTTTGTAATTCAGGACATTCATTGCCATAATGTCCGGTCTTCGAACACTTAAAGCAAGTGACTTGGCTTAAGTCCTTCTTGGCTGGGGTTGATGGGTTGGTGCGGTTCTGGCCGTTGCTTCCTCCATTGCCATTTCCATTCTTGGTGCCATTGTGATTGTGCGAGCTACCTCCTCCATGGGTATGCTGAAAATGTCCTCCCGGTCTAGGGGTAAAACGTGGCTTCTGCTGAGCTCCTGAATTGTACTTTCCTTGTCCATATTTCCTCTTGCGATTCTCAATTTGCTGCTGCTTCCCTTCAATCATAAGAGCACGATCTACCAACTCCTGGTAGTTGTTGAAAGTTGCTACCATCAACTGCATGCTCAGCTCATCATCCAGTGCCACTAGAAACTTCACCTGCTTAGCTGCATCCGTAGCAACGTCATCTGGGGCATAACGTGCTAGCTTACTAAATTCCTCCACATACTGGCCAACTGTCCGTCCTCCTTGGCGCAAGTTGCGAAACTCACACTTCTTCATGGCAATAGCTCCTGCTGAAACATGGGCAGTATAAAAGCCTGCTGAAACTGGTCCCATGTGACAGTGTCGACAGGGAAAGTGGCTGTGAAATTCTCCCACCATGATGCTGCGGGTCCTTCTAGCTGATGTGCGGAAAACTTCACCTTCTCCGCATCTGTGCATCCTGCTGTGGTCAACTCCCTAGCTGTCTTGCGGAGCCAATCATCCGCTACTATCGACTCGGTGCTACTAGAAAACACCGGCAGATTCAGCCTAATAAAACGGGCTAAGTGGTCAACAGATGGTGGTGGTGGTGGGTTGTTGTTGTTGTTCCCCTGATTCTGATTCTGGACTAGCAACTGCATCAACGTGTTCTGCTGCTAGATCAACTGGGTGAGATCCAGTGGAAAGGCAAATATGGGGTCACGTCTCGGAGGCATCTGAGGGTTTAGAAAAGATGAGATGTAAGAATACAGGGGGTCTAAAGAGAAAACACTACCCATATGCACATGAGGCAAAACAAACAATTCACTTCAATCAATCAAACAAGGGCATACAATCGATCTATCTATCGCAAAAGTGCTCGGACTACTATATTTACATGGTGGACTACTACTACTATTAAGGTGGTCTACTAGAAATATTCTTCGGTTGCAGACTCCATAATATCTGCTCCAGCTTCATCAACATAGTCATCATCGCTACTATCTGGTTCCAAGTCGGTGCCGTCAATGATGATGTAGTCTTCAGGGCTAATCTCCTTGGGTTCTTCGTCTTCCTCTACTGGCGTAGGGCCTCCCATAAATATTCCAATCTTCTTGATCAGATCGTCATTCTTCTCCACCAATACTTCAATTTCTTCTTCATAATCTTCATGTGTAGCCTTGAGTTCTTCCTCCAGTTCCTTGACTCTAGTCTTAGCCTTCTTCAGATCTATCATGTCGGCGCACATCTGGTTCTCCTGTCATCGAATGTGCTGGTTTAACTCCTGGATAAAATCTGCGATTGACCTATCCTTCCTGGTGCTGATTATCTCCCAGTGCTCATCTCGGCGCCCACAAATCTGGTAGATAGTATCCTTGAGATCCTTGCGGTAGAATTCTCCAATGCGTCCCATGGCGATGTGAGCTGCCATGCTCTTTCCTAGACTCCAAGTTGGTGCATCAAAAGAAAACTCTATGGGCTTAGTGACTGGCATGAACGTCCTTCCTGGAACTTGAACTTGAATCATCCAGCACTCTTCTTCAGGTAAAGTGGCGTTGTAGGTTCCCGTGAAGCTTGGTACTCCTATGTTTAGGTATCTAGTGACTTCCTTCAAGTGTTGTCCAAAGGGTGTATCTTCATCCGGTTGTGTGAACTTGTTCCTTGCATCCGCCATCCTAAAGAGTACAAAAGATGAGAGGTCAGAAGAGAAGAGAGTGAATAGTGATCTAGGTCTTGTGCTTAGTGGTCGTGTCCTATAGTCAGCGTGTGCTCTGATACCATCTCTATAGCGACCAGACCTCAAATAGTCTGATCTCTGTGCTCCGGTGTCATCCCTGGATCAGTAATGCTGACACCACACAGTACTCGGAGGATTTATAGCAGATTAGCAATCACACACTTATTACATCGAGTGTCTCAGAAGAGAACTTATTACAATAAATATGGCTTAAGGCCATCTAATAACGATAACAGCGGAAGGCTTGGAAGATAAGTGAGTCCATCAACTCCAACGGCATCACTGAGTATAGAACCACGACCTAAAAACTCCTTAATCATCGTCTGAAAAGTCTGCAACATTAACGTTGCAGCCCGAAAACGGGTCAGCACATGGAATATGCTGGCAATGTAACACATAGAGAGTAATGGAATGAAACAACTATACTATATGCATATTTAGCTGGTCGAAAGCTCTATGGTTACAGTTTTGCGTAAAGCCAATTTTTCCCTACTTCAAAGGAATAAATTTAATTACTATCATGGTGGTTGTTAATCATTGAGAATGGTTGACAGCATTCTCAATCCCAATTAAGCTTCATCATTAAACTTAACCCAACAAAACTTATTTAGAGTAACATGTTGAGATTCACATGATAATCCAAGTACTAGATACTCAAGATGTCCATAACCGGGGACACGGCTAACCATGATTAGTTTATTACACTTTGCAGAGGTTTGCGCACTTTTCCCCACAAGACTCGATCGCCTCCATTTGGTTTCTCGCACTACAGGGTGTTTGAGAAGACGGATGACCGAGACATAGTCTTTCAGAAGCGCTAGCACCTCTTACGACGGGTAGACCGTACCACCTACATCCCCTACATCTGCTAGTCTACCACTGTAAGAGTTCGCACGACTTAGTCAACTATGCTAGAGCCCATAATAGCTTGTGGCTGCACACGGAAGTTTCTAGTATGAATAGTCATGATCCCTTTGAGCCTGGGTGGCGGTCCAAAAGAAAACAGGCAAGTCCTGGAATACCCAGGTGCCTCAATCCACCCCCTAGATGTGTGTTTAAGTTGCCACCTTAGATAAACCATTAATTAGCAATCTCACATCTGTCATGGATTTCACTCACCCAATCCACGTCTACTAGCATAGCATGGCATAATAAGCAAACATAGAAGTAACTCCCAAAGGTTTGATATTAAACAGGTAATAGGTACTACCTCATGTACTTCCCATCCCACAATTTAATTAGATCCTAATCATGCAATGTGTGAGGATTGATCTAATGCAATAAAACTGGGTAGTAGAAAAGGTATGATCAAAGTGTTACTTGCCTTGCTGATGATCCGCGAAACCTAACGATTCGAAGTAACAGGCGGCGCACTCCGGGTACTCTATCACAAACAAACAAATAAGCATACAATAAGTACTCATCTAATGCACAGGTAAAACTCAAATAGGAGATCTAACCAGAAGGTTCAACTTAAGAACTCCGGTTTGCAAAAAGAATCAAATCGAACGAAGCAACGAAAGTCAAACGGTGAAAGAAAACAACTTCGTTCTAGTAATCTGGATCTAGGGAAAATTTTATAGTAGCAAAATATTGTTTAAGTTAGTTATTCGGATAGAGGGTTTCGAGACGAAACTCTAGGCTCTTGAATCGCCTGATTCTGATAAACGAGCGAAAAGTTAAACTAGAATGAAAATCGGATCAGGAATCGCAATCAGAAAAATCACGGATTTAATCCGAGAAAAAGAAAAATGACGAACACCGATTTTTTATTTTTTCTCTCTTTTTCGGCACGGAAAACGAGGCGCGACGAACCTCGTACGGCGGGATCCGGCGGCGGCGGCTGGGCTAGGGACTGGCTAGGGTTTCCCTCGGGGTGGGCTGCCTCGGCTTATAAAGGCCCCCCCCGGGTCGGTGTCCAGGTCGGACACGGCCCGTTAAGTCAGTTCGTTTTTCTGAAATTATTCTGCTCGGGAAAAAAATTAAAAAGAAATACTAAACGGACTCCAAAAATTCCGAAATAAATTTTCACGGGCTTCTAAAATCAAGTCGCACAAGGTGAACATTTATTTGGGCCCTAAATGCAATTTTGAAAAACACACTTTTTTCCTAAATTCAAATAAAACACAGAAAAACTCCGAAATAAAATCTTATTTGATTTTATTATTAAATCCTCAATATTTCTTTATTGTGGGAAAGTCATTTTATTCCCTCTCTCATATTTTTGTAATAGAAATAATTGATGATAAAATAAATAAAATCAAATGATCCTATTCTCAAAATTTGAGAAAACTCAAATATGAAAATAACGAAATCCCCAACTCTCTCTGTGGGTCATTGAGTTGCGTAGAATTTCTAGGATCAACCAAAATGCAAAATAAGATATGATATGCATTGATGATCTAATGTATAACATTCCAAATTGAAAATTTGGGATGTTACACCTGAATGGAAGTAGGATAAGCTTGGCATGGATTTTATCACCGGATTACCCAGGACCCGATCGGGATATGACTCTATCTCGGTGGTAGTTGATCGCTTGACCAAAGTGGCTTACTTTATCCCAGTGAAAACCACCTATACCAGTGCGAAGTTGGCTAAGATGTATATGACCAGGATCGTATGCCTGCATGGAGTTCCGAGGACTATCGTATCAGATAGAGGAAGAAAGTTTACTCCAAAGTTTTGGCACCAGCTGCACCAGACTTTGGGAACCAGGCTAGAGTTTAGTACTTCCTTTCATTCGCAGACAAATGGACATACCGAGAGAGTTAATCAAATTCTGGAGGACATGCTGAGAGCTTGTGTGCTTGATTATGGATCTAGTTGGGATGACAATTTGCCTTACGCGGAGTTCTCATACAACAATAGCTACCAGGCCAGTTTAAAGATGGCACCTTTTGAAGCTTTATATGGACGGAGGTGCAGGACACCGTTGATGTGGGATGAAGTTGGAGACCGTCAGTTGTTTGGACTAGATTTAATTAAAGAGTCAGAAGAGAAGGTTAAGCTGATTCGAGACAGACTGAAGGTAGCTCAGTCCAGGAAGAAAAGTTATGCAGACTCAAAACGCAAGGAGGTAGTCTATGAAATCGAAGATAGAGCATATCTTCGTGTGTCACCTCTATGAGAAGTTAAATGTTTTGGAGTTAAGGAAAAGTTAGCCCCAAGATTTTTAGGACCATACCAAGTTTTGGAACGTATGGGAGAAGTAGCCTACAAGTTGGAATTACCCGAAGGACTGTCAGGAGTTCATGATGTGTTTCACGTTTCCCAGTTGAAGAAGTGCCATGCAGAGATGGCCGATATTCCTCTGAGAGATACAGTGCCCCTAGAAGCAATTTAGTTGGATAGTGATCTGACCTATGAGGAGAAACCTGTCAAGATTCTCGAGTTTGCCAGCCGAATCACACGCAGTAAGGTTATCAAGTTTTGCAAAGTTTAGTGGAGCCACCATACCGAGGATGAAGCCACCTGGGAACGAGAGGATGATCTACGGAAAGACCACCCACACCTATTTTCTAGCCAACCCAAATCTCGAGGGCGAGATTCACCTTAAGGGGGGTAGGTTTATAGCATCCAAAATTTCCAATTTGGAATGTTATACATAAGTCATCCATCCATATCATATTTTATTGCATTTTCTTTTGCGATCCTCGAAATTTTAAGCAACTCAAGGACCCCCCAGAGAAAGTTGGGGATTTCACTGTTTTCATATTTGAATTTTCTCAAATATTGAAAGGTGGATCACTTTGGTTTCATTGTTTTTCCTCTCAAAAAATATTTCATAATTAAAAAACTATATGAGAGGAGATAATATGACTTCTCCAAAATAAATGAAGTATTGGAGTAAAAATATTAAAATCAAATAAATAATTTTTATTTGGATTTTATTGCCATTTTATTGAATTAGAAAAATATGCATTTTTAAAAATTACATTTTTAGGCCAAGAAAATATTCACTTTGTTCTAAATATTCTATTTAGATGGTGAATTTTTTTGGCATTTTAAGATTTTTATTTTTTAGGATTTTTTCCCGGCGAAATCTGTTTTTTTTAAAGTCTCCTGCCGGGCAGGCTTTATAAGCTGCCGCCCAAGGCCGCCCCATCCCACCAAGCCGCCCCGCCCCGCAAACCCTAACCCTAGCGCCGCCGCCGCCATTCACCGGATCCGCCGTTGGTATTTTTCGGTTTAGGTAAAAATCGATCGTTTTTTAGAAACCCTAGATGCGTTTTTTTATTTTATCGGTTCGGTTTATCTCGGTTTAGTTATTTAGAGGATGTTCATCCATTTGTTCGTTTTTACGAACAGTTTTCGCCGGTTAGGATCAGACAGCGAACGTTCATTCGTTAGTCTTCTCCTTTTATTTTATTTTCAGCCAGGGACCTATCCGCGATTATTTTTATCACATATTAGCCCCTAATCTTCAAACCCTCGCCATTTCTTAACCGTTTGTCCAAATCCAGTGAAACCAACGCCAAAATCTTCGTATCGAACCCCTCTTTCTGTTTAATCAACTTGAATAAGGTTTTGGAAAATTAAAATTTGGTTGCAAGCAGATTTGGTTTTGAAGTTCTTTTCACCGTAGTTTCAGTTCCGTAGCTCCAATTTGATCTTCTTATTTGAGTTGTAACCGTGCATCTTTGCTTGATTGCTTATGTATGCTATTGTTTATTTGTGATAGAATTCCCGAAGTGCGCAGCGTGCTACTACGAGTCACTAGGTTTTGCAGATCATCAGCAAGGCAAGTAATACTTTGATCATACTCTTTTCTTACCCAGTTTTATGCTTTAGTTTCAACCCCCAAACATTGCATGAGTAGGATCTCTTAACATGTGGGTTCTGGGAAGTAGTTGATGAGGTAGAACCTATTGCCCTTTTATTATCAAACCCTTGGGAGTTACTTCAACATAATGCTTATATCGCCATGCTATGCTCGTAGACGTGGATTGGGTTTGAGAGTATCCATGACAGATGTGAGGTTGTTAATTAATGGTTAACTTAAGGTGGCTACTTAAACACACATCTGGGTGCATTGGTTGCGGGTACCTGGAGAATCCAGTGTTGTCCTAGGATATCCCGGAGTACCTGTGTGATCATCCTATGGTTCGCCACCCAGGCTTAAAGGGATCATCAGATTATTCATGCTAGAAACTTCCATGTGCAGCCACAAGCCATTATGGGCTCTGGCATAGTTGACTAAGTCGTGCGAACTCTTACAGTGGTAGGCTAGCAGATGTAGGGGATGTCGGTTGGTACGGTCTACCCGAGGTTAGAGTTAATGCTCCTGAAAAACTGTGTCTCGGTCATCCATTTCTCAAACACCAAGTAGTGCGAGAAATCCAACGGGGGAGATCGAGTCTTGTGGGGAAAAGTGCACAAACCTCTATAGAGTGTACAAACTAATCATGGTTAGCCGTGTCCCCGATTATGTACATCTTGAGTATCTGGATCTTGGATTTTCATATTGATCTCATCACTCTAATACTTAATTTGTTGGGTTGTTAATTACTTTCTAATTGGGATTGAGTTGGAGGAACCTTCTCAATGTTTAAGAACTACCATGATAGTTAAATATAATATATTCCTTTGCTGTAGGGGAAAATTTGCTTTTCACAAAAACAGTATAACCATAGATCCTCCACTAGCCATATATGCATGTAGTGATAGCATTTATCTATTCATTGCTCTACTATGTTATATTGCCAACATATTCCATGTGCTGACCCGTTTTCGGGTTGCAACATATCATGTTGCAGACTTTTCAGATGAGGAGTAAGGTGCGCTAGGTCGTTTGTCATGCACTCAGCTATGCCGTTGGAGTTGATGGACTCACTCTATCTTCCAAGTCTTTAGTTGTTATCTTATTTAGATGGCCTTAAGCCATATTATTGTAATAAGTTCTCTTTTGAGACTTTCGATGTAATAAGTGTGTGATTGCTACTCTGTTATAAACCCTTCGAGTACTGTGTGTGTGTCAGCATTAACGATCCAAGGATGACACTTATGCACAGAGACTTGACCATCTGAGGTCGGGTCGCTACACAACCTCAGGCAAACTCATTGGGTCGAAATGATTCAAGTGTACAATCCAAGTATTGAATATACTCCAGGCAAGGCCAATGTGATTGCAGATGCTTTTTTCAGAAAGGCTTATTGCAATAGCTTAATTCTCAAGCCATTCCAACCGGATCTTTGTGAAGCTTTGCGCAAGCTCAACCTCCAAGTTGTTCCTCAAGGTTTTCTTGCCAACCTTCAAGTCACTCCAACTTTAGAAGATCAAATTCATGAGGCACAAGTCCTTGACACCATGGTGAAGAAGGTGAAACACGCTATCGCCAAGGGCATATCCAAATACAAGTGCTATCGCATTGATGACAAGGACACTTTATTCTTCGAGGACCGGATTGTGGTTCCTAAAGCTGATCTAAGGAAGGTCATAATGAACGAAGCGCACCATTCTTTTCTTTCCATTCATCCAGGTAGTTCGAAGATGTACCATGACCTCAAGCAGTCGTATTGGTGGACTTGAATGAAGCGAGATATTGCTCAATTCGTGAATGAATGTGATGTCTGTCGAAGGGTGAAAGCAGAACACCAATGACCAGCTGGTCTCCTACAACCTCTTGCTATTTCAGAATGGAAGTTTGATCATATCGAAATGGACTTTGTCACTGGATTTCCTAAGTCCAAGCGTGGGAATGAAGCTATCTTTGTTGTCGTCGACAAGCTTACAAAAGTGGCTCATTTCCTTCCAATCAAAGAATCTATCACAACAGCTCCGTTTGCAGAGCTATACACTTCTAGAATTGTCTCCTTGCATAGTATTACGCAATTGATCTCTTCAGACCATGCAAGCATTTTCACTTCTAAGTTCTGGGACTCCTTCCATGTGACGCCCCGAGACCGATATGCCAGGTGTCTTCCAGTTATTCGTTGTTGTTGTCTTGTCATTCGCTTGTGTGTTGCATCTTGTCATGTCATCATGTGCATTGCATCATCACGTTTTCAAAACTTGCATCCATCCCGGTCTCCTCGTTCTTTCCATTGTTTGTTCTGAGCCCGACCACACTTGCACGCGCCCGCGGCATGTCCGAAATAGTATTTTATAAGTGGCCAGAAAATGTTCTCGGATTGGGTTGAAAGTTGGCGTGTGGTCTTATTATAGTGTAGATATACCGCCTGTCAAGTTTCATCGCATTCGGAGTTCATTTGATAGCCCAACCGTTAAACTATAGCGACATTATAGCTGGTCTAACGTCGGACGTTTTCGGTCTCCGGAAACAGTCGCCGGGCCTCTCTCTCTTCTCTTCTCTCAGCTCGAGCCCTTCTGCATAGCCCACAAGTTCCAACCGACCCCTCGCGTGCGTGTCTGAAACTTCCCCGGACCCGACCCGGACAGTTGTCACTCTTGGGTCTGGATCATCCCCAAACATCTACAAAATGTCTCCGTTTCTTATTTAGATTTTCCTAGCCTATCTATTCTCAACCGTCGGATTTGCATCGGATGATCCAACTCCCTTCTTTTCCATATATATAGTCTATCCCTAGTCCATTTTGGACAACCCTAATTTCTAGGGATCCTAACCTAGCGCCGCCGCCCACTTTCTCCTCAATTTCAGCGCCAGGCCAATCACCTCACTCCGTCCATCTCCCTCGATTTGCGCCGCCGCCCAACCACTGCAAAAGTCGAAGCCTCCATCTTCCCCGATCCAAAAAGTCTCCACCTCCTCCCTTCGATTCGTCGTCGTACAGATCGAGCAGGAGGCTCGATCCCCAGCCACCTCTCTGCCCGAACCCCTCCTCTGCTCCTAGACGCCTGCACCCCGCTAATCCCCGCACCGCCCCATCGCTCGCCGGAGACCAGGGTCGCCGGAGGCCGCGACGACCTCTCCATCCAGCAGGTTCACCGCGTTGGACTCCGCCGACTCGCCGGACTCCACGTGCAGGCCTGCCTCGATGCCCCCTCTCCTTCCCTTTCGTCTCGCCCTCGCCCGTTCACCATCTCCCTCTCTCCTGTAGGAACCCAGGAGCTCGAAGCCATGACCGCCGCCGCCTTGGATCCTTCTCATCTGTTGCCGGAGCTCTGTCCACCGCTGCATCGCCCGGATTCGGTCGCGCGGGACCGGATCCATCTATTCCCGCTTCGTCTCTGGCCCCAATTGCCTCCCAGCGCCCTCCCTCGTCGCTGGATTTCACCGGCGTCGTCAGCTTCAGTTCCTTGCTCTAGATCGAGCGGACGAGAAGACCGCGCGTTGACCCCGCGCTCTAGGCCCGCCTCCAGCGTCATCGTGGGCCGCGTGAGCAAGGCCTAGCCCAGCCGCTGATAGATCCTAACCGCACCACCGAATGGGCCAAGCCCTTGGGTGAGCAGGCCCTCCCTCTAGCCTCCTGTGCATCTAGCCCAGCAGTTTTGGCCCATGTCATGTTTGTTTCCTCTAGACGATTTTGTCTATTACCCAGAGTTTTGCCAGTTTTACAGTATAGCCCCTAAACATCATGCATTTTATAACTCTCCAACCGTGCATCGGATTAAAACAAACTTAATATGAAACTTGCTTAGAATTTCATCTAGTTTAATAATATGCAACTTTCATCTATGTTTAAAATGTTTAAAATGCTATTTGTATAAATTTGCTTAAATAACTTGCTAAAATGGTTTAATTCATAACTAAATAACCGTAGCTCGGTTTTAAATAATCTTTATATGTAAATGGGGTAGAAAAATGCCTAGTTTAACATGGTGGCATCACTTTGCATGTTTAACAACTCTAAAATTGTGTTTAGAGAAGAACAATACCAAACCTAATATATGCATATGGGGATTTACCGGAATTGTTGTTTGTTGCTTCCGGCCTCATTTAAACTTGACTAGATAGGTAGTTTTACTTTGCTTCACCCTCTTGCCATGTTTAACAACATTTAATACTGTTGGGTACATAAACAAGATCGAACTAAATAAGTCACGTGGTGTTTCATCAATATGCAACGGAGTTGCATATTGAGCTCCACTTAATTTCTAGGGTTGTTTGTGCACTTTGCCATGCCATGCCTCATTAAACCGGACATGCACCATACTTGTTTGCGCATCGTGCCATGCTTATGTGATGTTTTTTTACTATGTTGTTTGCTTTCTTTTCGGTATACTTCTTCTCGGTAATCCGGTTACGTTGCGTTTGTGAGGATCCGTTGGCTACGTCCATTTATCTTCTTCATGGACTCGTTCTTCTTCCTTGCAGGATTTTAGGCAAGATGACCATACCCTCGAAATCATTTCTACCTTTGCTTGCTAGTTGCTCGCTCTTTTGCTATGCCTATGCCCCGATACCTACCACTTGCTTACCATGCCTCCCATTTTTCTAAACCAAGCCTCTAACCCACCTTGTCCTAGCAAATCGTTGTTTGGCTATGTTACCGCTTTGCTCAGCCCCTCTTATAGCGTTGTTTGCTGGTGAAGATTGGAGTTGTTTCATGTTTTGGAACATGATTATTGTTGGGATATCACAATATCTCTTATTTATATTAACACATCTATATACTTGGTAAAGGGTGGAAGGCTCGGCCTTATGCCTGGTGTTTTGTTCCACTCTTGCCATCTATATACATCTTAGTGTTATGTTCCCGGATTTTGCGTTCCTTACACGGTTAGGTTATAATGGGAACCCCTTGACAGTTCGCCTTGAATAAAACTCCTCCAGCAAGGCCCAACCTTGGTTTTACCATTCGCCACCTAGCCTCTTTTTCCCTTGGGTTAGGCCAGCCCAAGGGTCATCTTTATTTTATACCCCCAGGCCAGTGCTTGTCTAAGTGTTGGTCCAACCCAGAGCACCATGCGGGGCCGTCCCTTGGCAACTTGGGTTACGTTGGCTCCCTTAGGCTTAGCTTATCCGGTGTGCCCTGAGAACGAGATATGTGCAGCTCCTATCGGGATTTGTCGGCACAGTGGGTGGTCTTGCTGGACTTGTTTTACCATTGTCGAGGATGTCTTGTAACCGGGATTCCGAGTCTGATCGGGTTGTCTTGGGAGAAGGAATATCCTTCGTTGACCGTGAGAGCTTGTGATGGGCTAAGTTGGGACACCCCTGCAGGGATTTGAACTTTCGAAAGTCATGCCTGCAGTTATGGGCAGATGGGAATTTGTTAATGTCTAGTTGTAGAAAACTTGAAGTTGAACTTAATTAAAATGCACCAACCGCGTGTGTAACCGTGATGGTCTCTTCTCGGCGGAGTCCGGGAAGTGAACACGGTGTTGGAGTTATGCTTGACGTAGGTTGTTCTAGGATCACTTCTTGATCATAGTTTCTCGACCATGCTTTTGCCTTCTCGTCTCGCTCTCATTTTGTGTATGTTAGCCACCATATATGCTAGTCGCTTGCTGCAGCTCCACCTCATACCTTTTACCCTTCCTATAAGCTTAAATAGTCTTGATCGCGAGGGTGTGAGATTGCGGAGTCCCCGTGACTCATAGATACTTCCAAAACCAGTTTGCAGGTGCCGATGATGCCGTGCAGGTGACTCAACCAAGCTCAAGGCGGAGCTCGATGAAGATCTTGTCCATTGTGTTGTTTCGTTTCAGTCGATCAGTAGTGGAGCCCAGTTGGGACAATCGGGGATCTGTGTAGCATTTGGAGTAGTCTTCTTTTATTTTGGTTCCCTAGTTGGACCTGGATTGTATCTGGATGATGTAATGCTTTATTCATGTATTGTGTGAAGTGGTGATTGTAAGCCAAGTATGTATCTCTTTCCCTTATGTATTACATGGGTTCTGTGAAGATTACCTCACTTGTGACATTGCTTTCAATGCGGTTATGCCTCTAAGTCGTGCTTCGACACGTGGGAGATATAGCCGCATCGAGGGCGTTACAAGTTGGTATCAGAGCCATCCCCGACCTTAGGAACCCCTGCTTGATCGAATCGTTGGCGTTGTTGAGTCTAGAAAAATGTTTTGAGTCATTTAGGAATTATATATCGGAGAGTTAGGAATTCTTTTTACTCCTCGGTCCCTTCGTCGCTCTGGTGAGGCATCCTGACGTAGAGTTTTGACTCTTCTTTTCTCAAATTTCACTAATTTTTTTAGGATCACGCGGGTATCTTGGAATCGTTCCGATGGTTTTGTGAAGAGAACATTGTTCTTGGTGCCTCCTGACATTTAGCGGTTGTCGCAGTGTCCCGGGGAGTTGAGCTCCGAGGTGTTGTCGTCACAATTTTATCGTTGCAGTTCTGGAATACCGGAGTTTCGCCGACATCGAAAATCTCTTTTATGCAGTTGTTGGTGAGATAACCTCGACGCCACCCAGTACTGGGGCGGGAGTTCGGGAGTATTGCCATAACTCGTATAACGGTTGCTTTTTGAAGCATGAGGTAAATGATTTCCGAAGGTTTCTTGGTTATGTGTTGAAGGATGGATACAGCTGGATGTAGGATTTGATAGTTTTGGGTGAGATATTATGCTTCCCCTGTATCCCCAACACCTGATTGCATAACCGGAAAGTTTCGGGAGTTTATAAGTGGGAATTCAAGTAGCTCCTAGGATATCTTTCCGACAGATGTATGATATGAAATTGGGGTTCGACGTCTAGTGGTCCGCCTATCCACGGTGGTTTTACAGTGGTCTCGTTGTGTCTTAAAGAGTCCTTGGCTATGCTGACTCGGGGATGCTTCGTATGTCATGTGCACAGCCTTGTACATGATGGTGCTGTACGATCGAGCCCATGTAGGCCCCACCATGAAAACTTCGGACGAAATCTCTATCATATGTTTGTTTTGGCTTTTTCTGCAAGCCAACCCTTGTTTTGTTTTGAGTTGTGGTATTCGAGTTGCTTCGAAGTCAAATGTTGATTCCATACCTTTCCTAAGCAGTGTTCTCATACTCCTATGCGAATACTAATGCTTCTTAATCATCGAGATTGTGCTGTCAATCCTTTTCAACCGGCGTGTTTCTCTTCAACTGGATCCGAACATTTCAACATCCGCAAGATCAAGCATCATCTCTTCTCAATGGTGTTTGTTTCATCTGTCTCCAAGTTGCCTTTGTTTTTCCCGCCCACCCACCCTTTTTCTTCAAGGACTAAGATTTCTTTATCAAGTATCTATCTTATGATTATGAAGTCTCTCCATTCTTTTCCGTCAATGTTCTTACCCGGTGATTCTCATGAAGATCCTAATGGGGCCTCAAATTCATCATTCTTCATTCTTTTTCTTCTCCGGTGGAACCAAGTCAAGCTTTGTTGATCATATCCTTTCCTCGTTTCAATGCTTTCTCATGCCGGTGCACCTCTTAATCATCTACTTCTCGCTATTCAATTGTTCCGGAGTGTTGAAGATATCTCGAAGATTCGCGTTTCCATTCTCAATCCGTCCAAGCTATTTCGAGATTGTTATCTCATTCAAGCCATTTAATTAAACCGGCGCAATCTATCTTTTAAATCGTTCAACGGTGTTTTCTTTTGAGTGGGCCATAACCCACAGGTCTTTTCCCAGGATCTTACCTGACTCTTCTTATTTTCCCGGAGCTATCCTAAATTCTTTTCAAAGTTTGACGTAAGGAGGATTCATCATCAGTCATATGTATTTCTTGAAGATCTTTTAAATTCTTTTCATCGTTGGATCAACTTCTTCGTTTTTGATTCTTTCAGAGTGTCTCAACAATTCATGGTGGTGTTTCTCATCGTCATTCTCTGCATTTGAAGACCGAAGAAGATTTATTCTCTCAATCTTGTTCCATTCTCTTCAAGATTCATGGTGCAAGCATTATGACATCCTCTGATAATTGTTTTTGATCGTGAGAATTCTTTTCACACATCCAGAGCAATTCACGATTCTTTTCAGTTTGCTTCTCCGGAGCCCATCATTTCAGAAGACTTATTCATTTTTAGCTTTCAGCTCTCTTTCTCCAAATCTTACGGGTGTATCATTAAAATATTCTCTAATCAGTTGTGATCTCTATGTTTCAGTTGTATCTAAATCCCCTCAAGTATCATCATCCGTTCCCTAATTCTTACCGGTGATTCATCTCTTTTCTTCGTTCATTTTCAATTCTTACGGTGGTTCGTTCAAGAGTTCTCTTCCTATGTTATCATATCAATTCATTCGTTGTTTCAACCCTACCGGTGGATCATCGAAGGCCTCTTCAAGTTCGCGCAATATCTATCTTAATCCTTTTTTTACGAGAATAAGTAGTATGCCAAACCCGTTGCTTGTCATCATTCTAAATTGGTGAAGGATGCGCATAACATAATTCTTATTCTTGTTTCATCTAAGTGATAAATTCCTTCCTTCGGAGTTGTTCATGATGAATAAATTCTTGATTTTCTTTTGTTCATCTTTTCTTTTTCCCGGAGTTCCAAGATCTCTCAATTTTTTCGTCATGAAGATCCATCTAAATCATTGCAAGGCTTCAATCTTATTCTTTCCATCTTTCATTTCGTTTGTTCATTCTTTTTTTTACTGGAGTTCTTCATGGAGGCGCTACATGATGGTTCATAAAGGATTTAATTCCTTCTTGAAGTGTTCATCAAGATTCTTTTCAGAGGAGCTCAAAAATTCTTCATCTTGCGTTCCGCAATTCGTTCTATCCTATCTTTTGAGATGGTGTTATGTCATTCTTGATGATTTCCCTCCATGTTTCATGATTCACAAGATATCAAGAATGAGGTATTTTAAATCCATCAATTTCTTCTTTCGATTTATCTTGGATTATATTTCACCTAAAGCCTTCCCTAAGGAATGTTGCTATTGTGGTGCTTCTCAATGACCCAAGCTTGCTCTTTATCCTCTTGGTGGAACAAGTTTTCATCTCTTTGTTGATCTGAAGCAAGCAATTGTTTTCATTTGTGGCAGGTTTTCACCTCAAGTTCTTGAGACGTTTTCCATAAGCCCTCAACAAGCCTGTTCTTTTCGTTGTTGATTTCCCAACAACTCCGTTAAATCCTTCTTTTTAAGGATGCTCTCTCAAATTCATTTGAGGTAGAACATGTTGTTTTTTCTTCTCCGTTCTTTTCTTTGCATTCTTTCATTTCTTCCGGAGGCATTGTGATGATGCTCTCTTCACTCATCATCTCGTATTGTGAAGATCATGTTCTTTTCTTTTGCTTATCCTTTTAACCGGAGTGTCATGTTCTCCATTCAAGTTCTCTCATCTTATCAAGTTTTGCCCCCTTCTCAACCGGAGTGCCGTCTAAAATCGTTCTTACCCATTGTGCCATTCTTTCAATAGTTCCGGAGGTAGTGTGTTGTTGATTTCGTCAAGTATCCTCTCATCTTGTCAAGTTCTTGTTAATTCCTTCCATTTTCAGTCGGAGTGCTATCCAAATTATATCATTCTTATTCCCTTCTCTATCTTATTTTAACCGGAGTGTTATGTCTATCATTCCTCTTCTAAACGGAGTCTTATCGTAATTGATCCTTATCGTCCCTTGTACATCTCATTTAAACCGGAGTGCTTGCATGTACTTCTTGTCCTTTGCTACCCTTTTCTTATGCTTTCAACCTACAAGGTTCTCGTAATGTTCCTTGTTACTTTTTCTAACGGAGTGTTTTCAACTTCGTTCATCTCCGTTGTATCCTTTCTTTCAATTTGTTCAACATCCCAAGGTTCATTGGTTTCACTCGTTTGTCAAAGAAGCAACTTAGTTTTACCTCTTCTCTTTCTCTTCCGTTTTTCCCCGGTGCCACTCTAGATCTCGGGACGAGATCCTCTCGTAGTGGTGGAGTGTTGTGACACCCCGAGACCGATATGCCAGGTGTCTTCCAGTTATTCACTGTTGTTGTCTTGTCATTCGCTTGCGTGTTGCATATTGTCATGTCATCATGTGCATTGCATCATCACGTTTTCAAAACTTGCATCCGTCCCGGTCTCCTCGTTCTTTCCATTGTTCATTCTGAGCCCGACCACACTTGCACGCGCCCGCGACATGTCCGAAATAGTATTTTATAAGTGGATGGAAAATGTTCTCGGATTGGGTCGAAAGTTGGCGTGTGGTCTTATTATAGTGTAGATAGACCGCCTGTCAAGTTTCATCGCATTCGGAGTTCATTTGATAGCCCAACCGTTAAACTATAGCGGCATTATAGCCGGTCTAACGTCGGACGTTTTCGGTCTCTGGAAACAGTCGTCGGGCCTCTCTCTCTTCTCTTCTCTCAGCTCGAGCCCTTATGCACAGCCCACAAGTTCCAACCGACCCCTCGCGTGCGTGTCCGAAACTTCCCCGGACCCGACCCGGACAGTTGTCACTGTTGGGTTCGGATCATCCCCAAACATCTACAAAACGTCTCCATTTCTTATTTAAATTTTCCTAGCCTATCTATTCTCGACCGTCGGATTTTAATCGGATGATCCAACTCCCTTCTTTTCCATATATATAGTCTATCCCTAGTCCATTTTGGACAACCCTAATTTCAAGGGATCCTACCCTAGCGCCGCCGCCCACTTTCTCCTCAATTTCAGCGCCTGGCCAATCATCTCACTCTGTCCATCTCCCTCGATTTGTGCCACTGCCCAACCACTGCGAAAGCCGAAGCCTCCATCTTCCCCGATCCAAAAATCCTCCACCTCCTCCCTTCGATTCGTCGTCGTACAGATCGAGCAGGAGGCTCGATCCCCAGCCACTTCTCTGCCCGAACCCCTCCTCTGCTCCCAGACGCCTGCACCCCACTAATCCCCGCACCACCCTGTCGCTCGTGAGAGACCAGGGTCGCCGGAGGCCGCGACCACCTCTCCGTCCAGCAGGTTCACCGCGTCGGACTCCGTCGACTCGCCGGACTACATGTGCACGCCTGCCTCGATGCCCCTTCTCCTTCCCTTTCGTCTCGCCCTCGCCCGTTCACCATCTCCCTCTCTTCTGCAGGAACTCGGGAGCTCGAAGACATGACCGCCGCCGCCTCGGATCCTTCTCATCTGTCGCCGGAGCTCCGTCCACCACTGCATCGCCCTGATTCGGTCGCGCGGGACCGGATCCATCTATTCCCGCTTCGTCTCTGGCCCCAGTTGCCTCCCAGCGCCCTCCCTCGTCGCCGGAGTTCGCCGGCGTCGTCAGCTTCAGTTCCCTGCTCCATATCGAGCGAATGAGAAGACCACGCACATTGACCCCGCGCTGTAGGCCCGCCTCCAGCGTCATCGTGGGCCGCGTGAGCAAGGCCTAGCCCAGCCGCTGATAGATCCTAACCGCACCACCGAACGAGCCAAGCCCATGGGTGAGCAGGCCCTCCCTCCAGCCTCCTGTGCATCTGGCCCAGCAATTTTGGCCCATGTCATGTTTTTTTCCTCTAGACGATTTTGTCTATTATCCAGAGTTTTGCCAGTTTTACAGTATAGCCCCTAAACATCATGCATTTTATAACTCTCCAACCGTGCATCGGATTAAAACAAACTTAATATGAAACTTGCTTAGAATTTCATCTAGTTTAATAATATGCAACTTTCATCTATGTTTAAAATGTTGTTTTTATAAATTTTCTTAAATAACTTGCTAAAAAACGGTTTAATTTATAACTAAATAACGGTAGTTCGGTTTTAAATAATATTTATATGTAAATGGGGTAGAAAAATGCCTAGTTTAACATGGTGGCATCACTTTGCATGTTTAACAACTCTAAACTTGTGTTTAGGGCAGAACAGTACCAAACGTAATATATGCATATGGGGATTTACCGGAATTGTTGTTCGTTGCTTCCGGCCTCATTTAAACTTGACTAGATAGGTAGTTTTACTTTGCTTCACCCTCTTGCCATGTCTAACAATATTTAATATTGTTGGGTACATAAACAAGATCGAACTAAATAAGTCACGTGGTGTTTCGTCAATATGAAACGGAGTTGCATATTGAGCTCCACTTAATTTGTAGGGTTGTTCGTGCACTTTGCCATGCCATGCCTCATTAAACCGGACATGCATCATACTTGTTTGCGCATCGTGCCATGCTTATGTGATGTTTGTTTACTATGTTGTTTGCTTTCTTTCCGGTGTACTTCTTCTCGGTAATCCGGTAACGTTGCTTTTGTGAGGATCCATTGGCTACGTCCGTTTGTCTTCTTCATGGACTCGTTCTTCTTCCTTGCGGGATTTCAGGCAAGATGACCATACCCTCGAAATCATTTCTATCTTTGCTTGCTAGTTGCTCGCTCTTTTGCTATGCCTATGCCGTGATAACTACCACTTTCTTACCATGCCTCCCATTTTGCTAAACCAAGCCTCTAACCCACCTTGTCCTAGCAAACCGTTGTTTGGCTATGTTACCACTTTGCTCAGCCCCTCTTATGGTGTTGTTAGTTGCAGGTGAAGATTGGAGTTGCTTCATGTTTTGGAACATGATTATTGTTGGGATATCACAATCTCTCTTATTTATATTAATGCATCTATATACTTGGTAAAGGGTGGAAGGCTCGGCCTTATGCCTGGTGTTTTGTTCCACTCTTGCTGCCCCAGTTTCCATCATATCGGTGTTATGTTCCCGGATTTTGTGCTCCTTACACGGTTGGGTTATAATGGGAACCCCTTGACAGTTCGCCTTGAATAAAACTCCTCCAGCAAGGCCCAACCTTGGTTTTACCATTCGCCACCTAGCCTCTTTTTCCCTTGGGTTAGGCCAGCCCAAGGGTCATCTTTTTTTTAAACCCCCGGGCCAGTGCTTGTCTAAGTGTTTGTCCAACCCAGAGCACCGTGTGGGGCCGTCCCTTGGCAACTTGGGTTACGTTGGCTCCCATACGCTTAGCTTATCCGGTGTGCCTTGAGAACGAGATATGTGCAGCTCATATCAGGATTTGTCGGCACAGCGGGTGGTCTTGCTGAACTTGTTTTACCATTGTCGAGGATGTCTTGTAACCGGGATTCCGAGTCTGATCGGGTTGTCTTGGGAGAAGGAATATCCTTCGTTGACCGTGAGAGCTTGTGATGGGCTAAGTTGGGACACCCCTACAGGGATTTGAACTTTCGAAAGCCGTGCCCGCGGTTATGGGCAGATGGGAATTTGTTAATGTCCAGTTGTAGAAAACCTGAAGTTGAACTTAATTAAAATGCACCAACCGCGTGTGTAACCGTGATGATCTCTTCTCGGCGGAGTCCGGGAAGTGAACACGGTGTTGGAGTTATGCTTGACGTAGGTTGTTCTAGGATCACTTCTTGATCATAGTTTCTCGACCGTGCTTTTGCCTTCTCTTCTCGCTCTCATTTTGCGTATGTTAGCCACCATCAATGCTAGTCGCTTGCTGCACCTCCACCTCATACCTTTTACCCTTCCTATAAGCTTAAATAGTCTTGATCGCGAGGGTGTGAGATTGTTGAGTCCTGAAAGTGCTACTGATCGACTAGAGGGGGGTGAATAGGCGATTTTTATGGAAGTCTTCAAAACATGGAATTTTCGAAGACAAACGATAGAAATAAACCTATTACCATGCAGTGGAAGGTAGACTATACTAGGCAAACCATAGTCAAGTATTCAATGAAGTGAAAGCACAATGACTAATAGCAGCTAGGCAGTAAAGATCAGGTAGGAAGATATTGTGAAGCCAATCAGAACAAGCAGTCACTCAGTGAAGACAAAAGATAATGCAATCATACAATGACTTCACAAGGACGAACAGTAAGTAAAGGGAAGGGAAGGATGAAACCAGTGACTCGTTGAAGACAATGATTTGTTGGACCAGTTCCAGTTGCTGTGACAACTGTACATCTGGTTAGGGCGTCTAGGTATTTAAACCTGAGGACACACAGTCCCGGACACCAAGTCCCGAACACGCAGCTCAGGACACTCAGTCCTCACCGTATTCCCCTTGAGCTAAGGTCACACAGACCTCGCCCAATCACTCTGGTAAGTCTTCAAGGTAGACTTCCAAACCTTCACATACTTCGTTCACCGGCGATCCACAATGACTCTTGGATGCTCAGAACGCGACGCCTAACCGACTGGAGGATTCACAGTCCTCAAGTGTAATAAGTCTTCAGATCACACAGACAGGAAGACTTCAGTGATGCCTAACACTCTTTGGCTCTGGGTGGTTAGGGCTTTATCCTCTCAAGGAATTCTCTCTCAAAGGCTTCGAGGTGGGTTGCTCTCAAACGACAGAAGCCGTGCTTTAACTCTGAGCAGCCAACCGTTTATGCTTGTAGGGGGTGGGCTATTTATAGCCACTAGGCAACCCGACCCGATTTGTCCGAAATGACCCTGGGTCACTAAGGAACTGACACGTGTTCCAACGGTCAGATTTCAAACACACACGGCAACTTTACTTGAGCTACAAGCAAAGCTGACTTATCCAACTCTGGACAAGATTTGCTCTCATACTCTTCACTCGAAGATATAGGATTTTGGTTAAGCATCACTTCAGTCATTCTGACTGGTTCTCTTGGACCCCACTTAACAGTACGGTGGTTCCTATGACTCAACAAAGAAAAACACAGAACGACGAAACTGCTAAGTCTTCGCGCTCCATAGTCTTCACGCGATGTCTTCTCTTGTCATAGTCTTCAATGTGAATGTCTTCATATACCACCTTTGACTTCAATGTCTTCATACATTTTTAGGGGTCATCTCTGGTAGGAAAATCGAATCAATGAGGGACTACTACCTGTGTTATCCTGCAATTCTCACAAACACATTAGTCCCTCAACTAGGTTTGTTGTCAATACTCCAAAACCAACTAGGGGTGGCACTAGATGCACTTACAATCTCCCCCTTTTTGGTGATTGATGACAAACTAGTTGAAGTTTTAAATGGGGAATATAATATGTGAAATTGTAAAGGATAGGGAATTGTCTTCATAAGTTGCAAGGGCTCCCCCTGAAGATGTGCATATAAGTAATTTGCTTTTGGAATGCAAATGCACATGGCAGGTTGTACTTGTGGAGATCCTCTTCAACTAATGATGACAATTCATCATGCATGAAAAGTATGTGAAGATAATGACATGCATAATGAAAAATGGACGTCTGCAAAATGATCTAAGTGCGGAATTTATCGTCGCACATGCGGAATTTATCATCGCATCACAGAATAGCAAATAAGTAGCAGACGACCATCGAGTTTAAGTGTTACAACTCAAAGAACCAAATGTATCAAAACGAGAGTTGTAAACACTAGGCAAAACATAAAGCAACCGCCCATATGGACCCGCTTGAAGACTATCAAACTCATATGCTTCTCCCCCTTTTGTCAGTAAGGACCAAAAAGGTTTGAAGACATAGAGCATCTACTTGTTCCTATGAGGAGTAGGTGAAGCAGCAAGGTCGTCGGTGTTGTTCGGCGGTGCAGACGAACTCGGGGCAGTGTCGATGTATGCAGAAGTAGGGAGCGGTGAAGTGGCATTGTCTTCGTCCTCGATCACTCTAGCATTCACAGTTGCCGCGGAGGAAGAGAACTCAGAGTCTTCAAGAGACGGAGTTCGTCGCAGCACAGTCCTTCTTGGAGGTGTGGAGTCAAACTTGAAACGTTCAGAGAAGCCATCCTCTTGAAGATCATCTTCAGAACACATAAGCGTCAGCCCTTTCCATGTACGCCGACAGGTTTCATGGGCAACAAAGGCATTCTTGGTGGCAAGATTGTGAATGCGGTTGACATTCACCAAGAGGCTTTGCATTTGGCGCTTCAGCCAGTCATGATGCCTATCCTGTTTCTGATGAAGGTCAACCAGAAGCTCTCGGTCATTGAGAACACGAGATTGCTTCTTGGGCCGTTGGGTAATAGTGCTTTCAGTGGCTTCAGTGAGGGCACGATGAGGTGCACGTGTAGTACCAGCCAGAGGATAAACATGAGTGACTTCTTCAACTCCTTCAATGTTTTGAGAGAAACTTTGATGCTCGGCATTCTAAAGACTAAGAGGCTCCTTGGCAGGCTCTGGATAGATGGCTTCAACGGACATATCAACGTCAGGCAGAAATATCCGATGATTGCGAGCAGAGGGCTGATATGAGACAGCTGAGTGTAGTTTGATCAGCCGCATTATCCATGGAGCGTAAAACTTCAAGCCAAAAAGATCAGATCCTGATGCAGCAAGTTGGCGGATGAAGAAGTCTTGTGCATTGAAGCATTTGCTGTGAAGAATATAAAAGACCAAAGTCTTCATTGCACCTTCCAACTTTGCATGTGGAGAATGTCCTTCGAAGGGCCAGAGAGTTCGCCTGATAATGTGATAGATAGTGCGTGGCAGATACTCAAGGTCTTCAACAAAGAACTCCTTAGGATATGCATCATCTGGAGGCAAAGGCTTCATCATGCTAAGCATCTGACTCATGTTCGGTTCAGGCTTCTGAAAGATGCTCTCCAGATCTGCACTGTGAAGCTGACAACCAGGTTCATAAAGATCTCCAGGAGTGGGCAGACCAGTGAGCTCAATGATATCAAAGGCTTTGGCTTCGTGATGAACATTGCCGGTCATCCACTCAAGGACCCAAGTCTTCGGATCTCTGTTGTAGCCACGAATGTGAAGAGTGGCATAGAATTGGAGCAACAACTCTTCGTTCTAGTGCTCTTGGTCGGTGACGAAAGGCAACAGTCCAGACTCTTTGAAGCAATCCAGAGCTTCTTCCAAGCAAGGCAGACCAGTTATGGCTTCAGTGTCAAGACGCATGTGAGGGAAAATGCAACCTTGATTGTACAGAATGCATGAGTAATAACTTCGCTGTGGATAGCTCCAGAACCGATCAGAAGATATTCTTTCCCTTGAGTAGGGGTTCTTGGCGCTATTGAAGAAGGTGTTGTCTGCTTTGAAGCCGTTGACATTAAAGGATCCGGGTGCTGATGCAGGACCTGGAAACCTGGGCAACCTTGGCATCGGCTTCTGTACCTGAGGCTTGTGCTCAACGTGATAGTCAAACTAAGGACCAGCAGCAGGCGCGGGAGCAGTAGCATCATTGGCTTCACTGACTTCTAGCACATTGGTTGGTGCAGGCTCCACATTTGCTTCAGCCATGACAACATCATTGGCTTCATTTGTGTTGGTGGTGGCAGCCTCAAGATTCTCAACCTCCACTTGATGAGCTGGAGGGTCGGGCACAGGCACGTTCTCCTCGAGAACAGCTTCTTCAGTAATGGGGGGAGTAGGGACACGTTCTTCGTCTTGTGTGTCGTCAGCTGATGCAGCCGGAATGTCTTCAGCAGCTTTAGCCTCAGACTTGGAGACATTCACAGTAGGAGTGGCATCTGGAAACACTTGACGTGCAACAGATTGGTGGGACACTTCTCCTTCTGGAACGCTCGAAAGAGGGACTTGAGACCTTAGTCCTTTGCGAAGCCTGCATAACGCTGGTGACGCCTCTGGAGACGGAGTTGGCTGGGCCTCAAAGTCATCTTCTTCTTCTTGCCGGGGTGGTGTGACTTGTTCTTGTGGGTGCTCAGCCCATGATGCATCCTGAGCAATTGGCGTCAGAGGACGACCAATGCTGATGAGTTCGTTGCGCGTAAGGACATGCGATGATACCAAGTTGTGCTCGATCTAAGGAAGAACTACATCATCTTCAACATTGTCATGGTGACCAATGTCTTCAGCAGCGGTAGGATCAGCTGCTAGAATGTCTTCAGCTTCATGAGCCTCTATGGAAGCAGGCTCATGGACAGTCAGTTGGCGCTCTTGATGTTCAGCTGCAGGGCGAACCATGGAGATAGGTTCAACAACTAAGGGATTTGTGAGAGCAGCCCGATCCTTCTTGGTCTTGCGCTTCTTCTTGGAGGGAGCAGCATCAGAGGCTTCAGGATGTTTCCTCTTTCTGGCTTCAGCCTTGGTAGCCCTCGTCTTCTTCAGTTCTGAAGCGGTTGACCCGACCTTTGGCTTCGAGCCAGTCATGCTGCTTGGGAAGACTATGCGAGGTTCTTCCTGCCTTGAAGGTGCAGATTGGTCTGTTGATGGCTTCTTCTTCTTTGCAACCATTCTTGGGTCGATGCCAGGACGACCAAGAGCCTTGCGCTTCTCAGCCTCATTGTAGGCTTGCACACACTTGTCAGCCAGGCTCTTCATGCGCTCACGAGAACCTTTAGCTTCTTCACGCTTCTTGAGAAAGGCTTCTTTTGCACGCTGAGCTTGGCCATGTGCTTCTTGAACTGAGCTTTCTCAAAGCCAATCTTTTGCTTCAGCTCAACGATGCACTGAGCTAGAGCTAGCTCTGAAGCAATGGAGCCATGGAAGGCGACACTGAGGCCAATTGGAAGTTGCAGATCTTCAAAGCTGAGGTTGGGCGTGTCAAACCACTCATCAATGAAGTTGTGGATGATTGCCACGTCAAAGAGAGGCAAATCATTGAAGATTTCTGCTTCTTTGCTCTTGATCAGTTGCTCAAGAGCGTCATCTGCAAGATCTTCATCGCTGGACAGATCAATAGCGTCGTTGCGCAGAATAGCAGCAACAGTTAGTTCTTGGCTAGTGTGTTGCAAAGGCATCTTGACTCTCGAGGGCTTGGAAATGCGTGACAAATCTTCAGACTGCACACTGTCTTCAGGAGGTGCAGTAGCCAGTGGCTTCGCCTGTGAGATTTTTGGTGCTGAGGCAGGCATTGAAGCTTTAGGCTTCTTCAGTTTCTGTGGCTTCGGCGGTGCAGGCGCTTCATCAGATTCAGCATCATCCACGGCTGTCCCTTGAACCATGATATGAGTGATGAGACCTTCCAGGTTGTAGAAGGGCCCAACAAGATTGGGTTCAGCTTCGCGGGTGCCATCGGCATGGGGAGCAGAAGGGCCAGGGTTGAAGTCTAGTCCCAATGACTTCTTGTTTTGCTTAGACGAATTCTTGGCAAATTGGAAATTGCGTTTGAACAGATTGTCGTCATGACACCATAGCAATGACGATGGGTGAGCATCCACAGGCTATGGTCCACGGACCATGCAGGGATAGAAGCCTTGTTCAATGGCTTCATCTCTGGACCTGGGTTGAAGATTTCTGTATAGGATGTCTCCCCATGGTCGCTTGATGGCATTTTTCTCAGCATATTCCTGGGTCACAAACCGGTACTTGAACCATTGTTCTGCCCAATATCTTCGAATCCATTGGATTCGGGTCTTGCGCTGATTGTAGTCCTCTTTAGGATCTGTCTTGTAAAGCTCTGAGAGGTCATCAGGCAAATCTCTTGACGTTCCCCCACGACACTGTCTGCCACCCTTCCTTACTGATTTCTCTGCAGCCATGAACTTCAAACTGAATGGCTTCAACATGTTCAAAGGTTTCAAAGGCTTTCGCTTGCTGGACAAACAGGAACTGGCTTCGGGAGAATTTATATGATGCTGTAAGAATTCTGCAAATGAATGCAGACTATGAGAACCAAGGGATTCTCCCATGGACATGTACCTGTGACAGCATTAAGGTGCGAGGGAAGGGGAAGAGGTCATATGCATTCTCAGAAGATTTTGAAGATAAATCAGTTTAGAAGACATTGACCTCATCGTGCGAAGACATTCACTCATAGATAAGGAGTTGGTTCCAGATTTGTACGAATCCACGGATCAGTACAAGTGAGGAATCTAACTACTTTGTGAAGCATAAGTGAACATACTAGGCATATTATGAGATGCAGTATGAAATAGATCCAACTTGTGTGAACAGAAACTGCTTGTGGTAGAAAGTGATTAATATATAGGATCAAAGGGGCCGTAAAAAGGAAGTTTTATTTACCACATGAAGAACTGCTAGACGGAGTGGAAGAGGAGGCCGAGCAGTTCGATCGTCCGTGCCCTAACTTGGCGACGGAGGACACCTACGGCGACGGCGGAGAAGACGATGTCCGCGGCCGGCGTGAAGACGGCGTCGGAGAGGTCACGGCAGCTAAGTGCTTCGTCGCCGGCGTCGTCGAGGGCTAGCGGTGGCGCTGGGGTTCGTGCGAGAGTGGAAGAAGGGATAATGACTGTGGTGAGGCATGTATTTATAGGGACAGGGACGGCACAGTGTTATTACACAGGTGCCCCTGGCGATTCACATCTGAAGGACACGTGGCCATCATGCAACATATCGGAGGTTGTTCCACGTTCCCACGAATGCCTAGATTGTCGGGTGGTCGTTCCCACTTCTCCGAGTTTCAGGTGAAGGACCAGAGGGGAAACCCTTCTCCCATCTAGGGAGGAGGTCAAGGAATAAGAAGACGAAGGGGCCCTCTCTCCCCTTGCTTTCGGTGGCGCCGGAGTGCCACCGGGGGCCATCACCATCACCGCCATCTTCACCAACAACTTCACCGCCATCATCACCAAATCTTCCCCCCATTATGCAGCGGTGTAACCTCTCTCTTACCTGCTGTAATCTCTACTTAAACATGGTGCTCAACGCTATATATTATTTCCCAATGATGTATGGCTATCCTATGATGTTTGAGTAGATCTGTTTTGTCCTAATGGCTATTTGATGATCGTGATTGGTTTGAGTTGTATGTTTTATTATTGGTGCTGTCCTATGGTGCTCTCTGTGTCGCGCAAGCATGAGGGATTCCCGCTGTAGGGTTTGCAGTATGCTTATGATTTGCTTATGGTGGGTGGCATGAGTGACAGAAGCACAGACCCGAGTAAGTAGGTTGTTTGCGTATGGGATAAAGGGGACTTGATGCTTTAATGCTATGGTTGGGTTTTACCTTAATGAATTTTTAGTAGTTGCGGATGCTTGCTAGAGTTCCAATCATAAGTGCATATGATCCAAGTAGAGAAAGTATGTTAGCTTATGCCTCTCCCTCAAATAAAATTGCAATAATGATTACCGGTCTAGTTATCAATTGCCTAGGGACAAATAACTTTCTCGTAACAACAAGCTCTCTACTAAAACTAACTTAGTTGTGTCTTTACTTAAAAAACCCCTACTGTTTATATACTTGCTCTTTATTATCTTGCAAACCTATCCAAAAACACCTAAAAAGTACTTCTAGTTTCATACTTGTTCTAGGTAAAGAGAACGTCAAGCATGCGTCGAGTTGTATCGGAGGTCGATAGGACTTGAGGGAATATTTGTTCTACCTTTAGCTCCTCGTTGGGTTCAACACTCTTACTTATCGAAAGAGGCTACAATTGATCCCCTATACTTGTGGGTTATCACGTCCAACTTCGCAAATAAACACGATGTGTTTCACGTGCCACAGCTTCGCAAGTGCTTGAAGATGCCTGAGCGCACTATCAACTTCGAAGAGATTGATCTCCAAGAAGATTTATCTTATCATAAGCATCCTGTTTCCATTCTTGAAGAAACTGAGCGCAAAACTCGCAACAAGTCAATCAAATTCCTGAAAGTCAAGTGGTAGCACCATTCCGACCGAGAAGCCACCTGGGAACGCAAGGATCACCTCCGTTCTGGATATCCGGAGTTCTTTCAGTCCTAGATCTCGGGACAAGATCCTCTTGTAGTGGTGGAGTGTTGTAACACACCAGATGTAACTTTCCATAATTGTAAATCCAACTCTTGCCATTTCCGTCTATGTGATATGATATATACTTCGTGTTTGGGTTTTGTTTTTCTGTTTTTGTATTTTGTTCATGTCATGTTTTTCATCTCGTGTAATTTTCCCCGTTGTCCGTTTCGCAATCCGACACTCCCACATGCACCCGTTGCACCTCTCAAATATCGTTTCGTCAGCGGGAGAAAAACGTTCTCAGAATGGGTCGAGATCTATCGAGTGGCCTTGGTACATCACCGGTAGGCCGCCTGTCAAATTTCATTTCATTTGGAGGTCGTTTGATGCCCCAACGGTTAACCGTAAAAGCCCCTCTCTCTTTGTAGCCCAGCACCCCTCCAAAACAGCCCACTAGTCGATCTAAACCCCCTTCACGCTCTCCGTCATTGGATCACGATCGTGTGGGCGAAAGCCGCACCTCATTTGGACTCTCCTAGCTCCCCTACCTATGAATATGCATCCCCCCTTCGAAATTCACAGATAAAACCCTAACCCTCATCCCCTCACGCCGCCGGACAAACCCACCGCCGCCGGACGTGTCCGCCGGACACATCGCCCCGGCCAACCGGGAGGCGAGACATCACCGCCGCCGCCGCCTGGAGCCACTCGCGAGCTGCCATGTCAGCCCGGGCACGCCCCACTTCGTCACCTCCACCCGCACGGGCCCGCCGGGCCCGACCGTGGCCCTCCCGGCCCGGCATTGCCGCCCAACGCTGTCTGCACCCTACATCTTCGCCGCTCCACCGTGCGTCGCCTTCCGCCGCTCGCTCCTCTCGCCGGCCGCCGCCACCACTCACCGCCGCCCGACGCTGCCGCCTCACCGCCTCCTGAAGGTCGCCGCCTCGCCATCCCTCACCATCCCACACCTCCTCTTCTCCGCCTCCGGCCAGATCCGGCCGCGGGAGGGCCAGATCGGGCGACCCCGACCACGCCGGCCACCTCTCCCTCCATCTCTGGTCGCGTCCCCTCAAACTCCGGTGATCCTAGGTTCGCGCACCCGGAAACCCTAGATCCATAGGGTGAGATATTTTCTAAGTCCTGGAAGACTCACATTTTGTGCCTATGTTCTTCATGCCATATCTCCATGTTCGTAGCTCCGTTTGGCGCATACAATATATCACAATGTTTGTCTCGTGATGCTCTTCATGTTAGTGCCATTTGCGTGCATTTTACTTTCCATATTGATGCCTTAATCTTCATTGGAAAAGGGCTACAGGATGTTGTCTGCTGGAATTCATCATAACTTGCTGATTTGTCATTTTAATTGCATTTTGTGTGTGCATCCTATGAGCATGATGTCTACATGTTATAGGAGTATCTCCATGCCATCTTTACAGTGGTTCAAGCATTGTATTTTTAGGAGCTATGTGGTGAATAGCACAAGAATGCAAAGTAGGTTATGTGATGTTGCTGATTTTAGACACTTAGTAATTTTTGCTAAGTCTTTTCTTGTTACATTTTGTTGCTATGTAAACTTGTTGCTACCAATAGATCCATGCACATTTTGAGATAGTTCAGTAAGAGTGTTTTTAAGATGTGGTATTTCTCTATCCATGCATGCCTCTGGTTGTATTTATGGATTAGTTTAGCTTCTCATTTTCATGCTCTATGTTTGCTAAATATTGTTGCTGGCAGATTGTTAACATGAAGCTTATTTTTGCCATGTGTGTTGCTAGTGATACATGTACCCTATGAGCTTGCTCTTGCTATGCTTAGCTTCATGAATATGTCTACTTACTGTTGGTTACCTTGTTATGCCATGAAATGCTTTGTGGTGAGTGGCATGAGCTTGCAAAGTTGCTATCACGAATCTGTTTCTGCCATGCTCTATTTTTCTTCCAAGTCTGAAACTAATCATATCACTTGCCATGTTTGCATTGATGCTACCATCTTGTCCATGCATCTTTGGTTAAAGTTCAGTAAGGGGGTTTTGTTCCATGACTTTATTACTACTACAAGGCCATGCCTTTGTTTGCCATGAGTTGTTCCTGTAGCATGTTGTTTGCTAGCTCTAAACATTGCTACCTGATGCTGATTATGCCATGCTCAGTATTTTCACCGTCTGTGAAGCTGTTATCATTTGCATTTTTGCCATGCTATTTTAGGATTGTTCTAGTGAGTTCTAGCAGGAGCTCAGTGTTTATGATCTGTAGAGCTTCACCTGTACTTTAATGGTATGTGCCTTGTTGTCTTGTTGGAGTGCTATAGCATAGTTTCTTCTTGCATCTTAAGTGCTATGATGCTGTTAATCGCAGTTTTGCATCATTCTTGTTTTGCTTGTCTTTTGCAAACCGTGCATCCATATCCGGTGATCCTTATATCGATTTCGACCAAAATCACGCACTCTTTCCGGCAGCATGCTTGGTTCACCAAGTTGATGCCTTGATCATCTTTTCTCTTTCGGAGTACCCATATGCATTGCACATCATATCTTGCATTCCATGCCATGTCTTACATCATGTTGCTTGTGCATTGCACCGTGATTGACTGTTGTTCCGTTGGTTGTGTTCTTGCTTTGGGTAGAGCTGGGAGACGAGTTCGTGAACAAGGAACCTGTTGAGTTCGCTAACGAGGAGCAAGCTTTCGACAACTCTGAGAACTTTGCAGGCAAGATGACCATTACCCTCGATATCACTTCTATCTTTGCTTGCTAGTTGTTTGTTCTATCGCTATCTCACGCTACCTACCACTTGTTATATCATGCCTCCAATATTGCCATGTCAAGCCTCTAACACACCTTCCTAGCAAACCGTTGTTTGGCTAAGATATCGCTTTTGCTCAGCCCCTCTTATAGCGTTGCTAGTTGCATGTGCCTTGCAGGTTGTTCCATGTTGGAACATGGATATGTTGGGATATCAAATTATCTCTTATTTAATTAATGCATCTATATACTTGGTAAAGGGTGGAAGGCTTGGCCTTTTGCTCGGTGTTTTGTTCCACTCTTGCCGCCTTAGTTTCCATCATACCAGCGTTATGTTCCTTGATTTTGCGTTCCTTACGCGGTTGGGGTGTAACGCCCCGGACACACCCGCTGGTGGTCGTTACTCCTGGCGGGATCTATACTGGCCCCACAGATCAATACTACTCTTTTCTGCGCACTTTGTCCTCACTCGTGCGCACCCGGGAGCAACTTCCCGGTCGGTCACCCATCCTGACACTACTCCAAGCGGGCCACAGGAATGTTCCCTCTTGGCACATACGTATGTGCTTCCAGTCTAGTACATGTGCCATGCCGTGTGCCACGACGGGTCACAAACGTCATGAACAACATGACCATGCACCTGTCCGCAACCATCCGTGTAACCGCGAGGGTCGGCTCTGATACCAACTTGTAATGCCCCGAACACACCCGCCGGTGATCGTTACTCCTGGCGGGATCTAGATTGGCCCCACAGATCAATACTAGTCTTTTCTGCGCACTTTGTCCTCACTCGTGCGCACCCGGGAGCAACTTCCCGGTCGGTCACCCATCCTGACACTACTCCAAGCTGAGCATGCTTAACTTCGGAGTTCTGTCCGAATGGGCTCCCGGAAAAGAAGG